>NW_012148631.1:5094791-5331423 GCF_000956105.1 Propithecus coquereli | reverse complement strand
TGTTTTTTGACCATTATTCTGTCTTCTTTTGATAGAAGAAACTGAATGAGTAGTGGCACAAATCCCTGTTACTTTAAACCATCATGTAGTACTATCTTTTTCTGTCACCCACTCACAAATCCAGATGCTCTATATTGTTGTCACCTGAAGTTGCTTTACTTAAGAAATCTGAAATATCTCACTCTCTGATGATACTACCATATTCTTCCTTTTCTCAAAAAGTAGACACTACATCTGATCTTAGAACACATAAAGACTTTTTTCTTTATGTGTTCTACACCTTTGATTCCTCTATTTTGTTATAGTGTCTCAGCCAAATCTGATTTTCATTGTTTCCCTAAACAACCTAATTGCTACCAACATTCATCTCTATTCCTCTTTGCCTACCACCTTCCATTCTTCTGCATCTGTCTTTCTATCACACCTGCCTAGCAAAACTCCAAGCCTACGGCCACAGTATAACTTTATCAGTTCACAATTTTGGGAGCCAAATGCTCATAGGGAAAATACAGTTATATAGATTAGGAACATAACAGATTTATAGTCTCTAACACTATAAGGACTCCCAAATTGTGCTTACCTCAACATTCAAAAGTTGCATTTCATAGGCAGTGCCTTCAAAGCAAGCACAGATAAAAAGAATTAATCAACATGTCTTCTGAGAAAATGTTCTCTACCAACGAGAAGAAAAATTACACATAACTTGATTATCGAGAAAAGTACAAATAATATAATGGATAAATTTTACTTTGTGTGAATAAAGCCAGTTCTCTGAGGCCAATAACATCCACAACATAAATGCAATACAAACATAAAAATAATTGATAACTGTAAAGAATCTGATTTCCTACTGTGCATTTACTCATATTATCTTCTTCAATAGCCCTAGCCACCCTTTCAAGAAGATGCCAAATTCACCACTTCGTAGCTGAAGAAACTGAGACTGAGAGAGGGAATACATTGTACAAAAGTACTCAACTATCGGAGAACATATTCAAGAGCTAAGTTACAGACTTCTCGTTCGGTTTCTTTTCCTTCTCTCAAAATCTCTATGGTATCTGTAGACAACTAGAGGCTTCCAGAAAAAGCCACAGGTATCATTACTTCAGACATAGTGCTTTGCTTTTCATTAGAGATAATAATCAGTAAACCAGAGTATCAAGAAATGAAAATTCATTAGTTACAGTATCTCCATTTTAGGAATATTAGCAATGTGGAAACAGAGGCCCAAGACATGGGAAGAATTTACGTTAGTGAATTACTTATAAAAGCTCAGTTCTCCTGCCCTTCTCCATAGTGGTCTCTCTAGTGTCACGCAGTCTCTCTTCCCTTTTACAGGAAATTTGTTAGAATGATACATTCAGGAAAACAAACAATTTTTTACATAACTATGTCTTGGCTCAAAATGTTGATGAAATTGCATCCTTCAGTCTCAGATGACCCTGAAATTTCTTACAGCTTATGGAATGTCAAGAGTTTTTGCACATAAGGCAAGCAATATTAGTCACCTGAAAAAGGAAAAAAATGTCAAGATCAATAACAAAATGACTTTGGTCAATAATGAAAGTGAAGCCATTAGGTCTTTGCAGCAAAACCTCAATAGACTGTGGAAGAAAACCATTCAGAATACTCATTTTATTTTCCCTAAGTCTAGGAATATATTTCTAGAAGATCAGTTTCTAGAGGACTTATCAAAGAAGAAATGTCAACATAAAAGATCATGTTTCTGTTACTTTGTGCATTTATACGTTCTCCGTTCATAAGGCCTATTCATCTTCTTCCTCACTCATCTTCTTCCTCACCAAATCCTCAAGAAAATAAGAGATTTATTCATAAATGATAAAAATAGATCTACTTACAAATCCAGGGCAAAGTTTCTCTCTGCCTGGGAGATGTTTACGATAAGGGTCCTGTTTGCCTTCACAGATACTCCAACCCACCTCCACTGAGTTCAGTCCTTCTAAAGAGCAGGATATTTTGCTTCTAGGTAGACCAGAGTCATCTGGGTCCTGGCAGAAGTGCTGTTAAATGTCTTAGATACTGCCCTCTCCATATCACTGTCCAGTGACACACCTCAAAAGGAGAAGTAGAGAGAAATCTTTCTCCTGTTCACTACCATCTCTACCTCCACCCACCCACCTAAGGTCTCTCATTTTTGAGGTTTTTTTATGACAGTCTTGGTGAGGAATGAGTAAGATAGCCCAGGAGAAGGAGCACAATAATGCAGCACCCTATGCCAACCCTGGAAGCTGTGTCAGAGTTAATTACTGACAGATGTGTGTGGACAGATCTTGTTCCTGACCTTGACAAAGAGTCCCAAGACAGTGGACAAAGGAGAAGGTTGAAGGAGCGGCACTGCACGTTCTAGAGAAGAAAGGCTCACAGAGCACGGTCCACAGAGAATCAGCACGATCGGCAGCGCCGAGGCATGGAGAAGCATCGCGTGTTCTCAGGACAGTAGTCAGTCTCAGGTGACTAGAGCATATGAAGCAGCTGTTGAATTGAGTTGGGCAGAAAGGCTAGATAGAAAAAGCTTATTTAATTTTCAAAAAAACTTTACAGACACTTCACAGAAACAGAGGAAGAACTTATAAATCCAAGTTCCCTAAAGTTTCTCTAAGAAAAGGTAGGAAGAAAGTCTCTTCGCTTATTTTCACCAGGGAGAATTTTTTTTCTTTTTCACTTTGTATCTATCCTACATAATTCAGAAACCATTCCATAAAAGTAGAAGAGAAAGAAAATAGTTCTATTATTAAAGCATTACACCAGAGTATGATGTGCATCCCAGGTAACCCACGAAAGAAATTTGAAAAACAGAAATAAATCTTACATTTTTATGTAACTGTGGAGACACAACTCATGTCATCTGTTTTCTCAAGAGAAGCAAAAGCTATTTCTCAAGTAAGAGAACTTGAAGTACTATTTGTCCCATATCACAATTCGTCCTAAATTCCTTTGATACCTGGGATGACCATTTGTTTAGTAAAACTTTTCCTATTTTATTTTTAAATTGGTTATATTGTCAAATGATTAATTATCTATATATTATTTTATAGGTCCTTATCAACTTGTACCTAATCCAAGCCTAAAGAGTATTCACTCTGGAGCTTGATGATCTAGGTAAGAGTGATTTTTTTATTGTTTATTGTTTTGTTTTGTTTTTGCAATACTTAATAAATTTCTTCTGAGTTTTAGTCAATCGCACTTATGCCATAATTTAGGCCCTTCAATAATTTTTCCATTTTTCTAAGTCATGTTTCTTATGTGTAAAACATAAAGACACCTGCAACCATGATCTAGCATCAGTTTTATTTTGAAGCACTTATTTAAAGGTATATATTGAAACTCCAGTGTTAATGTACACGACTGTCTTTAGACATTAGTCTTTAGAACAAACTCACCCCATGGCCATTTTTTTGTATCAATCTAAATTAATAGTTACGTTACTGCAACAGCCAATTAAATGTCCACAAATTATGGCCATCCATTTCTGTTTATCTATCTATCCTGGCCCTGGAGAGAATTTGCATTTCTGTCTTCTGCAGTCTCCATTTGTGTCAACTATTAATTAGGTATTTTTATTTTCTATACCATTCTTCTATCTCTTTTGGTATAGTCTAATAATTGCCCCCAATATATAATCGTGACCTTAAATATGAACAATTCTGTCATTTTAAATTAGTGTTGATATCTTGGGCTGTTTTAGAGTTAATTGCTGCTGGATTATACAAGTGAGTATCTTTGACAGGTTTGTGGGATTCTTTCCCCCCTGCATTAAACCATTTCAAGCAATCAAATTCTGAATCCTAATAAATACCAAGTTTGCTCTCCAGTAAAATGTGATTCTTAAAGTAAGTGAAATAACCCCACTGTGAAAAGGGAAGTGAGACTATCTGTGAGAATAATAATGAGTTTTTTAGAGTACCTCCTTTCAGTTGAGTTCAGTACCAATATCAGTTACTTTAGAAAACTTAAGTTTTAGGATCTTTTTGGGAACCACAGTCCAGTCCTCCAGAGAAGCTGGCTTCACATGGGAAACACAAATCCAGCTGGGAATTTTTGTCACTGTGATGACCATACAGGTGATGACCAGCATGAGACAAGTTCTCTCCAGCAGGATGATAGCCCATCTTTCCCGCAGAACACTTTCACACATATGAAACCTCTCAGTGACCAGGTCCATACAACTTTGTGTTTCAAGGTTTCTAGGGAAGAGAAAAGCCCTTTAAGTATTACACATGATTATGGCAGAATTAGGTTAAATCAGGCACGTGACCTCAGATTCAAATTCATAGGCCTGCCAAGAACACGTTTAAAGGGAGAGATTCTGTGCTTCCTTGTGGAGGTCGTTCTAGTGGTAATGAATGAGTGGCAAAACTCTAGGCCATCTTATTATGGCATACTGTAGAATCTTAGTCCTTGAGTTTGTTGGAGTTTGATTTATTAGTTCTATTCCTCAGAGGATTGAGGCCTATAAGAATCTTTAAACTTATGCATAATTCCTGTGACAGTAGAAATAAGATGACTTCCTCTGTCTAATTTAACATGCACTGGTGTCCCCAAATCAGGAACTACGTGCACTAAGAGAGACTTTACCACTCCCTGAGAGTTAGCTTTTGAAGAGAGAAAGACTTGAGCCCATTCAAACATCATATACCCCCAAATAGAGAAAATATCTTATTTTCCACAGGCATTTATTCTATGAAATCCAGCTTCCACCAGGTTTCCAGTAAAAATAGGTAGGGGAGAACTTCCTATGTTTACTTTGCATCTTTTGTCAAGTAGGGTAGAGTCTAGTGCCTTTAAAATCATCTTTTACTCAGATAATTTTGCTGATGACATGACACCACTGACTAAACAAATAGGAACTATGGTATATGAATTATTTTGTTAGGTAATTCCTAGAGTTCAGTCAAATTTCTTTTAGCCCACCTTTCAATCTACTTGCCCATTGCCTTTAAAAAGCATGTTTTTCCAAATGGAAAAAAAAAAAAGCTCCGTATAGTTTTAAAAATGGAGCTTCTAAGTTTGGAATATGCTGTGTTTTAACAGCAGCAATTTCAGCTGTCAACAAAATCATTGCCTTTCGACACTTTATCATTCTGCCCTATGTGATGCACGATGAATTACTAGTATCTGAGCAGGCAGTGGAAAAGACTCTGGAGAGTCAGCTAGCAATTTTCCAGAGATAGTTTAGTTCCCATTAAAGTAAAAAATCCTCCCCTTTTTCAAATTTTCCCTGTTGCAAAACAGGCATCAAGCATATTTGTTATCAGCATCTGTATTTGTTTTAAGTCCAGAACCAAGAATTGCAGCTCTAGTAACTGCCGTGAACTCATTTTCTTGTGCAGACTTAATTCCATATAAAAACATGAGCCTTCAAAATTTCATGGGAAGTCACCACAGCATAGGAAATCTTAAGTAGACCAATTTTATTCTGAGTACATAAGCTGTCAGTGAACATGAACGAATATGTAATATCAACAGGAATATCTGATGATTCAAATCCCCTTTTCTCTCCATTCCAAAGAGAATAGTTAGAATCTTCCACTAGGAAGGGAAGAGAACAGTCTGTTACACACAGGTTATACTTGGCAAGATCACTATCCTCAAATTTTGAACTTTGAAGCAGTGACAGGGTGTATCTGACCAAAGATCATAGTAATGAGTACAGCACACTAATGTATGAGCACGCGGAGGACTTAACATCCTGGCCAGATTGTACTTGCAGGAGGCCAGGTGACTAGTTCAAGCCAAAAGGTTTTAAGTGGGAGGAAAGCCAAAACATTTCAGTGCTAGCAAGAGATGCTCCAGTATTCCTTTCCCCTTCACACTGTGCCTTCTGATATTTCAAAGACTGATGGGCTAATAACTGAAGATCCAAGGAAGTTGGAAGAGCTGTGACAAGCGGTACTGAACAGGGCATCCTAAGTCACTGTGATCTTTCTACACCTCATAGTTAATCAACTACACCTCATAGTTTATTGCAAGACTTGAGGAGGCTGAAATTCCACGGATTGAATAACAATACGGAATCCATTTTGATGGTCTTGGAATTTCTGAAAGAATTTGTGTAATGAGAGAAACGGGTCTTGATGAAGCTGGCCTACTTAATTTAGACAAATACCACCTATGTCAGGGTGCTGGCCCACTGTTTCCATGAGAATGTTAGTCACCAGATCTAGCTAAGTGTCTGCTAAATACGTGGTGCATCCTGAGAGAAAATCTAGGAGGGAGAGGAGGAAGCTGATATTCATCACAATTTCCTGGGCCTCTTTCCCAGTCCTACGGAATCAGAATCTCTGCTGGAGAAGACTAGGAGTCAGAATTTTTATGGATCTCCTGTGATTTTTAATTAGGAAAATGCTGACTTCCGAGGCTGTTTGAAGGAAAGATTAAAGGGGAGGTACTGGCAGAGTCAAATGTTTCCATCCACAGGTGGGGTGTGGCCATACTAAAGTGGATACATTTTTCAATAACCATGGTTCTTTTATGAAGCATTCTAGAAAGTTTGCCTTGACGGAGTTACTAATTGGAGGAACACAAATTGAATAAACACATATTAATATTGTTATATCTGGGCCTTGGGGTTTATTTGTCACTGCCGTCATGGTAGTGGAAAGGACATCAGGCAAAACTAGAATGTGTACAGTGTGTCCCACTTGGAAACTGCACAACATGGTAGATCAATTTAAAATGCCTTAAGTCCAAGAAGCCTTGTATCATGTTGATTTTTTTGTTTGGAAATCAGTGATTTTCCAGTGTCAGACTTACAGAATGGATCCCATTATATACATATAGAAGATTTAACTGTAATAGTCTTCTGTCCTGGGTAATTGTTCTGATTTGAGAAGATGTTTCCATAAATCTCTAGAATCTTCAGTATGGACAGATATAGCATTTAGGGCTAAGGGTTAAAGGTTTGTTTACAACTGAGCAAGGCATTGGCCCAGACACAGAAAATATCCTTGCTTTCCCCCTCCAGTTCCATGCCATTTAACTTAGTGAAATAAAGACTATCGTTTGAGTAAATGACAAAGCTGTCAAATCCTGAGCTCAGGCCATTCCTCCCACTTGGGTTACAGAGAACATTTCCTGGGTCAGAGTGAGAGCCTTTTGTGATGCTCATGGAACTGAGTTTCCTTCAGCCAAAAGGATGTGTTAAACTTCTAGAAAAAGCTCTGTAATGGAAGGGTGTACATTTTTTTTGTAGGAAAAATTAGAATGTATTAGAAAGTTTAAAGGACTCATAATCAATGTTAACAGTTGAAAAACTGCTCTCAGAATTTACAGAAACTATGGCATTTCTGGAGGTGATGATGCAGGTTCTTACAGATAAATATGGGGTATCTAATTTAAATACAAATTCAATATATATTAAAATAACAAAAGTGAATAACTTTAACAGCTTTTTTCAGATAGCATTGGCATATAAAAATTGTGTATATTGAAGGTGTACAACATGATGTTTCGATGCTCATTCGCAAGTGATTACCACAAACAAGATAATTAATATATCCATTATCTCTACCTAAGTTACCATTGTGTGTGTATGTGTGTGTTGTGAGAAGATTTAATTTAATTTATCCTGTCCCCATAGCAAATTACAGGTATATAAATAATAGAGTCTTGCTAAGTATTATCAACACGCTATACATTAGATTTCCAGAATTCATTTATCTTGCCTAAGTAAAACTTTGTACCATTGACCAATGCCAGAGGGGTATGCACTTCTATCCTCCTCCTTTTTTCTTGCTGACTGGTGTCTTGCAAAGAAAAAAAAAAATTGATCTTTACACGTTAGGTTTGAGATATATATCTTAGTTTACGTTCTTCCAGAAAGAGATTCTGTGGCAAAGATTTGAGTCTAAAGTAGTTTGTTTGGGAGGCAAATCCAGGACACATCAGTAGGAGATTGGTGAGTGACGTGGGAAAGTGAAGGCAGTCAATGAACAGTGTGTTACCGGCAGGTTAGCACTGTGGGAGAATCAATCCCACTTCCACAGCGGGATTCTGAAGGTAGTATGAACCCTAAACATCACCTTTATCCTACCTGAAAGGCAAGGGAGCTGGCATTTTTGCATACCAACTCTGATCAGCCATTGACTGACAGATGCTCTCAGGGGACACTGACTTTCTGGTGCATCTGACACTCTGTGTACATGGATAGAGTACTCAGAGAGAGCCCGCTGGCGGAGATACCAATCCTGGCAGTTGGAAGTTGAGCCACACAGAATGATATGTGAAGCCCAAAAGGATATGAGCAGAGCACCGACAGTACTACGACATTATAATAGTAGGATACCAAGAATTTGAAGTTCAGGAACAATGATTGGAGACATAAATTTGGGAGCCACTGACATATAAGTGGAATTAAAATTCATGGGACTGGATGAGATTACTTAGGGAAATAGAGAAGAGGACTCTACCCTGAGTGCTATCACAGAAGTAGTTTTTTTAAAAATCAATAACAGATACTAATAAAGAGAAACAAATGATATAGAAGAAAAACCAAGAGTGTTTGATGTCATAGGATATGATATCACAGTATTTGATATCATAGGTTTTTAAAGTACAAGAAGAGTGATAAACCATAAGAAATGCTGTCAGTAGACAGCAAAAATGGGATATGAGGATCCACTATTACATTTAATAATACAGACATCATCACTGATCTTGACAAGAGTGGGAAGAGTGATAAATGTGAAAACATGATTAGAATGGGCAAAAGAGAAAGTCGACAGGAAGCATAGTCAACAATTTTAAGGTATTTTGCTCCAATTAGAAGAAATGATGCAACAGCTGGTGGGGAAAATGGAGTTAAGAGAATATTAATAAATAGGATAAAAATAGCATATGTATTGAAACTGGAAAGACACAGGAGAGAGGGAAAATTATGATATAGAAGAGAGAAGGGATATTGCTGAGGAGGTGGGAGGGAATGGGAATTAATTCTGGTGCACATATGCATTCGTGTTTGCTGTGAAATTGCTTGGTCTTGGTGTGTTTGATTTTTCAGCCATAATAGGTAATGCATCTTTCCAATGTAATTGAATCCATTTGCACTCATAAACAATGGCCAAGTTTTCCAGTTGCCCCATGTCCTCATCAACATCTGGTATTATCAGTCTTCAATGCTATCCCCTTTAGTGAGTGTTTAGTAACATCTCATTGTGGATTAATTTTTATTTCTCTTAAAACTAATAATATTGGCTCTTGTGATGCAGTATCATGGAAGCCACCTGCTGAGACTGAACAGCTTCTTTTCAATTGTTTCTGTGAATAATCATATGAAGAAGAACCCCACTTTCCAAAAATCTGGAATCACTTTGTTCAGATGGGCAAGAACCTATGTCTATTGTGTATCCTGAGCCACTGTACATTTTTAGGATGATTCGTTACAATAGTTTGCTAGCACTAATAAATATTTTCTTTGCCATAAACATTAAATTGTGTCCAATTTCCATCAAAATTTCTTTTTTAACTCATGGAATACTTAAACATATTAGATAATTTGCAAGCACATGGACAATTCATTTATTAATCATCATTAATTTCAAATTTTATATCTATTTCAGAGTGTATAGTCTGTGATTCCTTGGAATTTATTGAGGTTTCCTTTATAACTTAAAACATGGTCTATTTTTAATAAATGTTCCCTGTGTGCTTAAAAAGGAAGTTTATTCTGTTTATTTGATTTAAAGTTCTACATATATCTAAGAGCCCAAGCTAAGTATATTTATGAACAACTTATGTCTTTATTTTGGCAATAATTGGTGTTTTTAGTTTGCTTGTTTTGTTTTTGCTAGCATACAATGTGTAATGAGCAAATCATGGTAATTGAGGTATCCATTACGTCAAGCATTTATCATTTCTTTGTGTTGGGAACATTCCATTCTACTCTTTCAGTTATCTTGAAATATACAATAAATTATGGTTAACCATAGTCATTCTATTCTACCAAACACTAACGCTTATTCCTTCTGTCTAGCTGTATTTTTGTACCTATTGTTTTTATTGGTTTATAGTGTTTTGATTTTTGTCTTTCTGTTATCATGATTATGCTTCTTAGGAGTCTGATTTGGTATAGAAGCTCATGTTTCCATGAATTCTGCCTGATAAGGTGTACTAGGGAAGGGCTGAAGTCCAGGACCTCATCTGAGTCCTTCCTGGTGACTCAAAGAGGTGGAGATAAGCCTAAAAAGAGAGAGGCCTAGGCAGAATCTCCCTTATCCACACCATTTGCCACCACTAAATGTGAGACCTCCTCTGGTCAAAGAGTCACCTTAAATTCTTAGACATATGCAGCATTATTAGCAATGATTACCTTCTGTGTTTGGAAGAAAAGGAGCCGGAAGAAGGAATATCCCATGGTCAGCTCACTCCTATTTGCATCAGTGTGCCTTGTGAATATCATTTTTTACGTGGGCCATGATATGGAAAAGCTTGGGAAGCACAGCGCATATTGACCGGGTTGGGGGAAATGAGAATTTGTTCACGTTTTACTTGCTTAATAAATACAGTGAAATGATAGCCATATAACACTGTAGTTTCAGCTGGCATTCGTTTATTTCTACCGCCACAGCCTTCAGATCTTTGTCACCCACTGACTGGGTTTAGCCAGCTGCAGCCTGGCTTCTGAGTACAGAAGTAAGGTAGCAAATCTATCTGAGGGTAAAACCTTTCAGCATTTCCTTCAAAATATTATCAAGAAACCAATGCTTCATCTCCATCACTCCCAGCATCTGGACGGATTTCTCTCTTGAAAACCTGCAAGATGGTTTCCTAACTGCTCTCCTGAATTTCACCTTTGCTCTCCGTATTTCTTCTCAACATAGCATTTAGAGAAATGCCTTTTAAATAGTGACTCCCTTGTTGAAATGATGTCATTATCGCTCAGCTCTCTCGACACAGCAGCCAAAGCCGCTACGAAGCCTGTGTCTGCACGGCTGTCCACACTCCCTTCACCACGTCCGCTTCCTTGTTGCCGCTGCAGGGTCTGATGTTAAAACAATGCTTGCTCTTTCAAGGTGACCTGAACTCAACCCGTTACTCTCTCCCTTCTCCATCTCCCCTAGTTCCCCGAGCCACACAGGTCTCCCTATTCCCTAACAGGCCTCCCATATTTTAGCTCCAGGGCCTTCGACCTGACTCTTCCCTCTGTTCAAATGTCACCTTCCAAATAACTGACGTCTACCTTATCCTAGCCTTTGAAATAACGCCCTCTCTCCAGCATTCCCAAGTTCCCTTCCTAATGGAAGAATCTACAGTGCCTACAAGTGGTCCCAGGAAGATAACAAAGGAGCAGTGTTTGGGATTTCTGAAGCAGTCTCATCAAGATGGGAGCAAGACTGCCCTGATATTTTACTCATGTCACCCACCAGTGGCAGTGCGGCTCCTTTTGACAACACATCAGTTAAGACATCAAAGGCTTGGCCTTTGCTTCTGTTCATGAGAGTTTCCTTCATATCCAGCTCCCTCCCTACTTCTTTTTTTTTTGAGACAGAGTCTCAACTGTGTTGCCGGGGCTAGAGTGCCGTGGCGTCATCCTAGCTCACAGCAACCTCAAACTCCTGGGCTCAAGCGATCCTCCTGCCTCAGCCTCCCAAGTAGCTGGGACTACAGGCATGCGCCACCATGCCCGGCTAATTTTTTTCTATATATTTTTAGCTGTCCAATGAATTTCTTTCTAATTTTAGTAGAGGCAGGGTCTTGCTCTTGCTCAGGCTGGTCTCGAACTCCTGAGCTCAAACAATCCGCCCGCCTCGGCCTCCCAGAGAGTTAGGATTACAGGCCTGAGCCACTGCGCCCGGCCCCTCCCTACTTCTTTAACAATAGAAAACATTTAGAGGGTAGCAATCATTACACTTTGATGTTATACAATAAGACCTGCTCGATGCAGAAAACAGTGTGAAAAAGACAAATTCAAAATACATTTAAAAATTATATATGATCTTAAAAAGTATCAGTCATTATTGTTTCCCTGTAATTATATAAAAAATTGCTTTTACACACATTCTATCTCATACATTATTTCTATTATGCGTTATATTAAAATTTATGATATTCTATTATTCTATAATCTTATTTGTCACTTAATATATGGTGAGGTTTTTCAAAATGTTTTGTAATGGCCACTTCTTTTTTTTTCAAAAGTGAGCCAAACTACAACCAACTCTCTATATGATGATTTCCATTTTGCAATAACTCAAAAATTCCTCTTATGAATATACTTTTATAGTTATAGAAATGACTTTATGATGAATTCCCAGCAATTCTACAAATTTATGCATCCACCACAGTTTCACTTCAAAAATTTACAATGTTACTTTGATCTTTGACAATTTTCTTATTGTAATGAGCATTCAAATATGGATAGAGATTTTATTAAATTCATTTTTCAACATCTATCACTTTCCTTTCACATACTGATGTGATCAATTATAGTTATATTCTTTCTAATATGTAATCACCTTCTCATTTTAAAAATAATTCCTACTTATTCGCTGTGTACTATTCTTCAATATATTGCTAAATTGTATAGCCTTCTTTTTATAATCTTTTTGTATTTCCAGGATTCTTGATAAAAAACATCATTGATATTTATTAATAGCATATATAGTAAAAGACATAAATTAGGAAGTAATAGATTGAAGACTTTTCACAAAATAAACACACTCATGTAAACTTCACCCAGACCAAGTAACCAAACATATCAGAACTGCAGAAGCTCCTCATGTCCCGTTGGAGTTAATAGCCCCATCCATTTGGAAGTTTCAATGTCAACCCAAACCAATAGCTCCACAATAAAACTCCTTGTCCTATTCTCCAAAGCATTCTTTACCATCTTGTGGTGAGAAGTTCCAGTAACTTCTAGTATCACAAGATAGATCTATGGCTCCTTTGACCACCTGCGGGAATCTCAACTCCACTGCCCAAGGTCCAGGATTTTCATAGCTTGAACCTACACTGCTGGCCATCATGGTACTAACTGCCCTGTTCTCACCCAAATATTTATTCCAACTTGGAAGAAGGAGGGAAGACTGGAGAGCAGGACATCAAGAGAGGATGGACATGTCAAAGAGCTAAATGTAAACGAGACTATGGGATTTGGGCTGGCACAGGAAGGCAAAACAACAAAAAGAGTACTAACTACTCTAGGAGAGTTTAATGTCTGCTGTGAGATAGAATTTTTCCAGATAATGGCCAATTTTTAGGCTAAGGTGTACGTACCAGAGGGCAACAAGTAGAGAAATTGGGAGGCTTGGGTATAGCAAAGATTATTGTTCGGGATGTTAGAGTTTCCTGGGCTAATAAAAAAAAATCATATCCTGGAAAGATAAAACAGGTACAGCTTCTGAGAATTACAAGCAGAGGAGTCTGGGAAGAACTGGAACCAGTCTTGAATTTAGAGAAAATTCACCAAATGGTCTGGAATGTGGTAGGTCATCAATCTGCTTTGCTAATATCAGATCTTCTCGACACTGGTACTTCTTGTCCTCATGATCCATAACCAGAACACAAAAGTACAGAACGTCCAGGTTTGTCCCTGTCTGCTGGAGCACGGCCCATCAAAGGGGGTGGTTCAGAAGAGGGATCAAACTCAGAAACGCCGTTAGAGTAAACTCATGCCAATCACTCAGCCATGCAAGTAGCTTGCTCCTCCGCAGCTCACGCCCCTGGCCATGGACTCACGGAACAGCAGCTCTTCTTAAGGCTGGCTGTGAGCTCAAGGTGACTACAGCAGGCTGACATTCATTCGTTACATCCAGGTAACGTCTTTTCACCTCCTCTATCCTTAGTCCAAGTCGATGGTGGGATCTCTTCAGCTTTCCTCTTTGTCAGTGGGTTTCCCCCTTTTGGGGGGCTTGTTTTCCTGCAACACCCCCATTTTGTTTCCTTTGCATATGAAAGCAGAAAAAACTTCACTCTTAATATGGTTCTTCCTTATTTCTTTACAAGCCCCCACTACAATTTTGAAAAGAACCAGAATGGATAGAATTGGGCATGAGAAAGTTAGAGAAAGGGAATTGGAAAATGTCATCTCTTTGTGCCTAAATATTTCTATCCCTACAAAGAAAAGTTTGGCTGAAAAAGTTGCCAATATATTTAAGCTCTTTATTTATATTAATATCAGTTGATTCTCTCAATACCTTATGAAGTTCATACCTTTTCTGAGGCTCATACTTCTAAGAGCTGTTGAGTTTAGCATTAAAACTCCTGTATCTCTGACTCCAAAGTCTATGATTTCTAGCATCTCACTCATTGCAATAAATCAATTCAGTGTGATAGATATAGATATTTATGGAGATATATATCTTTTTTTCTGATTCTTGCATCACAGAAGGTACACATAGTTTTTATTATCCAGGACAAACACTTCAATTTTTAATCAATTTTTTTTTGTGTTTGAGCCCAAGTGACTGGCCTGTCAAAGAGAAATTTTACTAGGAATTGAAGAGCTTCAGTGTGGAAGAAATGGGTCCATCCCAGGGAATCAAATGACTTGTGTTTTAGCGTGACGTACCCCAGGTTGTACAGGACAGTCCTGAGTTTACATAGTTATCTCAGAATTATTATGAATTCTTTGAATGTCCACATTCACTAACAAGAATGTCCTAGTTTAGACAATATACTCTAGGGTGAACCTATGTATATGAAACATACTTTGCTTGGGTCAGCCATGATGGGTCTTGAGCCTAATTTCTTTTCTAGTCCAGGACTGTGGTTGTAAGCTGGTTGCTGAGAGAAAAAAAAAATTGTTATGGTTTTTGTCTCCTTTCTTACAGCAGAGGGGCTCTCTCAGGCCTGAACTCCTAGAGACAAGGCCACTGTGAGACCACCATAGCCAAGTGTACAGGAATGGCACCCCCTTAGGGTATTGGGTTCTCTCGTGTGAAAAGCCAGTTGTTCGAGAGGTTGGGAACAAACTGTCTTGGGTATTTCTACAGGCCTCCCCAAAGGACATAACATGAGATCCAACGGCTCCTTTCCTGGCAAAACCGTATTGTTCCTGGTATGCTCTACTTTGGCACATCCTGTTTTCTCAGGTGAGCGACCTTAGAGGTTTTGGGAGATAAATATCTGATTTTCTTAAAGTTATAGGAAAAAAAAAAGTCATTTGTGACTTTGTATGGGTAATGTTTTCCTGAAATACCGGCCTTTGGGCTTGGTAATCCAAATCAGGTATTATTAAGATATATTTTCCTACGTAGCAAAATCAGACTTGTTTTCTACATTGTGGAGTCTTACCCTCATTTCTATTTTGTTGATTCAAAAAAAAATCCCCTAGAGCAGAGAAAATTGTAATGTCTCCATTGTAAGCAATACATTATGTGGATATGATTTTTTCTCCTAAAAAAAGATACATTTTTCATCTGGGTTTTAAAAGGTTCTCTAAATATGATAATAAAGTCAATGAAGAATAAAAGGTGTTTTTGTGAATGACATTGTGCTGATATGTGTGGCTTCATAGTTGAGTAATAAAAACCCCAAAACATAAAGGTAAAATCCATGCTACCTGCTATTATATAGATAGACTAATTGCCTTCCCAAATATCCAAGTCCTGATCACCAGAACCTATGACCATGTTACCTTCCATGGCAAAAGAGACTTTGCAGATGTGATTTAGTTAAGGATCTTGAGATGGAAAGATTATCCTGGATTTCAGGTGGGACCAATATAATCACAAGGCTCCCTAAGAGAGAGGCTGGGGGACTCAAGTCAGGGAAGGAGATGTGACGATGGAAGCAGGGGTTAGAATGACGCAGGGATAGGGCCATGGGCCAAGGAATTCAGGCAGCCTATAGAAGCTGGAAAAAGTAAGGAGATGGATTCTTCCTTGGAAACTTCAGGAGAAACGCAGCCCTGTTGAAATCTTGGTTTTAGGACTTCTCACCTCCAGAATTGTAAGATAATAAATTTGTGTCATTTTAAGTCACTAAGTTTGTGACAATTCCTTACAGAAGCAATAGGAAACTAGTACACCTGAAAACCAGTACACCTGATATTGTCTAACCTTAAAAAATTTTAGCCAATCTAATCTCACTTGCATATTGATTTGCATTTCCCTGATCACTAAAAAAGCTGAGAATCTTTGTATAGTTTATAGGCAATATGTGTTTCTTCTTTTATGTTCTTCCTATTCATGCCTTTTGCCTTTTTTTTCCTACTGGATTGCTTTAACTCATCTTATAAATATCTAGGAGATTATCTGTCTTCTTGTCTGTCTATCTATATCATGATATAAATCCTCTGTGGGATTTTTTTTGTACCAATATCGTTTTTCACATTTAAAGCATCTTTTCACTGCCTTAAATAAGTCTTTTTGGTGACTAGAAATTCCTAATATTGAAGGAGTCACCTTTCTCAAACTTTGCATTTACAACAAGGCTTTTTTTATTTTGTTAAAGAAATTCCTCTTCTCCCTCTAAAATCTAAATATAGCTATCTATATCCTCAACCCAGAGATTTTTATAAACTGATAAATTAAGGTATATTTGAAAAATAATATACTTTGTCAATATAATTTTAATATATTTAAAGTGTATACATAAATTTTGACATGTTTATACACTTGAGAAACCATTGCTACAATCAAGATAACGAATATATCCCTCATCCACAAAAAGTTTTCTTGATTCCTTTTGCGGTTCCTTCTTCCCACCCACCCCACCTCAACCTACCCCATATTCAAACAATTATATACTGTTTGTCATTATAAAGTAGCTTGCATTTTCTATAAATTTATATAAATGGAATCATGCAACATATATTATTTTTAAATCGAGTTTCTTAGACTTAGTATTATGAATTTGAGAATCATCAATACTGTCATATGAATCAATAGTTTATCCCTTTTTGTATCTAAGAGATATTCCAGTGTATGGATATACCACATTTTGTTCATCCGTTCACCTATTGACATCTGCATTACTCCAAATTTTGGACTATTGCAAATAAAGATATTATGGATTAATCATATGGATATATTATTAAGTGTATAGTTATGCTTTTATTTCTCTTGGATAAATACCTAGAGGTGGAATGGCTAAATCACATGGTAAATGTGTATTTAAATTTTTATGGAACTGCAGAACTATTTTCCAAAGCGGTTTTACCATACCATTTTATATACCCACTAGCAATGTCTGAGAGTTCCAGTAGCTCAACATCCTCAATAGCAGTTGGTCTGGTCAGTCTTTTAAATTCTAGATATTCTAATATGCATGTAGTGGAATTCCACTCCAGTTTCAGTTTGTATTTCACAAATGACTACTGATGTCGAGCATTTTCATGTGCTTATTGGCCATCCATATTTCATTTTTGGATAAAGGTCTCTTGGGCTCTTTGTTTTACTATTATTGAATTTTAAGAGTCTAGATAAAAGTTCTTTATCAGATATGTGACTTGGAATTATTTATCCATCTTTAGTTAGTCTTTTCATTTTCTTAATTGTCTTTCAGAGAACAGAAGTTTTAAAGTTTAATAAAGTCCAATTATCTTTTCTTAATGATCATGCTTTTGGTGTATATCTAGAAAATCTTTGTCGTTTTTTATTTCAAAATGTTAAAGGGGTACAAATGTTTTGTTACATGGATAGCTTTTATAATGCTTACACCACGACCATAAGCATTCCCATCACCTGAATAATGTTCATTGTACCTGTTAGGTAGATTTTTAGCCGTCCCCTAACTCAGTCCTCCCCTCTTCTTGATTTCTAATGACTTTTACTTCTCTCTGTGTCCAGGTATGCCTATCGATTAGTTCTAAAGTATTACAGAGTACATACGGTGTTTGTTTTTCCGTTCCTGAGATACTTTACTTAGGATAATGGTCTCTAGCTCCATCCAAATTGCTGCAAAAGACATTCTTTCATTTATTTTTATGGCTTAGTAGTACCCCATGGCATACATATACTTTTTAGGAACTGAGTCACACAGCAGGAGGTGAGCAGCAGGCCAGCAAACAAAGCTTCGTCTGTATTTGCAGCCGCTCCCCATCACTCGCATCACTGCATAAGCTCCGCCTCCTGTCAAATCAGGGGCAGTATTAGATTCTCACAAGAGTGAGAACCCCACCATAAACTGCGCAAGTGACGGATCTAGGTTGCGTGCTCCTTATGAAAATCTAATGCCTGATGATCTGAAGTGGAGCTGAGGTGTTGATGCTAGTGCTGGGGAGTGGCTGCAAGTACAGATCATCATTAGCAAAGAGGGTTGACTGCACAATAAATGCAATGCACTGGAATCATCCCGAAGCCATCCCTCCCTTCCAGTCCATGGAAAAATTGTCTTCCATGAAACCAGTCCCTGGTGCCAAAAAGACTGAGGACCACTGCTTCCTATGTTTCTTTTTGCTCAAATAAACATATATATTTTTGCCTCCCCCCCACTTTCTTACCTAAAAGATAACATATTATAAAGACCCGTTTTCATCTTGCTTTTTCCAGTTTAAAATATATCCTTAAAATCACTACCTACCAGTTCACAAGGATCTTCCCTATTCTTTTACACTATTGCCTAGAACTTTATTGGGTGTATGTATCAAACTTCATTTACCCACTCTTTTATGTATGACCATTTACTCTGTTGCCAATATTTTGTAATTGCAAACAGTGCTGCAAAAAATAATCTTATGCATGTGTTTTTGTGTTGTTGGAGATGTATCTTCAGGTGAAATTCCTTGCATTGGGATTGATGAGTCAAAGTAAATATAGTTTTATTCAATATTGCCAAATTTCACTACACAAATATTTTGTCAATTTACGTTCCCACTGGTAATATATTTAAGTACCTCTTTCTCAACAGCTAATCTGATAGGTGAGAAATGGCATTTCAGTATAGTTTTAGTTAGCATTTTTCTTATTATGAGTGAGACTGAATATGTTTTGAAGATTTAAGGGCCATTTCTCTCTCTCTCCTGGGTGTGTGGTTTGTGTGTGAATTATATGTGCATATATATTCCCTGTTCTGCAATTATTAATAGGTTTTTTACTTTTTTGTTCCCTCAATTTTAAAGAGTTCTTTACATATTAGAGATATTAGCTCTTCATCAAATATCTTTTTAGTTTGTGTATGTTTATTTTTTGCCATGGATTTATTTTTATTTAATAAAATGTATCAGTGTTTTTCATTATTGTACTTAGATTAATGAGTCATTATTAGAAAGTCTTTTCTACATTAAGATCACAAAGGAATTCTGTCGCATTTTAATTCTTACATGGTTTCAATTATTATGCTCAGATGCTGATTCATTTGGAGTTTATTTTTATGTATGATATGCAGTATATATGTGTAATTTTATTTTATTTTTACTAGATAAAGGTCTTTATTTTTCTTTTTTTATACCTATATCCAGTTGCTTTTGTCACTAAATATTCTGGCTTTTTAGAAGGAGATAAGAACATCTCATTCTTTTTATTCTCTGGAAGAATGTATATGTAATCAGCATGATCTATTTCTAAAAAGGTTGGTAGACTTGTTTTCTTTGTGGAAAGATTTTTAAATATTATTTGGGTTTTCTCTTGTAACTTCTGGAAAGTCTAACTTTTGGAAAGTTAGAATATCCTATGATATTTTAAATATTATTTAACAGTGAAAGACAAGTAAGAGCAGAGCTAAAATAGGTTTTTTCATATTTTATTTTACACAACCAGCTGGTCACCCTCTGTCCCCAGGCAACATCAGGGCCCCTCACAAAACCAGTCCACAAAATCAGTCTCCCAAAAGCCAGTGAACTCCTTCAGTTTTTTTTCCCCAAAGTATTATGGGGGTACAAATGTTTTTGGTTATGTGAATTGCTTGAGTCAGGGTTAAAGTCTCCTTCAGCTTTCTTGTCATCACTGTGCCCTCGTTAGTTCAACATCTTGGTAGGAACTGACCTGGCATTTTACTTCCATATGATATTTGATTTTTTAACAATCTTAAAACTGTATATAATTATCCCAACTGTAGTGAAGAGGAAACTAAAGCTGACAAAAGTCAAGTAATTTACTGAAAATAAAATGGTTTGTAAGTTGTAAAATACAACTTAGGTACATACAATCCCAAACAGTTTTTACTCTTTTCTCAATGATGAAGAAAATTTATAAATGAACTATGAAAATGAAGGAAAAAATATATAAATGGATACAGCAGTTAACAAAGAAATGTTACCTACAAATTCTGTAGCTATGAATTCTGTTGTATACTTTTGTGCAAATGAGCAATTAAATTACACGTCTTTATTCAATCAATGACTTCAGCAGATGAAATTACATCCCATGGAGAACGATTTCTTTTAAATTATTGTGTCTATGCTTTATTTGCAGGATTTTTCAAACGATATGACAGTGATAAATGGCCTAAGGTAAATTTAAATTTCTTAGTTCTGGATTCTCATTCTAGTCTAATTACTTTCTTGACATGAGAAATCTAAAACTACATGGAGTAGAACTCCATGGTATACATATACCACATTTTATTAATCCACTCATGTATTGACGGGCACTTGGGTTGTTTCCACATCTTTGCAATTGGGAATTGTGCTGCTATAAACATTCGAGTGCAGGTGTCTTTGTTATAGAATGTCTTTTGTTCCTTTGGGTAGATGCCTAGTAGTGGGATTGCTGGATCAAATGGTATTTCTGTTTTTAGTTTTTTGAGGCATATCCAAATTAACTTTCCACAGAGGTTGTACTAATTTGCAGTCCCACCAGCAGTGTAAGAGGGTCCCTATCTCTCCACATCCACGCCAACATTTGTTGTTTTGGGACTTTTTGATAAAGGCCATTCTCACAGGAATTAGGTGATATCTCATTGTAGTTCTGATTTGCATTTCCCTAATGATTAGAGATGTTGAGCACTTTTTTACAGGTTTGCTGGCCATTAGTTAATAAAATATGGCATATGTACACCATGCAATACTACTCAACTACAAAAAACAACAGTGAACTAGCACCACTTATATTATCCTGGATAGAGATTGAGCCCATTCTTCGAAGTGAGGTATCATAAGGATGGGAAAACATGCCACACATATACTCACCATCAAATTGGTACTAACTGATCAACATTAAGGTGTTCACATGGTAGTAATATTGACTGGGTGCCAGTCAGGTGGTGGGGGTGGGAGGGTAAACCCACAACTAATAGAAGCAGAGTGCACTGTATGGAGGAAGGTCATGCTTGTAGCCCTGGCTTGGGTGAGGCAAACACATTACATTTTAGCAAAATGTTTGTACCCCCATAATATCCCGAATTTAAAAAAATGAAAATAAAATAAATAAAACTACATAGAGGTAAAGTAGAATGGAAGGTTTCTATGTGACCTTGAGCATGTACTTTAACTCTCCAGACTTAGTAGCCTTTATTAGAGGCTACATTATAATATAGGCTAATAAAGGCTACTATATTATAATGGAGCACAAGCATTATAATAATATACTTTAGTAAAATAAACATAGTCAAATAAAATATATTGAGTAAATATATCTCTGAATATTGAGTGACATAACATCTGTCACTTGCTCAAAGTCCAAAGCTGAACAGTGGTCAATCCAGGGTGTGTTTCCAGTACCAATACACAATCCTCACTCCTACCAATTATACTTGAGCCCTATCCTCTAGAAGGTCACAATACATAAATGTCTCCATTCAGTAACTTCTTACAATGAGTTCCTGGGACTGGGACACCAAGGTTAAATGAAAACTTCGCATTTGAGCTTAAACAGGTATGTCATAATGGTTATGACTTAAGAGATGATGGGAAGGGTGGGGACACTATGGTCAGAAAAAAAAAAATACTAGCCTGATGGAAGCCAGAGCACAGAAAATCCTTAAAAAAGATCAATTGACAGGTAAGATTTGATAGTATTTCTATGTGGGGCAAAAGCGACAGGCATGGACTAGATGGGAGAGGATCTATTATTATAATAATTATTCCTATGATATTTTATGATATTCGCAGCCCCCATGTCAAATGTATCGCCCGCTGGATCCTTGTCATGAAACAAGCTGTCCTAATATAACAGCGTATGTTTGTGCTACAAATGGCCGCACTTACCAGAATGAGTGTTTCTTTTGCATTGCTCGGTGGTAAGTTCAAATAAAATACCAATATTTTTTATCTATACTTCTTTATAGAAATTTCAAAGAATCTTAACTAAGGAATTGGTTTTTACCAACGCATGGGATTTTTTAAAACTAGCCTCCATTGTTCATAAAAGATTGAAGACAGATTACCTATATAGTAAAGAAAATTTTTTTTAAAAAATTGTGTTAATATTCAAAGTTGACTTATTAAAAAAAGAAAGGACTACACACTATTTTGAGAGACTTGTACAGAGATCATATTTGTAGTCCATAGATTATATTCAAGCAATGAATGGGAACCCATTTTCTTAAAAATCACTCAAATTTTCTTTCACAAGTCATACTGACAAACCTATGGATGGCACCCATTAATATCATTTGGTAAATATAAATATACATAGATTTAGATGCAGACAGAGCCATAGGTATGGACAAAGACATAGACACAGATACAGGTGAAGAAAAACACATGGGTAACAAAGTTATGTGTTCTTATATGGATAAAAGTTGACAGTCAACTCTTCGTATTTTTAGCCTTTCAAATAAATTTGGCAGGAAATTTAGATTAAAAAATTAATAATATTCTTATGGTATATTTTAGCCCCATTTTGTTTTTACAAATTAGCCCTATGTCTTGTCAGTAAGTCCTACATAGCCTGTGAGATCTTCTATGTTGGGGTCTCCAAGACTATCCTCAGGTTTGATGATCCACTTTGCTAGAGGGAGTCACAAAACTCAGAAAATCTGTTACAATTATGATAACTGTTTAATACAATGAAAGGATACAAATTAAAATCAACAAAGACAGAGGGTGCATAGAGTGGCGTCCAGGAGAGATGGAGCATAAGCTTCCAGCTGTCTTCTCCCAGTGGAGTCACGCAGGCCATGCTTAATTCTCCTAGCTTTGATGGGTGAAGACTTGTATGAGGTATTTCCCTACTTACCAGGGAAGCTTACTCAAGCCTTGGTGTCCAGGCTTTTTAATGAAAGTCAGTCACATAGGCATAGAACACCTGCACGGCTGATCTTTACTTCGTCTGCAGCTTCCCTGCTCCCCATCCAGAGGTCAAACTGACACAGAGTGTCTCAGGACCCCAGGCAAGTGAAAACAGGTATTCACCATAAATCACAGGCTTAGCATAAACTGTCTGGCAGGCCCAAGTCCGAGGTATACAAGCACACTCTTATCAGGTAGGGTATTCTGTGGGCTTCTTGGCTACCTCCAGCAACTGATTAGAGCACCCCAAGCCTGCTGAGCCAACTCTTTACTGCACAACTTCTTTTGAAGAGAATCGTCCTGAGCTTCCAATGTCACATTCCCAATCATAAAGATTATTACTGAGTACTGAAAGAGGCAGGGTATAGAAGCTAGTTTAATATAGGAAACACATGCTCATCTTCAGAGCAAGTACTAGCCTCAGAGGATGCTTGAAATATCCTTTAAAAGAAAAGAAGGGAAGCTGAAAAATGGGAGTTAACCGATTCTCTACCACTGGCTCCAAAGAAAGATGAATGAGAATGCATTAATGTTACCGGACTATGTAGGATAAATCACATTATCATTCCTTCCGAATGCAGTTACTGTTGATTTCTCAAGAATGAGCTAATTAGGAAAGAGAATTGGAAATGTCTTACTTAGATCTTCCTCATAAGACCTTTTCCTACATTCTGTGGTATTTGGACACACACCACTAAAGAGAGCAGTATGACAAAGACTCTCCCATCGTGGTCTGGCCTTCTGGAAGTAACAGATTGATGCAGAGGCACGGTGTGGGCCTTGGTCTGCCGGGCTATAGCTCTGCAACTGCCCACAAAGATTATTTTAGATTCCTTTCAGCCTCATCTAGGAAACTTAAGGAAGCTGTGACTTCACAGAACAGTCTCAGCAGCTCAAAGATCATGCCTCAGATTTCTTCTGGCAAAAATGGGGAAGAGATGAAAGAAATAATTTCCTTCCTTCCTTCCTTTCCTCCTTCCTTCCTCCCTCCCTCCTTCACTCCCTTCCTTCCTTCTTTCAGCTTTTAGGTCATCTCCCAGGTAATAATTCCTGGCATGGTGATTTCTTCCTTACTTCCTCCCTGCCTCTCTCCCTCTTTCCTTCCTTCCTTCCTTTCTAGCTTGCAGCTCTGACAGATGTACTCTGACCATTCTCCCTGTTATTTCTCAATCTAAGAATAAATGAAGAGCCCCTGTTGGTTAAAAGAGCAAAAAAAATGGTTTAGTAACATTGTAGCCAATATGAGCAAAGTTCGTATCAAGCATATTTTATTCTAAAATACAGAAAATTGATGCCAATGGCAGGAGTGGCGCAACGACCTGTATGTTTGCTTTAATTCTCCATGGGACTTGCATGTATAAACTTAACTTTCATGCCATTTCTATGTCTTGGAGCAAAAAGAACAGTCCTAATGCTCTTAGTGATGGGAGGAGGAGAGTAATTTTTCAGTCTCTGCTCTTAGTGGTATTTTGAAGAAAAGCCTGGCGAATTGAACTCCTAGCCCTGAGAGATACCCACAACTAGTGAACAATGTAAAATCTTTAAAAAATAATGAAGAGTGCAAGTCTTGGCCAGAATTGATACAGAGTCCTAGTTACCATCCTTAAAGGAATCCCTCAACCCTACTCAGTCTAGGACTCTGATAATAAGTAGTAAGAAAATAGAGAATTGTATGAAACAGACCCCAGACTCTTCAGAAGGTTGTGGTCTTATTTGTCAAGAAGGATGTATGCATTGCAAAGTTGATGAAAATAGAAAGCAGCCTTGGTTTCGTTGGACCAAAAACAGTATTTCAAAAATAAGATTTTATGCCAAAATATAGATTTCAAACATAATAGCAATACTAAGCAAGGGTTTCACATGGAATAAATAAACAACAGCTGCCCCCCATTCAAATGGAGTTCCGGCGTTGCAGATAGCTAGAGTCCCACCACTCTCTTCTGTGGTGGAGGTGGCTCACATCACTTATTTGTATGACCTGCATGGCTCCGAGCATTTAGTTTGCAATGCCTGAAACAGGTGAGCAGATCACAAATACATCTAAGATGAGCCAGATTATAGGGGTGAGGGAGGGGAATCTCTTGAAGAAAAAAAAGTTTAAAGGATTTTTAAAGAAAGAAAATACAGAAAAGAGAATGGAATGGTCAATCTGCACAGTGCTAACTGTTTGGGAAGACTTTTGGGATTGAGAAAGTGTGCAGCGTCCTTAGGGAAATAATATAAAGATTATGTCTAAAGGAATGTTATGCATTTAGAGAATAGTAACATGTAAGGGTCAAAGTTAAGCAGAGGCTAATTTTCTGTGAGATGTATTAATAAAAACCAGAGTAAGAAGAATAGACTATGGTCTATGGGCAGTGTGAACATAGCAAAAGTTCTGAGCAGAGAGTGAATTATGTGAATTACGCATAACATTATTGCTATGGTTATCTTTTAACTAACCTCTTGATTAAAAAAATCTGTTATTGCTGTGTTGAATGGAAAGGTATGGAGATGGGAATGAGTTAAGGGAAGAAAAACTCAATGTTGAAAAACTTCGTAGAACACCTTTTGAATAATCAAGACATAGAGAAGGAATGTACAAATTGTGGTGGCTACAAATAGGAATGCAAAAAAAGAAGGATATTTAGAGAATTGTAAAAGCAGTTCCTTTTTCAGCACCTCATTTAGAAGATAAGAGAAAGTATATTCAAGAGAAATGTCCACTTTCTTTATTATACTAATTTATTTTTTTCTCTTCTCTTTAGGGAATTTGGCCCGCAGATTAAATTTGAAAGACATGGAAAATGTAGTTAATGGGTAACAGGATGCCTAGGCTTGCTTATTTTCTTCACTACTTAATTGTGAAAATTATTTCTTTTGGAATTTGAGAATGTAAATTAAATAACACACCCCTATGCTGTACCCAAATTTGGAACAAAATGGGAAACAAAGGAATAAAGCTAATGGAAAATGGAAAATCAAATTTTACATTTATTACAATTAAACAAAGCAATAAAAGAGCTGGTAGAAATCAATTGCTGTGTATTGATTGTTTGAAGTCAGCTTTCATTTGGTGGAGCTGAGTTCTATTCATCAAAAGCAGTTACTAACACTCCCCTCTATTAAACTTACAACAAATCGCAGGCCTCTTTGCAGGGTCATACTCTGCCCCCTCATATTATTGAAAGACATGGAACAAAAGAGAAAGTATCCTCTCTGCAAAAGGCAGAGACCACGGAGGGAGTTATTCAGTCATCCAAGCCTAAGCTATCTATCTGGGTACTTTGAAAAGTTTCACCTGCTGTGGTTGGAGAAGTAAAATTCCAGAGAGCGATGAGGAGTACTAGGCTAATGCATGGCTCCTACTCAAAGAAAGAAAGGACACCGGCATGGAAATAAGGAGACCTGAATTCTGCCCTCAGTTTTGCCACTTTTAATTTTGGATCACATTCACTATCAGTGTCTCTGGCCATAGTGGCTCCAAAATGTTCTTGGTTTGGCTTATTATATTGTTTATGCAGAAGAGTAAGCCATCCACTTTAACTGGTATCTAGCCTCATATATATTGAATATTCTGATGAAAGACACTACTGCTCCTCCATTTGTTAGTAAGAAAAATTGGGGCTTTAAAATTCACTATTGGTTTATCATCAGATAGCAGAAATACTCTATCAACCAACATGGAGTGTTATTAGTAGCTGGTATGGAATATAAGGAGTAATGAAGTCAAATGGAGTTGACACCTTTTGCTGCTGTCTAGATAGCCAGTCATACATACTCCAGAAACTAAAATCAATTACCTTTTGGATTGAGGTGGACTATTCCAACCCTCAGTCTTATGTTTCAGTGGTGTTGACTTCATCATGGCCAGGGGTGGAACACATAACCTGGGCCCTGTAAACCTACAAATGGCAGTCTGTTGACCACAGACATCAGTGCAGGCATCACACATGACTCAAACAGGGCCATTCATACGCTGGTCCTCATCAGCAAATGCTGAGAGATAGACTCTCATTCCTTTTTTCCTGGACGTGTACTTAGAAAATATTTCCTCAAGCCACAGCCAGCCATCTCGTAAGGACAAATGGGAGCCCCTTTTTAAGAATGAAGTCAAATAGAGAAAACAGAGAGAGATACAGAGAAATTATATTCTGAGGACATCAACTTCCTGTCTTCAGCCATACTGAAATCAGATCTACTCTTTCATTTTTTTTACATGTAATAATAAATTTCTTACACAATTGGAATCGTGTTTTCTGTTCCCTGAGTCAAGCCAATAACATGTTAAAGACCAAAGTATCTAGAAGACAAATGAATCCCTGGATTTTTCACTTCTGCAAAGATCCTTTCTCAAAGTCCATTTGTATTAGAAACCAGAGTCTTTTCCCTGGTCGCAAAGGCAGCATGGGCATCTAAGCTCAGGGATTGTATGTATATATATATATATGTGTGTGTGTATATATATGTGTGTGTGTGTGTGTGTGTGTGTGTGTGTGTGTGTGTGTATATATATATATAGTGCTGTTTCTTCTCAGCCTTTCTTTCCATGGCTCCCTTGCTTCACAGATATTTTCACTGTGTTCCATTGATCTTTCTTGCATGATAAACAAGCTCACCTATGTGCTCATCCTTGTCACCAATGCTTCTTGCACCTCTCTTCAGCATCCCCTGTGAGGTTTCAGTGTTGACATCGGTGGTGACTGGGGGAACAGTTAGTTTATCAAGTGTCAACCCTGCCAGGCACAGGGTAAGCACTTCGTGTGCCTGACCTCATGTAGACCTTCCAACCGCTGTAGGAGAAGCAGCTGTTGTTGGGCCATGTGTCAGATGAAAAAACTGAGGCTGTGAAGCTTCCCAAGGTCACACACAGCCTGGGGCAGGGGTGGGGTGCAGATCTGCGTGTGTGTGACACAGACCATGGAGCGTTAGTCACCTGTGAGGTGGGCTCAGGCAGGGCAGGGATTCCTCTCTGCTTTGCAGATGAAGGAAACCGCAGGACTGGTGAGCTATTGGATAGGAGTGAGATTTGGGCAGGGCACGGGGAGTAACAGGTACAGCATTTGCTGGGCAGGGGCGCCTATGCCAGGGCCTGGAGGTGGGCAAGTCTGTGGTGGACCTGGAATGGCAGGACCTGTTGAATCAGGGAGGGCTTTGGAGGGCTTAGACCTAGTGTCCAGGCAGTGGGGAGCCACTGAAGGTTTTTGAGCAGGGGAGGAGGATATGATCCTCGCGGGGTTTAGGAAGCTGGATTGTAGAGGTGTTTGTAGGATCGCCTGTGGTGCCAAGTGACTTTACACTTTTCACTCTCAGTACCGTTTCTCTTCAAGCTTTGCATGGTAAACCTGCATGGAAGCTGGATTGTAGAGGTGTTTGTAGGATCGCCTGTGGTGCCAAGTGACTTTACACTTTTCACTCTCAGTACCGTTTCTCTTCAAGCTTTGCATGGTAAACCTGTGTACTTTTATGAGCAGAAAGTTTATATGTGAGTATATTTTAAGGGCCACCAGGAAAGATCTGGGAAGAAGCAGTAACTGTTTAGATCTTTGCCTAGGTGGAAGGAGGGAGGACTAGTGACAACTCATGTTTATTGAGAAAATACTCTGTACCAGGCTCTGTTGGATCTACTGCTGCCACCATTTTGCCGATGAGGGGAAGGAGGCACAGTGGTGAGGGGACTGACCTGAGGACACACAGCCAGTGACTGACTGGCCGAACTGGGGCTCCCAGGGCAACAGGAGGGCCGAGTGGGTTCTGGAGGGAATGGGGAGCCCCATCTAAGAGCCTGCTCAGCCCACACTGTATTTGCAGACTAGATAGTTACTATTCAGGAGAGAGTGAAAGCATCTCTGTTTGGGTGTCCTTGGGAATACCTGAGGATCTGAGAGGAAACTTTGCAGTCAGGCTGGAGGTTTGACACCTCCGACAGGCTTGGGAAAGCCAACATTCCACATGGTCCCTTCCGACATCAGTCTTTGGAGCCTGCTCAGGTGATTCCCCTCCAAGTCCCATCCCTAAATTGCCCCAGAGGAGGATTTTCTGCAGGGACTTTGCATACAGTAGTTCTCCAGAAGCCAAATTAAGAAAGCTGATTGTGACCTTTCACTATCCATGAACCTGAGCTTGGACTAATGAGAGACACGAGAGGCGGCCACTGGTGCAGCCAGCCCAGGCCTGAAACACTCAGAAGAGAGAAGGTCTCATCATCAGAGTGTCCAGTCCTCGGAGCTGAGCTGGGGGATGGTGAAGTTTGCAGACCCAGAGCAAAATGCACCTGTAGGGGTTGTCCTGGCAACAAGGGGGTTGGTCCAACGCCAGTCCCCATCCACAGTGCCACCTCTGCCCTGGGTGCCTCAGTCACTCTGGCTTCCTATTGCCCGGAATGCCTCCTGGACATTTCCTGTGGTCACACCCAGGCCATGGACCCCACCAGATCCACCTCCTGCAGAAGCTGCTTGTGATCCCTGAGCAGCAGGTGGGCGTGGGCAGCAATGTGCATGTCCCTCCTTTGTGCCTGTGAACAGGTGGCTGTGTTCTAGCTAGTTAGGTCCCTGTCTCATCTCCCCAGCTGGGCAGCGAGGTCTTCACAGTGTGGACATCTGTGTCTGCTCCATCTCTGTGAACCCAGCGGAGCTTGGCAAGGTAGCTGGCATACGGGCTTCCCAGAGAGGAAATCCGAGGTGCAAAGGCATGGAGGTGTGATGGCATCCGTGGCAAACTGGACGATTCAATGTGTGTAGTACAAAGGCCAGGCTGGGGCGGGTGACAAGTCAGCAGGGGGCCAGATCACCGAAGGACCCAAAATTCCACCGAGGACCTGGGACTTGCCCTGCTACTCTTTGATCATCCTTGACCTGTCGCCCTGGGACTCATCACCTCTATCGTGCTCACTGCAGCTGTTCGAGACCCTGCCTTCCCCACAGGCTGGCAGCCTCCCAGGGCAGAGGCTGGGACGTCTCCCTAGATCCTGTCTCCCCAGCCTGGGCCTGGCACCAACAGTGTCCATCACTGTCTGCAGAGTGAACTGACGCATGGACTAGCAAATACAGGTTGCAGCAAGGACTGTTAGCTGCCTTCCAAGATCCCACGCTCCCCTCTTCCCTAAGGAAAGAACCCCTGTTTTTCACAGGGTGGTAAACTACACAGAGAAAATATTTCACAGCTTCTCTTACAATGAGGAATGGCTAATGGGCAACCTTCTGATCAATAAAACCTAGGTGGAAATTGTTATTCTAAACTTTGGTAAGGCTAATAAAGGAAACTAGGTCAGCTGAGAGCCCAGTGCGTTCCCTTCAGGGTATGTGGAATGCAGCTGTGACAGTTAGAGCTGCAGCAACCATTTTGGACTGTGGGGCAACCTAGAGGATGTGAGCCGCATAATAGGATGATAAAGTGGCAAGACAGAAGCCTGGATCCCTTATGAATTTAGAGCAGCCAGACCACCCCTGTATGAAACCTCATGTGTGACAGACAAATAAACTTCTCTGTCGGTTAAGCCCCTGTCATTCTGGGTTATGTTCCCTGTGAATTACCTTGATCTTAACTGCTACAAGGCGGAAAAAAAAAAAACAAACTAACAGATATGAGACCCACACTCATCTTTCTCTACCATTTGTCCAATCACGAAGCCACTCTGCTAAGGGACATGTGTACCATTTCTTCACCCTTACATTCCAGCTCATGACAGTGAGCTCAAGCATTGGCCTCTGCTGTTCCAGCCCAGCAGCCAGGGAGGGCCCTGAAGAACCTCCTCCCCAGGCTCCTGGTGAAATGCTACATCTCTTGGAAGGTGTGGCAGAGCGTCCCCCAAAATGCCTGCTGTCCTCCTGGGGATTTCTGTCACCTCCACTCTGCTCTCAGAACACACACCTGCTCCAGCGCTCTGCTCAGAGAGCGGATTTGACCTCCTCATTTTAAACTGACTCCCCATCACCCCTTCATGCTTTCCTTTCTCCATGGCCAGCAGAGACAAAATACATTACTTCTTTGGGTAGTTTATGGACCCTCTCTCCCTCTCTTTCTCTCTCCCCCCCCCCCGCCTTTTCCTCCTTTTCCTCGCACCCTCTCTTTCTCCCTCTCCCTCTGTCTCTCTCTCCCTCTCCCTCTCCCTCTGCTTGAATGTCAGGTCATGGGGACAAAGGTTTCTGCATGTTTTCTGCTTTGCTGCATCGCAGGCCTAGAGCAGGCACCGGCACAGGAAGGTGTTCATGGATAGGTGCCACATGACTGGATGGCCGGAGCAGGAGGGACGGGGCAGACACCTGCAAGGGTTGCTGTGTTTGCTCTGGAGCTCGGGAGGCCTTGGTTTCTGCCCTGGCTGGGTGACCCTGGACACATTTCCTCACTCGTTCAATCTAAACACGACCACGCTTGGTTGGTGTCTGCTCTGCAGCAGGCACTATGCCCAGGGCTAGAGGGGCAGACTTGGAAGATCCTAAGGTCACAGAGCGTGCTTCTCATGGGAGAAAGGGACAAAAAAAACCATTACAAACCACGGGGACCAGCGCTGTCTGTGAGGTTGACTCTGGGTGGCAGAGAAATGCTAGGGCTGCCTGGCCCAGCCTGGGAGGGTGGAGGCTCCTCCAGGAGCAGGAACTCCCCACCAACTAACCTTCTCTGGGCCTCTCGTGGATGAGGCGGGGTTCAAACACAGTGACAAGTGCGTTCAGCAGCCCACTGTGTGCGGCCCTTGTGTGAAGCCTTCGCAACCACCCTCGGAGGAAGGCCCAGTGTTTTCATTCGTGTTTTACTAACTAAGCCTTGCTGAGCGCTCACTCCCTCCCAGGCTGCTATCTAAGCCCATTCCATTGATTAGCTCAGCTCATCCTCCCCACAACCCTATGGGGCAGGTGCTGTCTAGCCCCATTTCACAGGCAGGAATGTGAGGCGAGAGGAATTAAATGAACCGAGTAGAGCTGCTGCACGTCAGACCTGGACTCAGCCTCGGGAGGCCGGTGTGGAGGCTGAGGCCGGGTGCTCCGCACGCACACGCCACGACCGCCTCCCTCCTCAGGTGGGAAGATGGATTCACAGACATCAGGCAAGTGGCAGAATCCACCCCGGACCCAGGTCCCGGGAGGCCCCAGAATCTAACACACCAAAGGCCACTGTCCCAATGCTGGGGACCTGTAAGGACCCTGAAGGGTAACTCTGGAGTGGACCAGAAGCGCCCCTGTGTCCTGACCCCTGTTAGAAACATTTCGAAGCCTTTGGAGCCCACAGTCCCGCCTTCGTCAGGAGAGCCTGGCAGGTCAGCATCGTGCCGAGCCTGCCAAGCGCTGTGTCGCATGATCACGTGGACGTCAGCAACCGCTGTCCCCCGTGGGGGAGGCTCTGCTCCTTCTACATCAATTCCTGCTTTCAGCCAGAAAATCGCAGGGAGACGGAGTTATGCCAAAAGCTATTCTGAACAATTGGGTTTTCATGCAGATTTGTCAGAGCGAGTGAGTCATTCCCATCAGGGGGGGACTGGCAGGGTGGGTGGTGAAGGGCAGGGCCCCTGGCTCACCTTGAGGGGCAGGTAGGCACCGATGGTGATCCTGGCACGCAGGTGGACGTGGCCCTGTTTGTAGCTCACCAGGAGTGTGGTGGAGCCCTGGGCCTCGGCTGTCACCCTGATGCCGCTGAACTGCTTAGACCCTGGTGGCAGCCTCTCCACACAAAGAGGACCACAGGGTCACCGTGAACTTGCTTTTGCTGGGGAAGGCATGACAGGCTGAGGGTCCCTCTTTCATCCTGGAATTGATATGCCATCTGATGTTTTTAAATTAAAGATTTTTGATTTCAGTATAATTCGCACAGATATAAAACTGACAATAATTTTTTCCCACATATTGAACACACCCATATCCTGCACCCAGATGACGAAACAGATTATCGGCACCCCCAAAATCTCCTGGAGACCCAGTTTAGCCCCTGCCCCAGGGAAAGCACTCCCCTGACTTCTACCAGCACGGCTCCATGTTGCTTGGTGCTGCACTTTCTATAAAGGGAATCACTGAGGATAAACTCTTCTGTATCTGCTTCCTCCGCTCAGTGTCGTTCATGAGATTCTTCATTTGTTGCACATGGTACGTCCTTTATCCACATTTCTATACTTGATGCCGTTGTGTGAACACAGAGCAGTGGATTTACCCACGCTACCGCGTACACTTCGGCTCCTTCCAGTCTGGGGCTCTGATCCACAGGGCTGCCGAGAACATCTGTGCACCTTCCTTTTTGGGGACATACTCAGACATTTCTTTTGAGTATGTCACTAACGGTGAGACTCCTAGGCCAGCGGGCACACATGATTACATGCTGAGCAAGGCAGGGCGTGAAGAGGTTCCAGGCTGAGGTGTAGGGTGGGCTCTGAGCCAGCCGGACCTGAATCCAACACTACCTCTGGCGGTGTGACTTTGCGGCAGTCATTTCCCCTCTCAGAGCCTCATGTTCCCATCTGTGACCTGGGAATCATGCCCCTGCCTCCTCGAAGGGGTGTGAGAATTAAATGAGATGATGCCCGTGACGTGCCCTTCGAGGCACCGGGTAGACGCTGGGTACCTGACAACTGCAGCTCCATGGGTGGGGGTGGGGGAGACCCTGAAAGGTCCCAGAAGGCCCAGCTCGTCTTTCCCAGGATAGACAGGGCTCAAAGGACAGAAGCAACTGCTGCTGGGTCACATGGCTGGAGACCAATTTAAGTATCTGGTACCAAAACGTGAACCTCACTGACCACTGCCTCCTCCGTCTGGGGACCCTGAACCCTGAGCCCCACCTCCCTGCTCTGCCCACAGCTGCTGTGGGGCCCAGCGCCAGGCCGGCCAGGACCCCGATCCCCACCCCCAGCCAGCCCGTGGTGTCTGCCCAGGCAGCTGAGGGGAATTGGATTATCAGCTCTGAGTCAATTAGGCGGGCCTGGTGCACAGACGCCGCAGCCGACTTTCCCAGCAAGGGGGGTGTGAGCGGAGGTTAGGTTGGGGGCAGGGCCAGGGCTTCACCGCGGGGCCCAGCCCAGGCCCCAACGTGTCCATCCTGCCCCAGAGTAGGGATCCCGGATTCTGCGCATCCCCTCCCAGCTTCGGGGATCACAGGCCAGGGGCGTATTACGAACTCCAGAAACTAGTCACCTGGGGGCGGGGTGGCCGGCAGGGTTGGGGAGGAGATATGAGCGAGAGCCCCTGCTTGCCATGGAGTGGCCCGTACTCCATCAAGCCCCACAACAGCTTACAGCCCTTAACAGATGGGGAAACTGAGGCCTAGAGAGAGAACGTGCGTTGTCTAAGGTCAAAGAGACGGCAAGTGGCAGAGCCCAGACACTTGAACTCAGATCTGTCTGGCTTCAAAGCCCCAGTCCTAGAGACCCTCAAAGGAGGGCCTCTCTGAGCCCTGGATTTCCCGATTTCTGCACAATACGCGGAGCAACAGCGTCGTGAACAACAGTGGGAAAAACAGCCTGGAAAATGCTCTGTAAACCGAGGTGCTGGGCAGACGGGAGACAGCAGACCCATCGGACCTGCAGAGGCCGCGTGTGCAGACTGGCAGGCCAGGCCCCCCGGCCCCCGCAGCCCACCCTACCTTGAGGAGCCTCCCGTTGACGGTGCCCAGGAAGACGGCCGTGTAGTTGTTGGCCACGGTCACGGAGGTGAGGCCTGGGGCGCGGAACACGGGCGTGGCTTTCAGAGGCTGCAGGATGGACAGCGGGTGCTGCAGGTGGGCAGCGCCACAGTCCAGCTGCTCCGGCTGCAGCTAGAAGAGGAACGGCACATCAGACCTCAGCTCTGGAACCTTCTTTGGCCCCCTGTCTGCACAGCCGGTTGATATCTCAGATCTCGGCTTCAGAGTGTTCAAGGCTTGCTCCTACTTTATATCCCCAGCTCTGGCAGAGGCCCAGACACAACTGGGACCCTGTCTCCAACCCCGGGCCTGGCCCTGACCTCGGTGTTAGTCACAGAACTGTCTAGAAGAGATGACGTTTAAGGTACCCTGCAAGCAGGAGTTGCGTGAGGGAGGCAAGAACAGCCGGCGAGGGAACAAGGTCAAGCTTGACTCTTAAGAGGCCAAGGACGTCAGAGAGGGTAAGATCTACACCCCCCACGCCCTTGGAGCTGACCCTCCTGGCGGGTCACAGTGGCCAGAGCAGAGGTGTCCACACAGATCACTTGAGGCCATCATCTGCCTCAACTTACCTGCTGACACCCAAGAGGCGTCCCTCCTGCCGCGGCTGTTTTCCTACAGCCCTGGCTGGCTCTGTGTCTCCACAGCAACCACGGGCTCTCCTCCTGCCAGGTGTCCCGCCCCGACCTCAGGACCACCCCGCCCCCAGCCTCTGCAGCTCCCAAGACTCCAGGACGGGGCCTCCCTAAGCTGAGGCCCCTCTTCCTTCCCCAAGCACCCATCCTTCATGTGCCCACATTACAGGAGTCAAACTGAGGCTGGGTGTGCCCGAACGCACAGTCCTGTGTCCACGTTGGCTCAGTACCACCCACGCCCCTCTAGCCCAAGCTCACAGGAGCTGGACAGCTGTGGGAGGAGACCCCAAGCCCTGGCTCTTCCCTAGACTTGCTCCAGCCTTCCCTGCCTTTTCCTGGGTCTTGTTGGTACTTTAAAATTTCCTTATGCAATTTGCGCAAAAATATCAAACAGGCCAGGAAGTGCCCCTGAGATGGTATGTGTGCGAATCCACAAAGCACAGGCACAGGGCGTGTAGAAGGGTGAGCAGGGGACGCAGCCCCGTGTCCGTGGACCCAGCATGTATATCACGGCTCAGAGCCCAGGGGAGCAGCCCCCACTTTTTAGTGACACTGTGAGTCTATGTTGATTATGAGGAAAGTAGCAGGGTGTCATAAGGCCATTTTGGTAAAACCGGTACATAAATAAAGTGTCACGACAGTAAACATAGTAACAGGCCATGTTTACTGGGAGCTAACACTGTGCCAGGCCCAGGCACCGACTCCAGGAATCCTGACAGCTCTATTAGATCCCATCTCGCAGATAGGGAAACTGAGGCTCAGAGAAGTTAAGTTACTTGCCCAAGAGTACACAGCTGGGAAGTGACACAGTAGGACTTGAACCCAGGCAGTCTCATGCAAAGTCTAAGTTTTTAACCTGTAACTGGGCAGCTGGCAACAGCCTGCAGCAAGAGTAAAGGTCACTGCCTCACACTCGCCCATGTTACAGGCCCAGACCCCAGGGCCTTGGGCACGTCTGGGAGATACTGCCAAGTGGAACTGGCCTGTGTCCACAGCTGGCCATGGGGAAGAACACAGGGTGTGGAGAACACAGGGAGGGTGACTGGGGAGGCCTCAGAGGAAGGACTCGGCACGGAATCTGCCTGGCCTTGGGGTGGGGAGGAGGCCGTTAGCCACTCTGCCGCTGGGGCCGTGTCCCTGGAGAGGCCCTGCCTCCATAGGGAGAGGGAAGCCCCAGCCCCCTTCAGCAGGGTGAGTCACTGCCCCAGCCCAGGCTGGGGGCAAGGGACCCTGGGAACCAGGATGGCTCTTGGCAGAGGGGGAGGGTCAACCTAGCCTGTCCTGACGCATGGCACAGATCAGCTGACACCTAGGGGCCCCGACACAGGGCCTGAAACTGCCCGAGGAAGGACACGGGGTGTCCAGGCCTCAGCCCGCCCCCCACAGGACCTTCCCTCTGTTCGGCAGGGGCCACAGTGCAGAGGTCGACTCCCACTCACCTCCTACAACGCTGAGACTCCCTGCGCCAAACACAGCCTTGCTGGGGGATGTGGCTCTGGAGGGGAATGGTGGCGTCCCAGCCCTGCCCGGGCAGCCAGCCCGACTCGGGCCCTGGGTGGTGGGGCTGCTGCCTTGGGCAGTCTGTCCCGCTCGCCCACTGCCACCCATTTGTAGGGTGGCCGGCAGGGTGGTGGGCAGTCCTGGGAGCCCAATCCTGGGAGAAGGAATCTGGGTTTTCTCAAAGCCCCAGCGTCGGCCACGCCCCAGGGAGTATCAATCTCCTCAGAGTCTTGCCCAGCCTGAGGACCATGGAGCAGGATGGGCAGGGACTCGGGAAGGCTCCGTGGTCACCAGGAGGAGGCCGAGGCGGGCATTTGGCTGAGGGAGAACCAGGCTCCCGAGCGGAATGGCAAGTTGTGGGGTTGAAGTGGGCTCCCCAGACTCAGGCCAGCATGGAGAGCATGGAAAACGCCCAGGGTGTCATTTCAGAACCTCATTCCTCAAGGTGAAAAATGGGGACCAACAGACCTACCTCCAGGGCCGATGGGAGAAGTGACCCCTTGCTGGTGGACTCCCTCGAGGGGAACGGCACCATGTCCCCTCTGCACCCCTGTGTCATGACCCCCAAGGTCCACACACACACTCATCTCCCCAACCTGGTCCTCTTGCCTCTGCCCCACCCAGCCTCAGACACCTGGCCCCAGGCCTTTCTGGCCACTCCGTGGGCATCCCTGAGCCCCACGGCCCTCTCCTGCCCCCACGACACCCCTGTCCACCTTCCTCCATTCTCTGGCATCTGCCCGCCTCAGCTGCCAGGGGCTCCTGCACCCCCGCCCCCTGCCCCCACACAGTGAGCTCTGTGTCCAGAAGGCAGCAAAGGCTGGGCATTAGCACAGAGGCTGAGGCCAGACAGCCTGGATTCAAAGCCCACCTCTGCGAGTTCTCAGCTGTGTGATCTTGAGCAAGTTACTTAACCTCTCTGTGTCTATTTCTTCATCTGTATAACACAGATGAGAATAGAGCCTACCTCAGAGAGTTTTTCTGAGAACTGAGAGTCATGACATGTCATGCACTTAGCACGTACTCCACACAGTTCCTGTTTATCCCCCATGCCCCACGCCTGGTACATGCTAAGTGCTTAGGAAATATTTGTTGAACGAGGGAATGAAAGTTGGCCTCAGGGAAACACCTGTTTGCCAACCATGCAGCCTCCCCAGAGTACCTAATGGTTCCCAAATATCTGTGTCCCCTGCCACAGACCTCCCACTGCACACCCAGGCTGCCCTGTGGCACCAGTGTTGCTGTAGCACCCATCTGCCCTGTGCTCCTGCAGGCCCCAGCTTGCTGGCACACAGGTCAGGTACACATGCCCCCGTTGCTCCCACTCTGCTGCCCCCTCCACATCTGCAAGACCCTGGTGCACACCTGTGTGCCTCCCTGCACACCCGCCACACCCATGCACACATCTGCCAGTATGCACTGGTAGCTCCAAGAAGCTCACACAGCCGTCCCAGACACATCCTTTGTCAGGCATGCATGAACTTCCTGTGCACTCAGCATGCACCTGCGACCCCCACGAGCACACCTGGGCTGTATGCCACCTTCGGCCCTCTTCAGCTAGCACCTGGCTACTTGTAGCAACTTGGACCCTTCCCCCATACCTAGGTATGCGCACCTGTAACGCAGCACTTACTTGAGTCCCCAGAAGTACCCACCTGGGCTATCCAGGCACCAGTAGTACCCCTTAGGGGACACTTGTATCGTGTGCACACCTGGTTCCTTGCACACGCACATCTGGGCCCACTCACGCTCACACCTGTGACCTCCTCAGCTCACAATCCACCGGTTACCTGCACTCTACGCTTTGCGGGGGCCTGGGCCAGTTCCCCCGTCCTCGTCACCAAAGCGTACCTGGATGTTGTGCTTGCGCTCACAGGGCCGGCCCGGTGCCCTGCACCACGCTGTCGAGCACCGCGAACCCGTCGGGTGCCGGCTCCACGAAGCAGGCGGTGCGCGCGGCGCGGATGGCGGCTCGCACGTCGGTGAAGCGGAAGGCGCAGAGCGCAGCCGGAGCCATGCAGACCCCGGGGGCCACCTGGGGCCGCTCGAAGACCGCAAAGAGGAGCTCGCCAGCAGGGAAGACGGACACCAGGCGGCTGTAGAGGTCCCCACAGCCCGCGCCGCCAGCGCACTGCAAGCCCAGCTGGATGTAGGATTTGGTGAGCTTCTTGGCGTCGCCGCCGGCGCCGCGGGGCAAGCAGATGCGCGCCAGCAGGCTCCGCGCCTGGCTCTCCTTGTCGCCCGCCAGCGCCTCGCTGTTGAGCGCCAGGTACGCGTAGGACGGTGGGCCGGGCGGCAGGGCAGCCGGGTGCAGGAAGGCGCGCACGAAGCCCAGCTTGTGCTGCTCCTTGGCGCCCTGCTTGATCTTGAGGATGTTGTCGTCGGAAGGGTTGAGGTCGAAGGTGAAGAGCTTGGCTAGGTCGCTGCGCGCATCCAGAGAGCGGATGGCGATCTGGGGCGTGTTCCCAAAGCGGTGGTCCTCCAGGCTGCGGTTGCGCGGGAAGTAGGCGCTTCCGTAGCCGGTGTACGTGGCGCCCACCAGCAGGCGGCTGCCCCCCGCGCCGGAGGCCGGCGGCAGCACCAGCCCCACGGTGGACGCGTTCGGGAGGTTGGCCGCCATGTTCAGCATGCTGGGGAACACGGTGACAGGCTCGGCGGGCGGCGCGGCGGGCGGGAAGCGCACGGCCACGGCAGAGATGTTGTCCCGGCGCCGCAGCTGGCAGAAGCCCTGGTAGATGGAGCCGCACACGACCACCAGGCCCCGGCCGGGGTCCAGCTGCAGGATCTTGTTGTAGTTGTCCGTGAGGCGTCGCGGGTGCTCGCACGAGGCCTGGGGCAGCTGCAGGGCGTGACACAGAGGGCTGTCGGCCACTCGGCCTCCAGGCTCAGGTTGGCCCCCGACAGCTGGTACGGGCGGTTGACGGCCGCCAGGTACACCGTCCCCGCCGCGCCCTCCAGGGCGAAGTTGTTGGTGGGCGCGGGCGAGGGGAACCGGCGCTGGATCTCCAGGGCCCCGACCTGCGCCGTCCCCAGCAGCAGCAGCAGCAGTAGCGGCAGCTGGCACCGTGGGGGGACCAGCGGACACGGCAGCAGGGGGCTGGCCCCGGTGGCCCGGGCGCTACAGGGTGCGCCGCCCGCGACGCGACAAGCCATCCGGCGTGCGCGGGCTGCGCGCGGAGCGGCGAGTGCATGGGGCGCGGAGCGGCCTGGAGCCGGAGCCGGAGCCGTAGCCGGAGCCGGAGCCAGGAACCATCTGTAAAACTATAAAGAGCAGGATGGAGAAACAGTTGGCACAGTCAGGAAAGGCAAAATCACCACCAATTAGATGTCAGTGCTAAGTAAACATACAGTGCTAAGAATACCGTGAAGTGTATGAACTCTGGGAGAATAAAGAACTTCTGGGACATTTGGGTAAAACTAATGGCAACTATTAAAAAAAATACGGGTGAAAATTATCCACTGTTTTGTTTTTTCTTCAATTGGAAGAATTATGAAGTGGAGATCAGGGTGTACCGTAGCATATTTATGGTATTAATATTTTTAAATCCATCTTGAGAAAAATCAGAAGAAAGTATTAATCTAAAGTAAAAAAAAAAAAAAAACAAAAACAAAAAGACAACAAAACCCCAGAGATGCAAATCATCACAAATACTAAGCTGTCCTTACTGGGAAACCCAAACAGTCCTCCAAGAGAATAGGTTTCCCTGATCACTCAAAAAATGAAATAATAGTCATGTCTGGATTTCTTGCTCAACAGCTTTGCTTTTTGTTAATCATCATATTCTTGTACCTTTCTAACAAGCACGGAGATTAGTTCATATGTTCACAATAAGTGCATGAAGAGATACAGTTTGGAAAAACAAACAAATAACTAAAACCCAAGCACAGAGATCAGGGACAGATGAGATTCATCTTGTTCTAAATTTTCTTCTAAACTAAATGGATTTGGGTGTGTCCATTATCAACCAAAAAGGAAGTGGCGTTTTCTAAATGAATACTACATGGAGAAAAAAAAAAAATGAACCCAAATTATCTTTCTCCTCCTCAGCTTCCAGGAGATAATATTCATAGGTCTCCTGTAGCTGGGCAGGGGACATGACCATTGTCATCACTTGTTGCATTATTTTTAATATAATTGCCACCTCATTGTCACTGTCCCCTAATTTACAATTTCCTGATAGAGCACAGGCTTAAGTGCTGACACCACTAATTTGAAATTTGTGAAATAAAGACTGTGATAAGAAAGGTCTTTATGAGAAAATATTGATATATGCTTTGTAGGAATGTGAAGATAAACTCTAAGGTTTTCAACAAAGAGCCTCATTTCTTTCTTAAAATTTAAAATTATTTTTTAAATTATGAAAAAACTACCAGACTTATTAAATAACAGTTCTAAATGATTAATGAAGATTATAGAGGCAAAACTAAGTATATTTAATGAAAATCTAGAGTTAAAATTTATCCTTTCCTTAATGAACATGAATCAGTAAAGTGTTAATCTAATGAGCAGATAAGACAATAATATGTACCTTGAGAACTGATACACAGAGTATATAAAGTTAGTTTATCAGGGAAATGAAAAGGAACCTAAAATTATAATATTTATTTGATATAAAAATGTTCTACTTTTCCAGTTATCACACAAAGGGCTAAATATATTATGAAGAAGATATTTCCATTACAATATAGAGAAACAATCCCTTGAGCTGTGGACTGTTAAAGCTGACATCTATGCTGAGGCTACCAGAACCTCACCTTTTGACCCAATTTGCCTCCTTCCATGACCTGCCTAGGACCTTGGCCACATACTGACCCTTTCCCTTCAGAATAAAGAGGCACTTACCCAGACGACATGTGGGGATTCAGTGCACACGAGAACATGCACGGTTTTAAGGAAAGGGTGTCACTGGCTCATCTCCCTGCAGGCCTGCAATTTTAGCATCCACAGAAAGGAGACAAGATCCTGCCGGGGAGCACAGAACCATGGAGTCCCCAGTGAAACACTGCACCTGCCTCTTAATTTTACACCATATACTCTCCAGGATAGTAACAATCTGGAGAGAGCTGTGCTCAAAAGTTTTCTCCATGTTCTCGTGCTACATCTGTGTGGAGGGATCAGAAGGGTCACAGTCATGCAGACAACACCAGGTTCTCTTATTTTGATCCTAAGGTCAAATTAGTTCAACCCCATTTCATACTCTGTAATGCCTCTGCTCTGGGCAGAGAGATTCCTGACACCTCCTGTGAGTTCACAGTGGCTCTGAGTGTCCTTTCTCTACAACGTGTGATGGGGACCCTAATCCTTAATTCAATTTTCAGATACAGCACATGGTTTCTGCACAGTATTGATCTTGTATCCCATGATTTCTAAGCTCTTAGTTACAGGTTTCAAGTTCTGTCTCAGGTTAAATTAGGTATAATATCCCTATGTCCATGGATGAAGGCAGCAAAATCCCTTTAGAGTCAATTTCTTTTCATTCTCCAGGAATCCCTAATGTGACTATAAATGTGATAGAAATATATAATCCCTGCATAATGATGGCCCGAACACTTCAGGAGATGGAACATACATCTGAAGGACCTGAGAATCTTGCATCTGTGGCTGAGATACTAAAAAATCCAATTCCTGGACTCTCCAGAGCAACAAAGGAGAAATATATCATGATGGACCACAGTGGTCTCTGGCAGTAGAGGAGCCTCCTGGCTTCCAATTTGATCATTCCATGAAAGCAAAAATGTTAGACAACTTGATCTTGAGCAACTCTCAACTTTTGCAATTGTGTTAAATTCATTAGGAAGGAAACCAAAAAGGGAACAAAACTTTCTGTCTATTCAGAGTTTTAATGAGATAAAAGTAAAATGCTCAGGAAAATATAATATTACCTACAGACCACTGAGACTACTGCTTTAAGAAACCGCTGTAAACCATCCTGTGTCCTCCAGTATTGTAGACTCACCCAGGCCATGACGTGGGGGATCCACAGTCCACATCTGTCTTCTCTGCCACTGATCAGGAGTATGAAGCACTTGATCTGTGACTGCTAAATGGACAGGCTGAGCAGCAAGTGGAAAGCCATGTGGGGTGGTAACCACACATGCCAAGCAGCAAAGTTCTGCTGTCCTCTCACAGGGGTAGAGAGGCCCTGTCTAGCAGACACAACAGCCGGCTAAGCTCAGCTTTTCATTAAGCAATGCATCTACAAGCAAGCAAGTCATTTAGTCACCTAGTTTGCCTATGTTCCCGGGTTTGAACAAATATTCCTTTTGTAACTTCTGTTTTTGGCCGAAACAAAAAGCAGTATGTCTTGGCCATGAAAAAGATCTTACTTATCCTAAGATAATCACTTAAGATTTTTGCCTAATCAAGCATAGTTTAGAGCCACATCATGGTAGAATTTGTACATGGTATATTCTAAAAAGTGTGATTAGCAGCTCTAATGATTCCTAAATGTATAATGCGTAACACGCAGTTTCTTTGATGACAGAAATTTTAGATAAAATCCTGTAATAAATCATTTAAAGTCATACCTCTTTCGTGTATTTGATTGTTCTTAGTCTTTCGCTGCATATTTTGTTTTACTTGGTCTAATGTTTCCATGAGGGAAAAACAAAGTTGTTCATGCAAAAAAACCTCTGTGTTGCAGGTGAAGACATTGAAAGTCACAAATTTGGTGCAGCCACTAAGTCCACAGAATTCAGAGAGAGAAATGCGAAGGATCACAGATCTCATTTTTAAAAAAAGAAAATTACTTCTGCCATTCAGGACTCCAACTTGTATATTAGAGGTAAAAGTAATTTATTTACCACTATTACAGTATTACACTATTCGATATTTGTCTATATATCTACTTTCACAGTGAGATTTAAGGTTTCACAGGCATTCATGTTGCCATTCAGCATATTTTTTGTTTCAATTTAAAGCATTCCCTTAAGCATTTCTTGGAAGGAAGGTCTAGTGAAACGGGAGTCTGCCTTTCTGTTGCTGCCAGCTTGCCTTCCCAAAGCAGGGAGCTAAGAATGCCACTGACCTCCCCCTCTAGGTACTTCCTGGGTGGACATGAAGTTTCGCAGGTGAACACCCAGACTATAGACTCCTAATAGCAAACCAGGCCTCAGGTTTTAGGCTTGCTCTGGGTGAGGTGCTAGACTTGCCCAAATGGAAAGTAGTGAGTCCAGAGACGGCAATGGGCTTACCCAAGATTGCAGAGCAAGTTTGGTACAGGCCACTTTGATGTACTCCTGCCCTCCCCCCAACAGGTGTTTATCTTCTGGATCTCTAAATGTGGACATCAGCATCACCTGGGAACTTGTTAGAAATGCACATTCTTGGACTCCACCACAGACGGACTGAATCTGATGGGTAGGCATCCCCCTGCGTGTTAACAAGCCCTCCTGCGGGGGTTGAGGGGAGGACTCTGATGCCAGCAAACCACAAAGTACGTAAATACACACACAAACGCGCGCGCGCGCGCGCGCACACACACACACACACACACACACACACACACACACGCACTTTCACCGGGGTAGTTATTTGGCATCAGATGGCCTTACAGTGATCGTTTGACTCTGACCTCAAATTCAATAAAAAATCCCATCTACCTGATGGGCCATGTGTGGGTCACAAACCATGAGAGTGCAAGTCCTTTGGAATCAACAGGGATTTGTTTCTCAAACTTGAGGAATGCACAGGCTCCTTGAAAGGGGAAACTGTGTGTGCGTGCGCTACTCCCCACATGCAAAATGAGATTTAACTAATTTTTATTATACTATTGCTCATAAATTTACTATCACAAAACTAAGGATAGTTTTATGCCATTCTAAAATCAACAAGTTTCAGATTCAATAAACAACTACCACCAATACTACAAAATCTGACTTTTGAGTGAATGACACTGACATATGCCAGAGAACGTTGATCTGCTGAGGCCGGATGGCAGCTCCTAGCCTGGTCATAGTGCCACCTCTAAATCCGGCACTATGTGTTACCCTCCATCACGAGATGAATCAACTTCCCGACCCCTTTCGTCTAGCACAGCTCCTCCTAACCCCTCCTTCACGCAGGCACGGGCTCCAGTGCTTCTTCACATGTCGCCAACCTCTGCTTTCTTCTCCTGAGCTCCAAATCATGAAAGTGGTTTGAGCTGGTGACCTCGCAACCGTGACCACAAATGCAAACACAAGCAGGGAAATCAATGAGAGGACAGTTCTCTGTCATAAAGATGTCATCCTGATAGTTTGACATATGTGGATGTTAGATTTATGGTAAAATGAAAACAAAACAATTGTGAAATTCTTAGAAGAGCCTTGAGCATGCCGCTCTAGAAACCAAGGAGTCCACAGACCCCTTTCAGAGAGACACAGACTTAGAGCCGGCATGCCTGGCCACGGTTCTGAGCTGGAGAAATCAAGGCCCAGAGAACAGTGCGGGCCTGCTCTTTCCTTCTCTGATCCCTCTAACCTCCATCAGCTGATTTCCCATCAGTATGAGGAAGAAGTGTCCCAGCCACAGCTGTCCCCAAATGCAAGGTGCTCCCCTGGAATAAAGTCAGCTGCTCGCCCCAAGAGAGGTCAGAGTACAGCTGGCCGCTACTCAGTGGGGGCAGAAGAGAGGAGGTGTGGGCACTGGGTGAAGACTGGGCCACAGCGAGAGCCCAGAGGCCTGTGTGCTCTGATGAAGCCAGACTTGGCCAGCACCTGGGGGGCTGGTTATAGGTAGAGAATCAGCACCCACCTCTGCCAGCAAGTCCAGCTTGGACAGTCTGGAGGGGACCTGGGCATCCGTATCTGTACCAAGTATTAATAATTCTGCTCCCCAGAAAAGTGAGAAACAGCAACCTGGATACTCTTTAAGGTTCCTTCTGATCCTAGAGGGCTGGATTCCAATACACATCATGATCATCAAATGGATTTCATGTGTTGAGTGCATGAATCCGCCAGACACTCTGCTAAAGGCTTTCCATATGTGATTATTATAAGCCATGAGGTAGCACTATCATCATCCTCGTACAGGTGAGGAAACTGAGGCTCAGGGAGGTTCATCATTTTCGTAAGATCACACAGCAAGAGGCTGAGCTGGGACTCAAAGCTGGGTCTGTTGCCCCAGTGCCCTCAGCCGACTCTGCCCCTCCCTGGCCAAGTGTCTTGGGAGACTCTCGTACCTGCTTTGGGGCTCAGTCTCCTCATCCATGGAGTGGACTGTCACTTTGCACCCGCTCCACCCTCTGCCCCCAATTCACAAACAGGGTTGATGGTCCTGCACAGCAGTCAACAGGACCAAGGAAACAGGAGCAGCGAGACGCCAATTTTCCAGTCCTCAGACCCATGTTCCAGCTCCTCCCAATCAGGAGGCTTCTGCCCTACCCATTCTGTCCCCCACCTGCCAGGGTAAACACTGAGCCACTGGCCTGGGCGAGGCCCACTTGTGCACAGCAGCGGGAAGGCAAGGATGGGAACGGCAACTATGCAGATGACACTGATGCAGAGGACCCCATTCTTGGCAGGGCTGGGGAAAGGTGAGGGAGGACAAAAAGAGAATGGTGATAGTTAACTTACATTAAGCATCTACTATGTGCCAGACACTCAGCTAGATGCTGGGTAAGCAACTTAACCCCTCAACATCTCAGTTTTCTCGTCTGGGAAATGAGGTTGTTATAAGGAGTCGATAAGATTCATTTGATTATTCATTTATTGAACAATTATCCATTGACGGCTGCCCACATGTCAGGCATTGTTCCAGGAAAGCAGCTGTGACACGACAAATGTCCCTACTTTGGGGGCTGACAATGCAGTAAGGAAGACAGAACTAAGTCAAAAAATAAATATATAATGTAAAATTGGGGGATGCTGATAAATTCTAGGATGATAAATAAAGCAAGGGTAAGAGGAAATCTAGACAGTTCCACGAAGCGGAAGGCCATTCAGGGTCCACCACTCTTGAGGTGGTGATGTGGGAAGTGATATTCTGCTTGAGTGAAGTAAGAGGTGACCCATATAGCTATCTGGGGGAAGAGTGTCACCAGCAGTGAAGAAATATAAGGGGCCCTCAGGGAGCCTGGCACATAGTAGGTGCTCAATAAATTGTGTGTGCTATCACAGTTCAGAGGGAGGGGCCATTCTCTTATTTTACCAGATATCTCTGTGTTCTTGCTGCTCCCCAATTGTTGGAATAGGGTCTGCAGGTCTCAGCTTCTTGCCCCACCTGCTCCCATGGTGGGAGAGAGGACCTGGAAACCAACAGCTCCAAGGCAGCAGGAGGAAGAGGAGCTTCCGATGGAGGCTGCACAACCTCCCACCAGCCTGGCACACAGTGGGAGGCTCCCCAAGCAGACCCTGCGGTGCCAGGCACAAGGGGGTGGGATGCTGGACAGTGACAAAATCATAGAGGCTCACCCCACTTCCGAAAACCCACACACGACTAGGTCTTATTTTTGAATATGAGTTCTGTTGTGGAACCAATGCAGCACAGACAGCCGGAAATACCAACGAAGCGTTTGGGAAGGATGTGGCTAATGAACGCAAGGTATGTCGATGATTTGAGAAGTTCTGTTCTGGAGAGTTTCATCTTGAAAATGAGCCACATGGGTGACCTGAGACCAAGGTGCATAACAATGAGCTGAAAGCTGTAGTGGAAGCGAATCCATCTCAACCTACACGTGAACTAGCAGCAAGATCTGATGTTACTATTCCAACAATATTGGACCATTTGAAACCAATCAGCAAGGTAAATAAGCTGGATAGATGGGTTCCACATGAATTGAGCATCAGAAGAGAAATTGTCTCGAAGCTTGCCTTTCTTTCCTGTCACAATACAAAGGTGAAGTATTTCTACACCATATTGTGACATGTGATGAAAAATGGATTCTTTTTGACAATCACAAGCTTTTGGCACAATAGTTGGATAAAGATGATATGCCGAAACAAAAGTCCGAAACTGAATTTTCATCAAAAAAAGCTAATGGTGTCTGTCTGGTGGTCCAGCACTGGTATTACCCGCTACAGCTTCATGAAACCTGGTCAATCGATTACAGTAGATGTCTACTGCAACCAATTGGATGAAATGATGAGGATGCTGTGATTAAACGGCCAAGACAGGTCAAGAGACACAGGCCAATCCTCCTGCAAGATAATGCTCAACCACATGTCGCACAAACAATGCTGCTTAAACCACAGAGGCTGGACTTGGAAACCCTCCGTCATCCATCATATTCGCCAGACCTTGCACCAACTGGCTACCAATTCTTCCAAGCTTTGGACCACTACTTGCAAGGGAAAACATTCCATTGTCAACAAGCTGTAAGAAAATACCTTTCGTGACTTAACTGTCACTAGCTCTCCAGGCTTCTTTGCTGCTGGACATAAACAAGCTGCTGTTAAGATGGCAAAGCTGTCAACAGTTTGGGCGCATACTCTGATTAACTGTACTGCTTGCTTCTGGTTTGAGATATAAAGTGCATGCTCAATTCAAAATCGGACATTTCATATTTAATGACTTTATCTCACAATTAAAAGAAAATACAACCCATAGGATTTCTGCTTTCAAGCTGTTATTGACACTTTTGGAGCCTAAAAACCATGCAATTCTCAAGAACTTTTTTCTAGTCATTGAAAATAATGTGTATAAGCTGGTTACTGCAAAAATTGCTGTTTGTGTTTCTATGTGTCTAAGTAACCCAACTTGCTAATAATAAGTTCAGTTAGCCAGTTAGCATTTGTTGTAGTGGTATGTTTCTTCCATACCCAATCGATTTCATGATAGTTTTGATGTTACTTGGGATAACTGTAAATATGCCAACTTATCCTTTTCAATGAATCTTTGTGCTATACATTTAAAACTATTAAAGACACGCGCTAAGTACTTTGGAAAAATACATAATACACTCTGTGCTGTATTGTGTTCCCATCTCAATTCAATCTACTAGGCCATACCTACTATAAGAACCACCCAGAAGCATAACAGTAAAACAAAACTCTAGAATATTCCTCTTGAGTATAGACAAAGAAATTCTTTACATAACACTAGTAAACAGAACCCAACACATAGAAAGGATTATATACCTTGATCAAGCAACACTATGCCACAAATACATAGTTTGTTTAGCATCAAGAAAATGACTAATGTATCCATCATTCACACCCATACTTTCAAAAGTGTCCTCATTTTCATGAATATGTCTGTGTGTGTTGTGGTATGTGGACTTAACATGAATAAATGTATTATTTGGATTGTGGTGATGTATCACAGGTGATATATCCAACTGCATGAAATTGAACACAGAAAACATGCAGCGTTTTCTGTGTTATCAGTTAGATCTCAAACATGTTTAAAATAACTTAACATATCATGTCTCTAAAATTAAGGAAGCTAAAGATGTAACGATCTCACTGACACAGAAAAAGAGCATTTCACTAAATCCATCCTATGATTCAAATCTTAAACAAACTAGGACTTGAGAATTTCCACACTCTGATAAAAAGCATCTACAGAACCCCTACAGTAAACAACAGACTAACTGGAAAGAATGTTTTCCCCAAGATTAGGAACAAGATTCAGACATTCACTTTTAGTACTTCCAGTCAACACCGCACTGGAGGCCGGGCGTGGTGGCTCACGCCTGTAATCCTAGCTCTCTGGGAGGCCGAGGCGGGCGGATTGTTTGAGCTCAGGAATTCGAAACCAGCCTGAGCAAGAGCGAGACCCCATCTCTACTAAAAATAGGAAGAAATTAATTGAACAACTAAAAATATATAGAAAAAATTAGCCGGGCATGGTGGCGCATGCCTGTAGTCCCAGCTACTTGGGAGGCTGAGGCAGGAGGATCGCTTGAGCCTAGGAGTTTGAGTTGCTGTGAGTGAGGATGATGCCACGGCACTCTAGCCTGGGCAACACGGTGAGACTCTGTCTCAAAAAACAAAAAAACAAAAAAAAACAAAAAACACCGCACTGGAGGATTCTGCTAAAAACATCATGTAAGGAAAAATGAAGAAAAGGACTCCAGATGGCTATTGAAATAGGAAAACTGTCATGTGATGACCAAGACACAATTTCATACATAAAAAATCCTGAGAATATCACTAAAAACCTGCCCCACATAATAAATAAGTTTAGCAGTTTTTCAGACTATGAAATCAAGATAAAAATGTCAATTGTATTTCTGTATGCTAGCTATGAACATCCTGAAAATATAACTTAGAAGACAGTATTTTGGTTCAAAATAGAACCAAAAAGCATGAAAACATAGGGATAACGTTTTTAAAAAGATACCAATTTTAAATTGAAGGAAAAAAAACACTTTTCAAACTACAGCAAAGAGAAAATCACAGTTTAAAAGATTAGGTAATAATTTTAGCAGCTGCCTCCTGCTGCTCCACCAACAGGCCTGGAGCCTCCTATGAGGGCTCGGGCAGGCGGCTCAGGATCTTCCTCCTCCCTAGCTGCATGGAGCAGAGGGCAGGGCCAGAGTACCAGGCCCATGGGAACCCACGAGCAGTGGTAGGTGAGGGCCTGGCCAGTCTCCACCCTGCACCAGAGCACCTGGGACTGCAGCACCTGTGGCAAGGTCCAGCAGATCACACAGAGGCAGGTCCACTCCCAACACTTCACTTGGTAATCACCCTCAGGTGGGCTGGGCCAGCCACAGCCCTCCCCCTACCCTGCTGGTTCACAGGGTGAAGGCTTCCCTGTGCGAGGCTGCCAGGCTGGGGATGGGAGTGTGCCTCCACGCCTCCTTGTAAAGCTGGTGGCGGGCACTCCACCCCTCCCTAAAGAAAAAAAACAGAAGCTCACAATACCCGCCCTAAAACTGCAACAAAGAACTCCCCACTTTTCTTGCCAAAACTCTTTGCCCCAAAAAAACCCCCATCCCCCAACTCTAAAACATATATAAGCCCACTCAAAACTTCCGGGCGGGGCGACTTCTTTGGTCCCTCTCTCAGGACGCGTGAACCTCGCCCGGGAGCACGCAAATAAAGCCTCGTTGCTTGCCCTTTTCACTCTGCTCGTCTTTCTGTCTCTGGCCCAACCATCCAAAAACCTTACACCCCTGTTTGGGAGCTGGCTATCTTCAGGGAGCAGGGTCCTCGTGGCCACCCACCAGGCCACTCCTGTCTTCCCCACTGCCCAGGGCGTGGCAGCATACGCGGGGTGGGTGACACCAGGAGCACTGCGCAGGGCTTGGCTGGGGGCCTGTGCGGGCCTGTGTAAGGTGGGGCCGGTGAACTCACACACTGTGACCCCCCCCCATTCTGGGTACTACAAGCCTCCTCACCGCAAAGGACAGGGGCCTCTCACGGGGTCCTTCCTTACCTGCTGCGCATAGAGGGTCCCTTCTGCATGGCAGCTAAGTCCTTTCTTTCCTTCTGGTCACTCCGTGAGGCTCAGATTTGTGCCAATGTGGCGCCGGCGAACACAACCCCAGAGCAACCACGGTGGAAGCCACAGGACCCTGCGGCGTCTGAGACGAACCTCTTCAAATTACCTGCAGGCGTGCTCTGGACGATAAAATGGCGAACGCAGGCACAGGTAGGCCAATTAGGACCTCCCGCATTGGAACGCAGTGCTCAGTAATAACCATTCTGATTGGATAAGAAAAACCTAAGAGTCCAATTTTGATTGGATAATCTAATGCAATCAGAATGGGTATTCCAGAAAAGGACATTGGAGACGAGCAACCTAATAGACCAATTCTGATTGGATCATGACATCCAGTCAGATTGGGTATTCCAGAACACCTCATTTGAATACAGGAGGCTATACATGGCCAGCCCAGGCGTGAACCTGCCATTTTCTCATCTGGGGCCAATGAGGCACTTGCCTTCTGTGCCGGAGGGCTGGCGGCTCTTCCGGCTCAGGACTCCGTGTCTCATGTGTGCTGCGCCCTGGACATCTGCATTGCTGGGGCCACTGAGGCCTGCACTCAGAACCTCCTGGAAATGGAGTGTCCCGCAGTGAGCTACAGGCAAGGAGGGACGCACCTGGCCTGTGTGAGGGATCCGGACCTGACCGTGCTGCAGTGAGAGGCGGGTAGGGAATGATCCAGCTGGCACGTGGGAGAGACCCGGCCCTTGGTACACAGAGGCCTTGGGGATCTGAAGTGGGCACCTGAGCGGGAAAGGGGGCACCACGTGTGAGTGGCAGTTTATCTGAGTTCTGCTGCTGCTCCTCCCACTAGCAGTTTGTATGGTGCCTGGGTGTGAGGACACAGCAGGGAGCTGGATAAGGAGTGACGTCCCCAGGCCCTGACCTTAGGTGGACCCCAGTCCTTTGTTGGTTTTGGCCAAAGCCAGGGTGAACTTTGCATCAGCTGAAACTCAGGCTGTGCACCTCAGGGGCTGGTGTGAGGTGACACCCACCACACCCTCCACTGTGCTTTCTTGCCCTGTGGGCTGAGATGTCAGCTCCCGGGGTGCACCTGAATACCATGTGAAGGTGAGGGATGGATGGATGTTCTAGGGGTGTGTCCTAGTGGTGTGCGGCCACTGGCCTCCAAAGTCCAGAGGAATGGGGAGAGTGTTCTAGGAGGGGCCACAGGGCAAAATGTCAGAGACACCAGCTGTCAAATTTAGTGCTTGAGGAAATTGGACATTTCGCACTTCATAACCTAATATTTTATTTAGCTCAGTATATACCAAATGTTATCATTTGAACAGGTGAACAATATAAAAATGTTGATGAGATATTTTATTTTCTCTGTTCTCACTGACTCTTCCAAACGTGGTATGCATTTTAACACCTGCAACACATCTGAGTTAAGAGGATGCACATTTGAAGTACTTGGGGGCTAGTGGCTCGGTATCTGGCCTCTATCTACCTTTGCAGTCTCCTCCTGCTACACCTTCCTATTTCCACCATTTCCCGGTCTGCCACGTACATCAAAACTTTTGCCATCCTGTGACCTTCTCTTGCCCTTTTGTCCTATGTCTTTTGCCCTTGTGATTGGCTTGGCATGCCCTTCTGTACTTTTATTTATCTTTTAAACCCAGAAGAAATGTTTTCTGCATGTCTTTCCTTTCTGTTTTTCTTTTTTTATCCCTCCACTAGTACTTTGTATTTCAAATACAGCACTGGGTGTATTGTATTCTAATTACTCACTTAGAGGTCTTCACCATAGGGTCAGTTGTAAAGGCAAGGACATGTTTGGCCACTTCTGTGGCTCCTGGTGAATGTGTGGATGAGTGAACAGGGGAATGAGTACATTGGAACTTGCTTTAATGTGATGTTGGGTGGTTCCAATTTCTCTTCTGCTACATGCAGGATCCTGCTCCATTCCAAACTGCTGTTGTCCCTCGGCTTTGGGTGTTTGAGTGGCAAAGTTTGTACTTAGCTGGGCTTTCTAGGTCTCTTCATGTGATGTTTTTTCTTTTTCTACCTATATTCTCATCTACTTCCTACATCTGCCAACATGTATACTCAGATCCTTATCCAATGCCAAACAACATTGAGAACCTAAATAGGTTGATTACACACACACACACACACACACACACACACACACACACGCAATGCTGTCCAGCCCTCCCAAACAAAATGCAACCTATGTAATATATGTCAAAAAACAAACAAAAACTTTTGCAGTTTGGAGCAATCCAGGATACCATTCTCCTTTTACTGGCTGTTATGATCTGCTCTTGTAGAATCAAGTATTGGAATAATGGAGTTGAATGAATTAGAGAATTGCTCTGGTCTGCCTTTTCAGTCACCTGCTGTGGTGACTCGATAATGGTGGCAGCAGGTCACATCCCTGGGATGTATGTCATGGTATGGATGAAAGATCAGAGAGGTCTGGCTTCAATCCCAGTTCCGTCACCTCCTAGCTGTGCGAACTGCACTAGGTGACAACCTCTCAGCCCCTCTGTGTTCTCACCTATAAAATGGGTAGAGTAGCGGTACTACTCCTCAGGGATGTTCTGAGGATTAACTGAGGTGCTGTGGTCCTGAGATGCAGGTACCCAGAGACCAGAGTTGTGGCATCTCCTTTGGTGACAGTCATAAGAATCAGTTTTGCTTTACCTAAAGCAATCTGCATGTAACATTCCTTAGCTTTAAGACTTTTCCAGGGCTGTGTCCAGAAAGTCTTTGGGGTCGATATTCCGTGGATTCATTTCTCCCTGAACTTCCAGCGGGATTTGTGTTAGTGACACACACGCACTCTAGTGGTTGGATGAGGTCATAATCAAACCTGAGAGGAAATCCCTGGGGCTTGTTCCTCCTTGCCCTCTACCTGCCCCAGGGTGGGCTCCATTCCTGAAAAGCTGTCTCCCCTTTCTGTCCCTGTCTGTTTGCTGCCTTCGCATCTCTGTGGCTCTGTCTGGCAGCATCCCTGTTCCGACATTCCTCAGCAGTCCAACAAAACTGGTCCCCATCCCGTCCCCTCTCCCTCAGGATGGCACCACTGTGGTGACTGGAATTAAGGAATTGGTGTCAGTGAGTCCCATTGTACCTTCTTGTCGTATGAGGGTGCTCCCCTTTTACCTGGAACCCCATCCTCCTCCTCGGCCTGGCAGTGTCCCTCCTCGAACATCACGACCCACAGGCCAGCAACACCATGAACCTGTCATGCTCTACTCAGGCCCAGTCAGGCCCTTGCTCTTTTTGTGACTCAAGACACTTCCTATTTCCCTTTAACTCTTTTTTCGTCCCTTCATTTAGTCAACATTATTTACTGAAAACCCGCTACGTATCGAGCACTTATTACGTTGAATTTTAGGAAGACATTGAATTTTAGTGTCCCCCAGTGAACAGTGAAGTCTCCCCCTCCCAGTTCGCCCCTTCTTCCCTCTCTCTCACTTTATCTCTCCCTCCTTTATACTCCAGGTGCCAGCCCACAACCGGTACACGGCATGTTCTAAATAATTACTGTAATGCCCTTTTTCCAGCATGAACCACAAAAGAGTCATAAATGCAGAAAATGGCAGGTCCCCTGACACTTAAGACAATTAATATTTTTAGCTGGTCAGAACTGGCCTAGTACCCTTCAAATTACACCCCAGGTGACCATGTACTTGACTATAAATCAGAATGGACATAAGTCTATGGCTACTTTAACTTCAGATGATGTAGCAAAATAACCAGATAATTGAAGGAAAAGTGCAATCGATTTTTTGTGTGTGGGAGTAAAACTCGGAAGAACGGAAAGTTACAATATGGACTTCGGCCATTTCATCTCGCTGCTTTAAAAAAAAATTAGTCTCCCATTCACCAAATGCAGTGATTTCCAGTTTATTGAGTGGACCTCAGTTGTTTAAAAGACAAAACAAAACAAAACAAAAAACTTCAAGAAACTCCAGTCTATGTATGTTATTTTTATAAATGGTGCGTGTCCTACTTCAGTAATAAGTCATTCTCATTTTATAGCACACACAAATAGAAATTTAAGAATAATGAGAAAAGGCAAACATAAATAAGTGCCTAAGGGTGTCTGGTGTCCTCCTGTACCCCAGGGGATCGTCTCTGTCCTCCTGGCTGTGTTGTCCCCCTTTGAGGAGCACTGATTCATCCTGACATGCACGGCCTCTCACCACCTGGCCCCACAGCTCTGGCACAGACTCTCTACCCTAGTCGGTCTGGTTTACTCACATCTGTACACCCTCCAGGCTGTCCCTTCTTCCTGCCTTGATTCATGCCATTCCACCTTCTTTCCCCTCTCCTCTTTGCATAACTCAAGATCCTTTCACTTCAGAAAACCTTGGGGAAACTGAGGCCCAAGAGAGGAGGTTCCTGCGCAGGTTAGAGGCTGGGAGGAAGGCGGAAGACCCAGGTTTCCCTACTGTTGTTTCCCAACTGACTGGAGATGTGCACTGCACCAGGCACTGAATCTGGCTTCGTTGTGTTCCAGCAAGTTCTCCAAGGTTGGCAGGCCACGATCTACTGCCCTTGAAGTGTTTGGAGGCCAGAATGGTATTTGAATCACCACACGATGAAGTTGGTAAGATTTCATGTTATAATCTGGTTGGATAAGCTCAGACTCTGAAATTGGACATGACTTGATTCAAATCTTCCCCAAATAACCAAATTCCTATATTACTTTAAAGCAAGACTTTATCATTCTGAGCTTCAGTGTCTTCCTAATGTCTACCTTATAGATCTATTGTGTGGATCAAAGAAGATGACGTAAGCAGGGTCACCAACTCCTGGTTTGCTCAGGACTTTGATGATTTTAGCCCTGAAAGTCCTGTATCCTGGGAGCCTAATAAGTCCCAGGCAAACTGGGATTGCTTGTCACCCTAAGTGTGGGGAAGCTATCTGGAGAGTCCTGCCACATAGCAGGTCCTCCATAAATGCTTGTTTCTTTTTCCTGCTTCTCTTTTCAGACATTCTATTTTCTTACATCCTTGATTTTTTTCCTTCCTCCTCCCTTTCATCTTATTCTAAGAGATCTGACTTTCAGTCCTTGATGAGAGGATAACATCACTGTGCTGAAGGTTTGTCTCTTCCTAAAAATTGAGCATTTTCCTGGGAGACTTTTTATTAAGTCCAAAGAAATAAATATATAATGATAAAATTTCAGACATGGCAAGGGGGCTGTGGAAAAATCTTGGAGAGATCTAGGCCAATGTCTATAAGAGTAAAAAAAAAATCTTGGAGAGAGGCTTTCCTTTCACTAATTCTTCAAAGTTTAATGAGTGCTGCTGTGTGCTAGGCTCTGGGGCAGGCACCAAGGAGACCGTAGTGAACAAACAGACCCAAGCCTGCCTTCCTGTTGGCAGACTGGTGAACTCCAGTCTCTGACTGGCCTCGTTTGCAGGGGCCATGACACTTTATCATGAACTCTCAAAAAAAAACTCTGGAATCATTTGTCCTTACATTTCCCCCCATTCCTCACTAAAAGGATTATCTCTCTGGGGTGTTAAAAATGCACTTTTCTTAAGATGCTTTTCAGAACTAAAGGAACATAGGCAAAGTGATGAAGGAGTGAAAGCCTTGCTCAGAATTTAGCAGGGTTGTCAGACCATGACACAGATGTCCTCTAAAACATCTGGGGGACTTGAAAAACATCTGTGTTCATCTTTTGTGGACTTCGTATCCCATTTGTTGTGCAAAAAGGGCAAGCTGTGGCCTTTGTCAGTGTTTCTGCTGGGTCTCCTGAGAAGTCTTCCATTCTGATCTGATATGTCATGGTTAGAATTGCACCAAGGGGAAGCCTGGAGAATTCCTGGGACTTGAAGCACAGCTTAAGCCCCAGGCAAACATCTGACCCCAGTGCTACAGTTTGAACTGTTTTTGTCTACTGAGGCTAGAAGAGGAATAGAGAGTGAAGAGTCCCTTTGGGCATATGGTCATTCTTCTCTGGCAATGGGACTTTGGCAGTTCTAAATTGGCAGTCCTCAACATTTCTGGCACCAGGTACCAGTTTCATGGAAGATAATTTCTCCATGGACTGGGTGGAGTGGGGTGGGGGCATGGTTTCGGGATGATCCGACCACATTACATTTATTGTGCAGTCAAACCTCTCTGCTAGTGGTTGATAATCTGTATTTGCAGCCGCTCCCACCTCAGCTCCACCTCAGACCATCAGGCGTTAGATTTTCATGAGCACCCAACCTAGATCCCTCGCATGTGCAGTTTACGCCCTTGTGAGAATCTAATGCTGCCACTGATCTGATAGGAGACGCAGAGCTTTTGTGGTGATGCGAACAACAGGGAATGGCAGTAAATACAGATGAAGCTTTGCTCACTTGCCTGCTGCTCACCTCCTGCTGTGCAGCCCTAACAGGCCACAGACCAGTACTGGTCTGCAGCCCCGGGGTTGGGGACCGCAGTTCTCAATGGTCTGGTCTAAAAGTTGAAGAGCTCTGTGTGCATGCTTGATGTGTGCATTAGTGTGGCGGCGACCTCTTGGTGGCAGTGCAGGGCACTGTTTAAGAACCTAGAACCGCATTCAGTCCTGGCTCCACCAATGCGTAACATGAAACTTAAGTAAGATACTTAGTGCCTCAATATCTCCATCTGTAAAATGGGGACAGCTTTGTTAGGCTTTGTAGGTTTGTAGACTTGTTGTGAATATTAAACTATTTTATCTCATAACTGTATGATGGACATTTTCACATCTCGGAAGTCCAGTGCATCATCCAAGTGACAGTGTTACATTAGTTTGTTAGGGCTGCTGTACTAAGTACTGCAGACTGGGTGGCTGAAACAACAGAAATTCACTGTCTTCTCAGTCCTGAAGGCTGGAAGTCCACGATCAAGATATGGGCAGAGTCGTGCTCCCTCTGGAGTATGGATCTGTTCCAGGCCTCTATTCCTAGCTTCTGGTAGGTCCCTGGCTTGCGGCAGCAGAACTCCAGTCTACACATAACATTTTCCGTCTGTGCATTGTCTGTCTGTTTACTCGTAGTTCTTCTTACATGAACACCAGTCGTATTGGAGCAGGGGCCCACTCCACTCCAGTATGACCTCATTTTAACTAATTAGATGCAGTGACCGTATTTCCCAATAAGGTCACATTCTGAGATACTGGGAGTTAGAATTTGAACAAATGAATTTTGGTTGGGTGGGGGGAGACGCAATTTAACTGATAACAAGTGTTTTACTATAATTATTGGGAACACTTTTTTCTTTTAAATTAATGATGTGTCCTTAGGATCAGTGAAACATGCGGATTAATACCTGTGAAGTGCTCTGCGCGGCCCCTGCCACGTAGTGGACACTCCACTAACGACAACAATTGATGCTGTGACCATGATAGTGCGCGTGTTCTCTGTGCCTCAGCTTTGATGTCTGTAAAAGTAGGTGCTGCAGTTGAAGGAGGCATTGCATGTGGGTGTGGCCAGCACCTGCTCTTGTATTTAGCAGGCTCTTGTCGATCTCTTTCCTTTCTTCTGTCACAGTGCCCACCCCACGCCCCAGTCATCTAAGTCCACAGTGCATAGCATGTTGTTAGCACTCAGTAACTATCTGTTGGTGAATGAATGGTGGGCTAGGTGATTGTAATAGTTGAGTTTCTTTTGTTTGAAAATAACAGGAATGCAACTTAAACTAGCTTTGTCAAAGAGGGGGCTTTGTTGGGTCATGAAACCACTGTAGCAAGGGTGGGGATGGGACTGGTTTCAGCAATAAACAGGGCCCAGGCACTCAGAGGCTGGACGGAGTTCCCCTCTTTCCCCTCCCTCCCTCTCTCTCCTTCCCTCCCTCTCTCTCCCTCCCTCCCTCTCTCTCCCTCTCTGTATGATGGCTTTATTTTCTTGTTCCAGGGGCAGATTCCTTCTGCATCGTGGGGAGATGGCTCCCAGTTGACCTTTGCTCTCATCCTGAGAACTTACCAGACAGACTGGAGGGCTTATCCTGTCTAGATTCTTCTAGAAAAACCCCAAGGAAGGACCTTGGTTGGTCCAGGGGGACTAAATAAATCCCCTCATGTCCTCCCCACCCAGGCCATGTAGATTGAGAGGTTAGAATCAATTCCCCCAAAGGCATAGCACGGGGGTGGCCACTGGGGAGATGTGGCATGGCTAGAGACCCCAGCAGTGCCACCCATAGCAATGAGGACTGGGAAGATCACAGACACAGTTCAAAAGAGGCCACAAGGCAATGCTGCTCAATAATAGCCATTTTATGCTTATTTACTTATTCAACAACTTTTTACTAAGTGCTTGCCCCATCCCAGGCTGTGAGCCAGGCCCATTATGTGCATTATTTTTGTCACGCCTTGCAATTCTATTGGATGGGTGGAGTAATACCTGATTAGCAAGGAGCCACAGGTGTAGGAGTTACATACCTTGTTCCAAGTGACCCTGGTAGCAAGTGGCAGAGCTACATACAGAATTGACTAAGTATTTGAAGGGTTTGAATTGTGGCCTCACTACCCATTAGCTCTGTGACCTTGGGATAGAGACTTGTTGGTGCCTCAGTTTCCTCATCAGTAAAACGTGGACTGTCATAGGACCTGTATCGTGGGTTGTGAAAATCAATGGAGATATGTATACAGGGCTTGTCACAGAGCATAGCCCAGAGTAAGCACCCAATTCATATCAGATCACCTATTGTTGGTGGTGTTGTTGTTGTTACACGTATTTTACTATTATATTTTCTCCAAGTCCCTATGATTTTCTCTGTGCCTAAAACTGTTATATTTAAATAGGAGAGAAGGCAAATGGTGTGAGACCTGTGGCGGAAAATGTTACTCAGAGGGGCTTGGTCAAGGAAGGCTTTCTGAGTGCAATAGTCTCAATGTTTGTGTCCCTTCCAAATTCGTATTTTGAAACTTCCAAGGTGATGGTGTTAGGACATAGGGTCTTTGAGAGGTGATTATGTCATGGGGGTTGAGCCCTCATGAATGGCATTAGTAGCCTTATATGTTAATAATAAAAGAGGCCTGAGAGAGACCCCTCACGTCTTCCACCTTGTGAGGACACAGTGAAAAGATGCCATCTACAAACTAGAAAGCCCTCCCCAGACACCGGCTCCGCTGGCGCCTTGATCTTGAACCTCCTCGCCTCCAGAACTGTTGTTTATAGACCACTCTGTTTATGACATTTTGTGATGGCATCCTGACAAACTGAGACACCAGGGGAGGAGAAAATCCAGCTGCTAGATTCTAAAGAAACAGTCTCCTCTTTGCTGTTAGGATTTCTGGTGTCCAGTTGCCTGGGCAAGAAGGGGCCATAGCTGATCTTACACTTACTTTATTCTGCTCCCAAGGAGCCTGGGGCTGTGGGACCTGAGGCTCTAGAATTCAAGACTCCATTGTGCTATTGCTAGGGGCTCGAGGTCCTTCCCACTCTGGGCTGTTGGTGAGAACAGGAGCCTTCTATTTTGCCCCACTGGGCACCCTTCTGTTTATATTGGCTAATCTCAGCACTCTGTCTGTATTTATTTAGTCATGGGCCTGAACCTTTCCTCCTGCAGCCAGTACTGTCCAGGAAACAAGACAGCTCGTGGCAGCGGCAGTGACCACGGGGGCTATTTGATGAACAAACAGCATCCTCCCGGCCGAAAATCCAAGTCACCTCACAGCCACACAGAGCCCAGACACCTGCAGTCTAAGCCTCCTGTATGGTCTGCACCTTCTTCAACCTGCTCCTTGGGCTCATCCCCTTCCCATTCCACACCCTGACTCATCCTCTTGTATGTTTCCAGCTGGCAGTTTTGGCTTAATAGTTGGAGTGTTTGCAGTCTCCCTTCCTTACTTCCAGTTTTCTGGGAATCCCCTTGAGTTTTTTGTAGACTTGGAATTTTAGCATAAACAGAGGATGTCCAAGGATATTCGTGCTTAATGTGACAGGCATAAATTTAGTGGGGGAGGGAGAGAGGAGAAAATACAAGCTCACTTCCAGCTTCCATTGAGGATGGTAACTTTTAGTCCCCCAGCCCACCAGTCCCCATGTCTTGGATACGCCCTCACATGTTATCAGGCTTGGCATTTTGTACTCCCCCTGCCCAGTCCTGGAGGAATCCTTTCAGAAGGAGTTGTGGGTAGGATCATAAGTCAGCTGTATTACCATGGTACCGCAAAGGGCATAGAGCAACTGCACAATGTTTTATGACCGAGAGGTATGCTATAGTTTGAATGTCCCTTCAAAACTCATGTTGAAATTTAATTGCCACTGTGATGGTGTTAAAAGGTGAAAACTTCAGGTGGTGTTTAGGTCATGAGAGCTCTGCCCTCACGGATGGATTAATGGCATTATCTTGGGAATGGGTTAGTTATTACGGGAGTGGGCTCCTAATGAGAGGATGAAGTGTGGCATCCATTTCCTGTCTCGTGTGCTCACTTGTCCTTACACCGTCTTATGAATCAGTATCAAGTCCCTCGCCAGATGCTGGTACCATGCTCTTGGACTTCCCAGCCTCCAGAACCATGAGCCAAATCAACTTCTGTTCATTGTGAATTACCCAGTCTTTGGTATTCGTTTATAGCAGCAGAAAACAGACTGAAACAAGGTACAAAGAATTTCACGTTTTATTTTTATTTTTGTAAATGGAATCAAACTTATTTCTAAGCCTTACTAGCTATAGTTAAGAGGAATTCTAATATTCATTTTTATTGGGGCTTTCTCTCCTCTCTACTGCATCCTGCTAGGATCTCAGCACTTATGTGTTTCTTGGGCAATGGAGGAAGAACCTGGCCTTAAATCCACGGTGTTCATCATTGTCAATATTTCTCTGTCTGCTCACAGGTGTTCTAGTTTGGGACCTGGTCCTCCATGTCTGTCAGGTTTGCCTATACTTGTCTGTGTCATGTTCAGAGGATCCCTCCCCACTGACTGCTGGCTTGACCATGGCGATGCCAGCTAACCCCCACTTTCTCCTCCTTACCCCTTATTTCCCAAAGCCACCCGCATGACTTGCCAGGCCCTGGAAGTCCAACCCTTATGGAAAGGGTCCCTTTTCCTCTTGTTCTATCAGTGTCCAGCCTGTCCTCCTCTTGCTCAGTCTCCCCTAAAACATTGTCCTGTGAACACTTCCCTGAGGGCCTTGAGGGTAACAGAAACCATCCCACAAGGATAAAGAGCCTAGCTGGCTCCCTCTTGAGGGGGGAGGGAAAAATAGCCTAAATTCTTTTGTCTGATGAGTTCACAAAAACACTCCTCATCCCCCATATTAAAAGCATGACAGAAATTCAATTTCCTGGTAACTCTCTTTATTCCAGAATTTCTTTAGTCACTCAGGGGAAAAAGATGAGCTGTGGATTTTGAACACTCTTGACTGCAACCTGCCATAAAAAATATACCCCTGCCAGACTGATGAAGAAAATAAGTGAGAAGACAAATGACCAGTATTAGGGATGAAAGAAGGGACATCACTATAGATCCTGGTATACACACATGCCTATCTATGTACACATCTGTGTGCCCACTTAAGTGGTAAATTGACCAATTGTCATAATAAGGTTGAAAGACTTGAAGACACGAGGAGGTGAAAGAGTGCTACACTGAAGTTAGAAGGCTTAGGTTCCAGTTGTGGCTCCAATCATAATTTTGAATAAGTCTCTAAACTGCTGTGGGTCTCAGTTTTATCAACTATAAAAGAGTGTAGCAGACCCACCTTCATGGGCCCTGAGACCCAAAAGGAATCATGTATGTGAATCACATATGAACTATACGGTTCCAGTTACGTATAATTTTCTTGTAGTTATTCTCAGTATTAGTGGAGTGTGGCAAATAGCTCTTCGTCAAATAGTTTGGAAAGCCTAGCTTGCCAAAATGCTTGAGATCCATATTTTTCTCTTGATTTTTAAAGCAAAGTTTCTGTGAGGATTTGGATAGAAAGAGAAGTTGACCATATTAGGGGAGGCAGAAATTGCAAGGATGTTTTCCTACTGATGGGTTTCCAGATGCATACCAAGTGAGGGTTTTGATTTCTGCTTTTTGTGTCTGCGTACTCTGAGGACAGGAGCCAAGAAGCAGAGATTTTTTTCACCTGCATAGTTGAGCAATAACTTGCAAATGAAAGTACTTTTCCCCATATGGTCCAGTAAGTCACAGTGAGATGAGGAGTGTTAACACTCTGAATGCTTAGTTTATTACCATGAAATGCTCTGTAGGGTGCTGTTGATGAACTTGTCCAGAGATGTGAGTAAAGCTCTGGGAAAAAATGACTATGTGGTTATAAGGAGCACAAGCTTTATAATTCCATAAGTTTATAGTCCTAAACAATAGCAAAAGAGGACAAAAATCGCCTAATAGGGAATGTGGACTGAAAAGGCTTTCACACCAACCTCTGGTGTTCTGGCTTCTTGCTCTCTAGCTTTCTGCTCCCTCACCTTCCAGCTTTTCAAGGTTACTGCACCTTTTGCATTTCCAACAACTCATCATCCCTCTCTCCCTAGGTGGTAGAGTCAGGAGAGGAAAGTACAGGTGGCAGAAAAATCCTTGCACCTTCTCTTTTGCTGTTTTACATATGTATGCACCTATTATGAGCAGCCCCCTGCCACATGGGGAGGTCATTAAGGTGTTTACTTGGAATAAATCTGACAAACCCCTGCCTGCTTCTTGGTTATTATGTTGCCTCAGCTTTAATCACAGGCATTGAGGACACACTCCTCCTGTCCCCCCAAGAATAGCAAGTCTGTTGTCTTATGGGGTTTGCTGAGTACCTTTAGGAGCATCCTTTGACAATGAGGAAAGTATAGCTCTGTGCCAGGAGGAATATAAATACATCAAATCTTCCACAAATTGAATAGTATATGAGTTACCCCATCACAGTCGTAGGTGCAGAAATAAAGGGAGGAATTGGTTGACCAAAGTGATGCTATCAAAATATTACCTGAAGTTTCAAAGGACACAACTTTCAATCTCATGCTTCTCTAATGTTTCAGGAAATTTAAGGGATTGGTCTAAGGAAATTCTTCAAAATCCTTCATTCTTGCTCTTTTTAATAGCCCAATATCCTGGAATTTTCTCACACTTTTAATTGAGGAAACCTCTCTCATCCCAGATATTTTGTACCCACAATCTTGGTCTCTTAGTCATGTGCAGCTTTGCATGGTGGACATCTGACAAGTCACGTCTTTTCACTGGGCAGAGTCCTCTGGGAAAATAGTTTTTGCCTCCCATGACTGCTCTCTTCAGAATCTGCCCAGTTTTCATCCTTTCTTTCCTGAGAGAGCCGGGGACAAGAAAGAGGCTAAAAAAGCAAAGGAATTGGAGAAAGACAGTAAAGTCTCCTACATTTATAAGTGTATCCTGTAGTGATTAAGTTGTGTCACACTGTTATTGACCAGCCATTTGGCAGATTGCTGAGACTTGTTGGCTTTTTTGGCTTATCTTTCCTCATTAGGACTGTCTAGCCTCAAAGAGCTTAGAAATTAAAGGTTCAACTTTACAAATCTTGGTTATGATTTTTCTAAGAAATTATGCTAAGTAGGGAAAGAACTACTGGCCAATCTCATTTCTGAATATAGATGCAAAAATTCTAAAACCATTACTAAATGGACTCTAGCAGTATCATAACCAAGTAAAGTCTATGCCAGAAATGCAAGGATAGTTCAGTATTAGAAATTGTTACATTACCAGACAAATTGATTTAAAAAGGCTATATTTTTTTTTTTTTATTTCAGCATATTATGCGGGTACAGATGTTTAGGTTATGTATGTTGCCCTTGCCCCCCCTCCCCCCCAAGTCCGAGTTTCAAATATGTCCATCCTTTGGGTGGTGCGCATTGCACTCTTTGTGTATGAAAATACCCGTCTCCTCCCTCCTCCTCCCCCCTCCCCCCTGCCCAACATCCAATAGATATTATTCTTATATGTGCATTTATGTGTATGGCAATATTCATTTCTAAGTAAATATCTTGTAAAAGTAAAACTAGGACAGTTATTTTTAAGAAACAAAAAATAGTAATGGCAATTTCACTCTTGGAAAAAAATGTATCATTCAGCTACAATGATTAAAACACTGTTCACAAATCCAGGTATAGACAGAGATGAATAAAAAGTCCAGAAATGGACTCACGTATATATAAGAGCTTTATGTGTAATAAAGAATGCTTTTTAAGTTGGTGGAGAAGGAGTAGCTAATTCAGTAAGATGTGTTGAGACCACTGGCAAAACATTTGTGAAAAATGAAGCTGGATCACTTATGTCATTTACATTAAACTTTAGAAGATAAAACTATAAAAAGATGAAGAGAAGGAGGAAGGAAGAAGGATGAAGAGGAGGAGGAAGAGGAGGAAAATAAGGAAGTGAGAGAAAGGGGAGACATTTGGAGGTGAGAAGGGCCAAGTGAGTGGAGCTCTCCAGCAATCTGGGATAAACACCCAAGTCATGGGAAGCCCACCAGAGGACTCATGGCCACCTTGAGAGAGACACACTCTCTTCAATACAGGGATTCCGTTATAATTTACCAGTGTGTTTAGAAAGTTTAGGTTTTTAATGGCCCATCTGTTCAGGAACAGAATTATGGTTTCACAATCGAAGGACAATATTATAGCCGTAAATGGGTTAAAGCAGTATTGTAAGTAACTCACATTTTGTGCGAAGATACCAAAATGAGGTTGGGAAAACATCAAGGGAAATCAGTGTTATTTATTTGACCATCTGTGTTATCCTGTAAAGTGGGCAGGCAGGCAACTCTTGTGGGTTTATTACTCAATCTTGTTTTATCTACTTTTCTTCTGATCTTTTAAGGCAGTGTGGCACACCCTCATGCCATCCATGTGCTGGCCCATAAAGTGAGCTGCCAACCCCCACAGTAGGGGTACACCTCTAGCATTCCCAAGCAGTTCTTGCTCTTGACCTGTCTTCTTAGCTCTGAACTTTTTTCCTGAAGTTCTGGCTGCTGCTTGATTATGATCCAAAGGTCTCCTGGTCTGAACCTCAGTTTCTCCACAGACTTGGACTTGGTGGGCTCCTGGCTCCCAACACCTCTGTGGCTTCAGAAGAGCCCAGCCCTCAACTGATGTGGTTCCACGATCTCAGGCTAATTGATTTTGATCAAGCCATCCTTGCCTGCCACCTCACCCCACCCCTATTCCCTGAACCATCTCAGGATGGGGGAGGAGTTCTGACAAGTTTAATATAAATAACTCCATATACCTCATACAATTTTGTTTCTTTAAAATGCTATGAATGTGGCACTATTCTTTAGAAGATTTCAGAATCTGTGATCAAACCTACTCTCTTTGGTGACTCAGAAACAGATCCTTATCGTCACTTCACACCTGCTCCTCTGCTCGAGGTGTGAAAATTTAGAGACCGTAAACCAGCAGTATATAGTTTTGCACTTTCTGATTGCATTTTCTCACATTTTTTTGCAGGCTTTTGAGAATTTTGTTTCTTCTGAGCCTGATTCAAAAAGTACCCTTCAGTTTGCTTTGGGCCAGAGACATGGAGATCCATGTCTTGAAGGACAGGAGTAGCTCCTCACTCTCAGAAGCCCTGTTTTGCCACCTGATTTATGTGGAACACTTTTCCTTGCTGTGGTGTGTGTGAAAGGCCTCTCTACAGTGTCAGTGCACTGCCTCCTCTCACATCCCCTTAAAGCACCCTCCAGCTTTGATTGCTTAATGAGAGTATGTCCGACATGAGATGTTTTATGTGTAGCTAATGTGTAGTGCTCAGAGCCACTCCAGAGTTTTTGAAATTTCTCCAGGGAGTTGAAGGAGATTTTTAGTTTCTTCTCAGGCAATTAAAGTCATCTTCTAATAAGCTCAGTTGTTACTTTCCCACCTACTTCTGTGATCTTAAATGCAGTGCTCAGAAAACACCATCCTTCTCTGGGGTTGGATCAGATGGAAGTCTCTGAAAGGATGCGAGGTTGGTGGCAGCAGCACCATCTTGAGGGATGATGGTTCACACATGGCCTTCTGGATCCTTGAGTGCAGCCTTTTGAAATCAGAAGGCTGCAAGTTCTCCACCCCTGGGAGGATAGTCCTTCACTTTAAATTAGGCAGAGAGAGGGAGGGGATGGGGAGGGAAGGAGGTCATTACAGAAAGGGTCAGGAGGGAGGGCTCGGTGGGATAAATATGAAGCTATAGTCTTCTTTTGGCGAGTCAAGGGAACTACCCATCCTTCCTTAGTCATCATGGTTTCTTCATGGAAGGTAGCAGTCTTCCTAATGAATACAGGACTGATTCAGGCATCTTACTACGAGCTAGGTGCTGTTGTAAGCTCTTCATCATACATAGCATTTAGTGGAAAGCTCATGGGCCTTGAAGACAAGCACACCCAGATCTATCCCTGTGTGTTGTGATCCTGGGAAAGTGACCTCTCCAAATCTGTTTCTTCATCTTTAACCTTACCCTGAACAACAGTAAAGGGACCTGCTGTGGCACTGGCACGTGGAAGGCCCTCACTGCCAGTTTTGTCTCATGATCCCTTATTGATTCCTCTTGTCCTGGGTATGGGATGCCTTATCTCAGCCCCGAATATGTCATCTCATTTTGCCCCTTGTAAAATGTACTTCTCACTTCATGCATGATCTAAACCTGTCACTCCTCGTTTGTGTAATGGTTTCATGATTTGGTTTGGCTGCCCCTCTGTCCTGTGCATATTAACATGTTTGTCTTGGAACGTAAAGCCCTGCACAGGGCAGTGCTCTGCCATTCCCTTTCTGCAGGGCCAGCCTGTGGCCAGGAAGAGTTAAGTAGATGGTGAATGTGCTCTGTTGAGCATCTCAATGCTTTATTGAGATAGGGGATGAGAAGGCACACACACCTCCCTGGCCACGATCAGCTCTCTGCGGGTTGCCTCAAGACAGCTAATTCGTGCACATATACACGCATATTGGGAGGAAAATGTGTACAGATGGTGGTGAGATCACATGTACCAGTTCAGGTATTGGTGGAATGTTGGCATGTGCCAGGCATGGTTCTAGGCACTGGGCATTCAGCAGTGAACACAACAGACCGATGTCCTGCTCACATTGAGCATTTCATAGCTAGCAGTAAATAAGAAAAACGAAGATCGTGTAGCACAAGGAGACAAGGCTGTGGGAGAAAAGTCAAGCAGGGAAAGGGGATGGGTGAGGAGTGCTACACAGGGAAGAGGGTGAAATTTCAATGAAGGCCACACTGAGAAGGTGAATTTGAGCAGAGACCTGGGGGAGGTGAGGGAGTGGGTCCTCAGACCTGCATGAGAGGGTTCGGGCCGAGAGAAGAGCAAGTGCAAAAAGCCTGGAGGAGGGACATCAAAGAGGACACTGGATTGAGCAGAGTGGTCCCTGGGAGGCCACCAGCTGAGGCCTGCCGTCCTACAGGAGGAGATGCCTGTGCATGGAGGAGGTCAGCACACTCCTTCTGCAGGGGGTCAGATGGTAAATATTTTAGTCTTTCTGGGACATGCGTTCTCTGTGGCAACCACTCAAGTCTGCTAATGTAGTGTGAAAGCCACCATGGATGATGCCCAGGATTGGATTCCAAAAATATGTTATTTACAAAAACAGGTAGCGGGCTAGATTTGGCCCATGGGAGACCTTTCAGCTCTAATTATTCAGGGGCCTCTGGCTCCTCCCAGGGACACCATCCTTTTGCAGAGGATTCTGTGGTCTGCAGCCCCAGCCAGTGCACGAGGGTCTCTGCTGCATCTCGCCACTCGAGGGCAGTGTTGCCACAGCCACGGCACTGCACAGCCAGGCATGGTGGGGACAGAGCTGCCAACCTCAGCAGGGAGCCAGCAGCACCTCACCCCTCAGGCCCTGGGACCCCTCCCCTGGGGGTGGAGATGGGGAGAGGAAAGAATCAAACCTTAGTATCCTTAAACCCAAAAAGCATTGATTTCCAGATAATAGACACTGAGCACGTTACCATTCAGGCCAAGTGGCTCCAATACTTACAGTCAGAGTGACAAGTTAATATACTACTGTGAGCCTCAGTTTCCTCATCTGTAAAACTGGGAGGAAAGCAGTATTGACTTCATAGGGATTTGTGATGATTAGTGACATGATGCCTATAAAGACCTAGTGAGGAAGGTGTCTAGTCCCTGGTGAGCCCTCAGGAAGGTCAGCGAGTGTAGGTCTCATCCCACTTCTGTGCTCATCCTCTGAGGTATGTGCTGTTTTCCCCTTTACAGAGTTAACACTGAGAGGCATAGAGGGGAGGGACGGTCCCAAGGCTACACAGTGAGAAGGGACAAGTAGGGACTTGAATCCTGGCCTAAATGATGCCACGAGGTGCTCCTCCCTCATCCAGCACAGCCGCAGAGTGGGAGGGGGAGGGGTCTGAGCCTCCCTGCCCACCCCTGCTGCATTCCCACCTCTACCTGGGGGGCTGCCTCCAGCTCAGAACTCCCCTCTCTGAGCCCCTACACCATGAGACTGGCACTCACAGCCTCACAGAGTTATTGTGAGATTCGGGAACACAGTGAATGCAGAGTACTTCAAAACAAAGAACCAATCCATTGATCTCTTTGTTCAACTCATATTTACTGCATTCCAAATGTGCGCAAGGTCCTGGGCGATGGAGCTGAGTAAACCCCCAGGCGTTGCCAAATAAGCTCACTGTCTGTGGAGGAAGGGTTGATGGAGTCTCAGTATCCCCCTCTGGCTATAAGCATTGCTACCTGGCAGACTCTGGCATTTGAAAGGCAGGCAAGTCACCTTTCCAATGTTCTCCCCAACGCCCCCCCCCCCACATGTACCGGGCACGCACACACTCAGAAAGGAGGTGTTGACTCTTCATTTGTGGGGCAGCATCCTTCCATGTTAGTAAGCAACAGTGGTGGTTGCATACCAACAGTCAGGCGCTCAGAGTGACAAGGACTCACGAGTTCCATCTGGGGAGAGGCTGTCCCATGTCCAGCCACATCAGGGGCATTGACAGCCTTACCCAGACTTAGGTGTTGGTTGTGCCTGAGCAAATATCTGGGTGCCTAAGGCTGCCCATTTGGAGTGAGGCTACCTGCTCAGGGGTTCACAATCAGGCAGCCAAGTTCAGCAGCCACGTCCAGTTTCTGAGGTTCTGCACGTTGCAGGGCCTGGAGCCCTGTGAGTGCTGGTGGGAGGGTCGATGCGAATATGGTTACTGCTGTCCTTCAAGGCTCAACTCCCAGCTCCCCTCAAAACTGAGTGTCCCCTCGCCTTTGCAATGTCTTATGAAGGGGCTAGTCAACCCTGCTGGCGATGGTCTGAGGACTGAACGAGACAGATATGAGTGCTGGGCACACAGGCTGGCAGTGCACAGGCCAGGCCAGCCCCGACCTCCACCCGCAGGCCCAAACTCTGCCTCATCCTTGACTGTGTGTCCTGTCCCCCAGCCAGTCAGTCAGCAAAGGTGGCCACTCAACCTCCAGCCTGAGCACTGCATCCCCCTCATGTCCCTCCTGCACAAGCCACATCATCAGCATGCCTGGGGACCTCCTGGCCACCCTCTCCACACAGTTGCTGGCATGATCCTTTTAAAAATCAAGTCAGATCCTGTCTGTCCCCTGCTCAGAGTTCTCCAGTGGCTTCCATCTCAAATGGAATAAAATCCAAAGTCCTCCCCTGGCCCTAAGTTCACCATCTGCTTATTGTGTACTCTTCAAAGACTTTGCACCTTCTGTTCCCTCTGCCTAGCACACCCTTCCCCACATAGCCACAGACTGGCCCCTTCATTCAGCCCAGTCTCTGCTAAGGCCACCAGGACAGAACTTCCCCTTTCCTTCCGTGTTTCATAAAGGATGCTTCCCCTCTCCACTTCCTTGAGACTCCCCATCCTTCAGCCTGCTGCCTGGTTCCTGTAGCGCTCACAGCCACACGGCAGGTTTAACACTTTCATTGTGTCCCTCACATGTGTAAGCGCCACGGAAGCAGGGGCTTGGTTTTGTTCTCACTAAGCCCCAGTCATTAGCCCTCTGTCTGGCACGACTAGTAAGCACTCAGTAAATATATCCAGAACAAATGAATGAAGGAGTAAATGGAGGATTGAATGAGTGAGTGAGTGAGTGAAAGGCTTCCCATTTACCCATGTGTACGCTCTAAAGGACTGGTTCAGAATCAAAGGATTTTGGCCAAATACCCGTATGTATTGGTTTTCTCTCCAGACCCAAATTCCTCCCAAAACAGGCCCACTTCTCCCCAGAGACACATTTAGAAAGCTTACTCCTAAATGGATTCCAAAATCTCCGGCGGTTTCAGTTGGGTCAAAACACTCAAACTGCCCAACTGACCACCCATAAATGGCACTGTGGGGCAGCTCTGTCCTCCCTCTCATAAGGCAGCTTTGTTGAGGGAAAATAAAAGGCTCTGCAGGGACAGTCCTGGGGAAAAGTTCCAGATCTTCTTTCTCCACTCTGTGGGACTCAGCCTGCTTAAACCTCAGTTCCCCTCTGTGTACAAGGGGTGCAATCCCACCTTGCGCACATGGATTGCTGGGATGTTTAAGCAGGGACAGAGCCTTTTGGGGACAGCCTTCCATACGCTGGGTGTACGCAGAGCACCCAGCACTCAGCGGACATTGGGAAAATCTCATCTCCCCTCCCCACCGTGGCCCCAGCTCAGTCCACCTGCAGGAGAGTGAAGGGCAGGAGAAAACAATGACCTGCCCAAGGTTATGGAGACAGTTTGGCAAAGCTGAGGCTGCATGAATCTCAAATTCCTGACTCCGGGCCCAGAACTCACCCACTGCCACCCACTGAACGTGTTGACTTTTAAAGGCTCTCTGAAGCTGCAGGTCCCCTGATTAGCACCGGGGGTGGTGATGAAGAAAGGAGCTAGTGCCTGGTGAGCTCCACACTGGAAGAAATCTACTGAGGCCGGGATGGGCTCGGAGACTGGCATCTCCTGAGGGCCTTCTATGTGCCAGGCCCTTTGGCATAAATTACTTCATTTGATTTAATCCTAACACAGCCCTGAGGAGCAGGCATTACTATGCCCATTTCACAGAGGGGGAAAACTGAGCCTCAGAGAAGGGCAACCACTTTCCCAAAGTCACATACAGCTTATAGATGGCAGAGCTTGGAATTGGCCCCAGATCTGTCTAGATCCGAGCTTTCCTCACTGTGCCAGTACACATTCCTGAGTCCCTGGAGGGCTGCCCTCCCTGGCCAAGCCCACCGGGGCTGTGACACATGCTTTTCTCCCACAGCAGGAATCTCAAGCTCAGCTCCCTGATGGTCTTAGAAAGGTGGCAATGAGGAGTGAGGTGGGCCAGAGGTCAGTGTGGGGGACCACAGAGCTAGCACCCTGCCAAAAACGGGTTCCATGCAATCAGAATGGAGACGCAGGGTCCCACTGTCAAGAGGAAATAGAAATTTAGATATTCATGGGAAATCTGACTTTTCAATGTTGTCAGTTACGTTTGTGGGTGATGTTTGGTCTTTGAGCCACAATCTACGGTCTAGTCACTACCTCATGTAAACATTGTTAAGATATGATACTAGACAGTGCTGATTTTCTGTTTCTTGCCTTCTTTTTTGTTTCTTTCTTTCTGTTATGGGCTGAGTTGTGTGTCTCTGCAAAATTCATGTTGAAGTCCTAACCCCTAGCTCTTCAGAAGGTGACTGTATTTGGAGACAGGATCTTTAAAGAGGTAATTAAGTTAGATAAGGCCATCAGGGTGGGCCCTAATCCAATATGAGTGGAGTCCTTATGAGAAGAAGAGATTAGAATGCAGACAGGGACTGGGGAAAGACCACCCGAAAACACAGGGAGACAGTGGCCCTTTGCTAGCCAAGGAGGGAGGCCTCAGCAGAAACCAACCCAGGCCACGCCCTCACGTCAGACTTTCAGCCTCCAGAACTGTGGAAAGCAGACATCTGTTATTTAAGTCACTCAGTCTGTGGTATTGTGAGAGCCCCAGCAAACTGCTTTATCTCCTTCTGTCTTTCTTCCCTCCATCCTTCTCTCTCTCTCTTCTTCCTGGATCTGGGAGGGACATAAAATGATCAAATGAAAGAAGGAAGCAATGGCTGCAGGGTGAGTCTGCAGCAGGTCTGTGCCAAGAAGGGAGATTATGAACACAGGTCCCCTCCACAGCTTGCCAAGAGGGAGGACATTCCTTCCCCCTGTCCTGCCTCCTCCCAGGGGCCTGTATGGAATTCGCCTGGGAACCATGTTGGGTGTCAGGGCGAGGCCCGAGGGCATGCCCAAGTCCCCAAACACCGCACAACACGCGACACATGACATTCTGCAAGCCGACAGCCTCAAGGCCGGGAGGAAGGTGTGGTGGGCCTGACGGGTCCAGGCTGAGGAGCGGGAATAGAAAGGAGGGTGCCTGCTTCCCGCTCCCCACATCTCCTGTGAAATTCTCCCCAAGCTCAAGAAAGGGTGCGTGTGAGTGGCCTCCTCAGTAGTGGTCACTCAGGGGCTACACGCGAGGCAGGGTGAGACGAGGACTCGGTCAGCTGATGCAGGAGCTGCTACATGTGCGACACCGGAGGGGCACGTGGCAAGAAGCCTCAACCGGCGTGGGAGCTAGTTGTGCACAAGTAACACTCCCCCACCACCCGCACAGGCGATCCGTGGGTTGGGTGCACTCCTCAGCCCATTTCACACAGAGGGAAACTGAGGCTCCGAGGGGGCGGTGAGCCAGGCCTTGGGGCCAGGGAGCGGCAGTGCTGGGATTCGAACCTGACTTCGCCTGGCTCCACCGCCCGGCCCTGGCACCATGGCCGGCCCGAGTCTGGAAGCCCAGGCTTCCAGCATGTCCCTGAGCCTGGCGGGAGCCGGAGCTGCGACACACAGGACCCACTTGCGTGCGCGGCGTCGCCACCAGGGGGCAGCGCGCGCCCACGGACGCCACTGGGCCGCCTTTGTCGCGGCGCAGCCCCCGCGCGCCCCCGCGGCCGGGGAGGTCCCCGCGCGCCGCGCGCCCCCAAGGAGCCCGCCCACGTCCGGCGCTCTTCCCGCCCGCCTATCCCAGCCCTCTCGCCAGAGAAGTGAATTTCTTTTCCACTCCCAGGGCCTGGCGCAGAGACCTTTCCTCCATCTTTGGCTCATACGGCCTGACGCATCCTGCGCGGCTGCCAGGCCCAGCCACAGGCCGTCGGTCCCCAACACCCCCCACACACACACACACACCTCGTGTCGTGAAAGACTCTCCAGCGTCCAGTGCGGTGACGCGAGCCTGCTCAGTGCCATCTAGATGGAGCCCAGCAGCCGGCAGAAATCCGGGGGCTGCGGACCTCCAGGGCTGGGAGAGCAGCCCCAGCCTGTGTCTGTCCCCATGCTGTGCAGGGGGCCGGGAAGGTCTGTTTATGGATCTTCCATCAGCCCGAGGAGGCCAAGCTCCTCGTCGGGACCACACCTGAGTCCCCGCTGTGCCTCCAAGCCCATTTTGGTGTCCACCAGTCAGAACGGTGTGTGGGTCCCCAGGGATGCTCTGGGGCCCTGGAGGCCCCCTCAGCGGTGCCTGTCCTGCGTTCCTCTCCCGCTCAGGTGCCTGTGCTGGGAGTTCTTGTCCACCTAAGGTGAGCCTCGGGTGAGACAACCTGGCGAGCAAAAGAGCTGGGATCTCAAGCCATGTCCCCCATGGCTGCTCCACGCCCAGCCTACCGCCCACCCACCGGCCCTGCTCACATTTGGACGCGACAAGTGTGGTACTCTCTTTGCACCAAATAGTTCCTCCCAGGTGGAAAATGTCCTTTGTGTGCATTTCCTCCTTTCACCCTCAAAAAGCCCTGCAAAGTGGAAACACTGCCACACCCATTCCATAAATGGGGAAACTGAGGCCCAGAGCAGGGGAGGGACCTGCACAAATTCCACCTCCTGGGAGGCCTCCCAGAGCTGTGCCCTCTTCCTGGAACCTGTCCACCCCCATTCCCTCTCTCCTACCCTCGGATTCCATGGCACTCCCCCACTCTCTCTGCAGCTCCCCAGCCTGTCTCTTTAGAGGAGGCACAATGTGTCATTGTATAGTCTCTTATGACTGCCACTGCCTGTCTTCCCTTCTCAGCTCCGAGCTTCATCCAAGCAGGAACCATGCTAATTTTGTTCACCATCCTATTGCCGACTCCTAGCACTTTGCCTGGCACATTGCAGATATTCAATGAAATGTGTTGAATGAATGGCTGGAAATTGAAAACACCCGTTGGGAGTAGGCAGTAGCATCTCCATCACCAGCCCATGTTACGGAGGACGAATCTGAGACTCAGAATTAGAGCTGTTACTAAAAAGAAGGAAAGCTTCTGATATAAATTAATCAAAAAGTCTATCAAAGGGTATTTGGTGAAAGAGTTTGTCAACTTGAAATTACATGTATGTATATTGCAAATACTTGGCCTCTGTTAACAAGAGAAATAGAATGGACAAAAATAGTCGACTTAGTAAAACAAATCTCTGTGCAAACTACATGAGGACAAAGACGGTGGAAGGGAGGCGGCTTTAGAGAATTTACAATCCTGTTACCATAGGCGCTCCATGAGCCCACAGCTGGAACTTGACCAAGTGGAGTGGAGAGAGCCAGGCTGAGGCAAAAATGTCTAGGCACTGTGCAGACAGCCCTGGTCGGCTCTTTTCTTCTGTTAAGGTATTTATGAAAATAATACAAGCTACAAGCAAATAAAGCAATGGAGGGGCTATGCCAACTGTAGCTTTGCTAGGTGCACCCAGGGGAAAGGTTGGGAGGGTTTGCAGTGAACTTGGGTTGTTCATGAAATGACTGTTCTGACCATTGGATATGGAGCCCTTAGGGTTGCCCAGGCCTGCTTCAGCACCCTCTTGCACAGTCCTGTTGGGATGAGTTCAGGTTGCTTGTCCAGATTGTCCCCATTTACGAGTGAGGGGAAGTCGTGGAGGAAGAGGAAGGGGTCAGTGCAGAGAGGAAACACCACTCACCTGACCTCACAGTGGGTAGTGGGGAGAGGATCCTTGCCCGCATGTCCCCCCTGGTTCTGCACAGCTGCCAGGGCTGCAGACTGCGTCCTGGGGCTGAGCCAGAGCTGAATCCTAGCAGGCTTTGCCATCTACAGCGCCAGTCATGTGCCATGGATTCTTCTTCCAGCATCGGGGAAACTGTCTAAGCCTGGCGACATCACTGGCTTTTAATTTATGATACTTCCCAACAGAAGGCTGCTGGAGGGAGAGCTTTGAGCCACCCAGGAGAGCCTGCAGTTCTCGTTCCCTCTGCACACTTGTCAAGCCCACAGCACAGGCCAGGCCTTGGGCTCAGAGCCCAGTGAGCAGCCTCAGGGGAGGCAAAAGAGCTGAGTTCAGACCTCTGATCTGCCTCTTACTAGCTGTGTGATGTTGGGAAAATTACTTGACCTCTCTGGGCACTTTTCCTTATTTATAAAGTAGGGCCACACAAGGTCTCTATGTCATGTAGACAAGAATTTTGTATGCGAAGTGGGACTGTGCTGATGTAATCAAGGCAAGAGGGCCATCGGACTCCCAGCCCCCAAGATAGGGCTGCTTCCAGATCAGAAGGGTGGAGATGGTGGTGGGGACCGAGTAGTGGGGCCTTTGAAGGCTGGACACTGAACTTGGATTTGATTGTGGGAGCCACGGAAGGTTTGGAGGGAAGAGTTCAGATTTGCATTTCAGGAAAATATCATGTGAGAGGTGCGACTAGAGGCTGGGGTCTGAGAGAGGCAGGCACAGGGAGATTTCTGGGAGAGCACAGCAGCACGGCCAACGACCGAAGAGCTGCCCTGTGTCCATTCACGTTCCCGTTATGGGCCACATTTGTGCTCCACCATTGAAGACCGACATCCCCTGGCTCCCTGCAATTTGGGGGTCTCCTCACTTAGCTTTACCCCAAATACTTGTTCTTTTAAAGGAGGCTGTATGGTATTTGGAAGGGAAACTGAGAAAAATGTGGCCCTGAGTTTTGCTCCCTGCTGTTCCTATTACTCACGTAGTACCTCGGGCAAGTTCCCTCTGGCAGGCTGAATAAAGGCCCCAAAGATGTGCAGGTCCTAACCCCTGGAATCTATGAATATGTTACTCTCTGTGGTAGAAGGGGCTTTGCAGATGTGATTAAGTTAAGAATTTTGTGCTGGGGAGACTGTCCTGGGCCATCCAGGTGAGCCCAGCGTAATCACAGGGGCCTTTAAAACGAAGGGAGGCAGGAGAGGGATTTGAAGATTCTGTGCTTGCCGGCATTGGAGACGGAGGGAGAAGCCGCGGGGAAGGAGTACAGGCAGCCTCTGGACGCTAGAAAAGGCAAGGAATTGCGTTCTATCCTAGCGCCTTCGGAAGGAAAGCAGCCCTCCTGATACCTTAGTTTAGCCAGTGAGGCCCATTTTGTACTTATGAGCTCCAGAACTATAAAAAATAAATGTGTGGGCCGGGCGCAGTGGCTCACGCCTGTAATCCTAGCACTCTAGGAGACCGAGGCGGGCAGATTGTTTGAGCTCAGGAGTTCGAAATCAGCCTGAGCAAGAGTGAGACCCCGTCTCTACTAAAAATAGAAAGAAATTAATTGGACAACTAAAAATATATATTAAAAAAAACTAGCCGGGCATGGTGGCTTATGCCTTTAGTCCCAGCTACTCGGGAGGCTGAGGCAAGAGGATCGCTTGAGCCCAGGAGTTTGAGGTTGCTGTGAGCTAGGATGATGCCACAGCACTCCAGCCCGGGCAACATAGACTCTGTCTCAAAATAAATAAATAAATAAATAAATGAATGAATGAATGAATGAATGTGTGTTGTTTTGTGGCAGCAAATGCATGGTATGTTATAGTGGCTATAGGAAAATAGTGCATCCCTTCTTCTCCTGGGCCTCTGTTTCCCCAGTGAGGATGCAGATGCAGAGGTGCGTCGTGCTTAAGCTTCAGTGAGCAGAGCCCAAGGCTGAGTGCAGATAAGTAAAGCAGACCTTTCCTGCTCGGGAGGCCCAGGCTGTCCTACTGCCCACCATGGACAAGGCAGTGGGGACATCCCAACTCAGATGCCGAGGTGGGTGGGTGAGGGGGGTATCAGGGACTGGTGGAGCCTGTGGAAAAGCACAGAAGAAAGGCGTTGGCTACAGGGGCAGCCCCACCGTGTGGCCAGGGTGGCCTGGTTATCCTGCTCTGCCTAGAGAAGTCAGGACAGTTGGTTTCCATGTGGAATCTCCAGTCCTTAGACGTTGCCAACCAATTAGAAAAGAATTAAACACTGACCCAGCCAAACCAAACACATCTGCAGCCCAACCTGGCCTCCAGGCTGCAGCACGGCTGCCTCCAGCTTGTTCATTGAAACTTCAGGCTTTGGAAACAGCCAGATTTGGGCTGAAATCCTATCTCTGCCACAGCCCTGTGAACTTGGGCAATTTACCTGATCACGCTGAGCCGCAGTTTTGTCGTCTGTAAAAAAAAAAGAGTAAAAAGAGTAAAAGAGTAAGAAGGGCCTCTGTGCCAACCCATAATAGTAACTCAGAGATGGAGCTCAGAGAAAAGAGCCCAGCAGCGTACTGTGCCTGCGTTTACACCTGGGAGAATGCGCGTAGTGTTGTGAGTGCACAGCACAGGTAGCCTGGGGCAGGAATGTCACACGGGAATGTGCTACAGAGAGCAAGGCGGAGTTCCTTGCTACACTGAATCCCAGTGTCTGCTGTCGGCATCCCATTCTGTGCCTTTATAAAGCAGCAGATCGCCTGTGCCCCCCGGGCACAGAGGGATATATACAGCTCTGCAGCAGCCGTGGCCCCCTCGCCCCAAAGACATTGGTGTTCTCAGTGCTTCCTGAACTGGTCCTTACGCTGCAGTCAGCAGCTGCTTCTGCAATCATTTGCTTACTGTTTAGGTTGACTCATACTTATTTAAGTTTTGCTCCATCTTAGCAACACCATATGTAAAACAATGAGTTGGATGAGCTAATTTTTTTTTCTTATACATATTAAGAAAAAAGTGTCTGTTAAAATTTTCAAATGTGTCATTGTGGGGTTGGAAGATCAGCCTGCCTGCCCTTGTGACGGTGAGGACACCCCTTGGGGTCGGGTGTGGTGGAAGAGCAGTGCCAGTGCTCATTTCCCTGTTCCTTCCTATGGAGCTCTCGCCCTTCCGGTTCCTGCTGCATCCTCTGCCCTGGGGACTCGGACAGCGGAGGGATGAGTAGAATGAGCAGTTAGGAGACACTAGAAATGCTCCTTCTGGCATCATTACCAGCCCTTGGTGTTTTACAAAATGGATTTTACAGTGCGTTTGAGTCATTTGTTCATGCCTTCTGCCTATAAAATAGTTCCCAGTCCTTTCACCGGAATTAAATGTGTGAACTAAGGATGTGGTGTCTGCAGCGCCCATGTCTGTGAAATAAAGTCTCAGCTCTGGGCATGGTATCGGGGGCCCTCCGTGGCCCCCTCCCATGTTCCCACTCCTGCCACAGTCCCTTTACTCTTTGTGTTCAGCACTACCCGGCCACTCGGGGTCACCCTTCTCTGACCTTATACATGCTGAGCTCACTGTTGGGAGAAACCCCTTAGCCTTCACTTGCTGAGCAAACTCCTATTCAGTTTTCCAAACCCTACTCAGCACCTCCTCCCTTGTGGAGCTTTCCTGGACTCACCCTCTGAGCTCAATGTCCTCAGAATAGTTGGTCACTCTTTCTCCAAAAATCCGTCAGCTTTTTGGCATCTCCTTTGCTGGTACCATGGGCTGAGCCTACAGCACTTGTTACCCAGCTAATGACAACCACCTCCCCCCACCCCTCCTGCCTCCCCTCCAATCTGATCTCCACTGCCAGAGAAACCATGGAAAAACTTAGGTTGGAGCATTTCACTCCCCTGTTCAAAATCTTCTAGCAGCTTCCATGTACACACAATAAAATCTAAGCTCCCGATGAAAGACCCCCAAACCTGGTGTCATCTGGCCCCTGCCTCCTCTCTGGCCTCATCCCCAACCTCTCTCCACCAGCTCGCTGGCCCGGCCTTCCTGCCCCTGAGTCTGCAGCTGCTGTCCCTAGTCTGGAATGTCCTGTGCCTTCCTCCCCTCCATGCGTGTGCTCCCCGGACCCTGCCCCGCATCTACTCATACTCTCTTCACCTGCTGGCCTCCTGTTCATCACTCAGGTCTCACCTGGATGGTCACCCCTTGAGGAAGCCCTCAGTGACTTCTCCAGTCTGCCTCTAACCAGGTGACTGGGCACTCCTGGAGGGCACGGGTTGCACTGCATTCATCTGTGTGTCCCCAGGCTGAGGACAGGGTAAGGCTCAGTGCATATGTGGAGACCAACTCTGGCCTGCTGGGTCCCAGAAGCAGGGCCAGTTCCTCGGGTGGCATGAGCCCTCAGCCAGCCTTTGCGAGGGCTGTGCTGAGCAAGTGTGAGCACTCTGCGCCTCGATGACCCTCTGCCATAGGGGAGGTTGCAGGGGGCTTGGGGAGGACACAGCCTGCCTGTAGATCACCTGGTGTATTTACAAAGGGAGAAGGCAGTGTGTCCCTTCTAGGTGAGCCAGGTGTGAGCAGGACAGGTACGAGACAGGGAGCCAGGAGAACCAGGCTCCATGTGAGCTCAGTGCAGCCCTGCCAGTGCCCTGCCCTTGCTGGGCCTCTTCCCTGGATGCCAGCTTGGGGTTCTCTAAAGTCCCTCCTCATTTGGGATAGGTGCAACTCAAATCTTTCACAGAACTTTAGCTTCTTCAACCCCGAAATGGGAATAATCTATGACACCAACCACACTGTTAGGATGAACTGAGACAACACAGGACACAGCCTCACGCGAGCCCTGCCCTTGGCAGTCAGGACCCCACTGGGACTCTCGTGGGCCCTGAGCATTCTGGCCTCTTAAAGATATTAAAAAGTTTATTTTATGACTGCATTGGTATGAAGACAAATATAATCCAGGCTGGATGAGATTCACTTATCTCTTCTTTTAAAATAAATTGAAACATTTCCACGGGCCCCTTGGAATGTCTGCTCTTCCCCCCATCCCAGCCTGCGCTTCACCCCCACCCAGCCTCTCCGGCACAGGGTTCTGGGCTCTGCTGGGGTCAGCTATGCTTACTGTGCCTGGTGGACAGCGTGAGTCAGTCAGCAGGTCTGCTGATTCACTCAGCGTTTGTAACTAGCGCTGGTCGTAGCCAACATTTATTGGTGCTAATAACTCCCTTTGCAGTGTCTTAGTAGAGTGGGTTCAGTAGTATCCTCCAAAAATTCATGTCCACCCGGAACCTCAGAAAGTGGCCTTATTTGGAAATAGGGCCTTTGCAGATGTGAGTAGTCAAGGACCTCAAAATGAAATCATCCTGGCTTTAGGGTGGGCCTGAAATCCAATGATTGTCGTCTTTCTGAAAAGAGGAGAGGACACATAGACACAAAGAAGATGATGGTATGATCTTCATACCATCTTCATACCATGAGGGGGAGAGTGGGGTTTTGCCTCTCTAAGGCCAGGGACACCGAGGACTGCCCACAGCCACCAAGAAGCCCGGTGAGAGGCCTGAGACACGTTATCCCTCAGAGCCTCCGGAAGGAAGCAACACTGCTGCATCTTGATTTCCAGCCTCTGACCTCCTAGCTGTGCGAGAATACGTTTCTGTTGTTTTAAGCCACCTAATTTGTTGTCATTTGTTACGGCAGCCATGGGAAACATGCACACTCTGCTAATCCCCACAGCAGCCCCGTCCGTGAGGGGGGCATTCTCACTGCCCTGCAGTTCAGGATGAGGACAGTGAGGCTCAGGAAGGCCTGGTAGCTTGCTGAGAGTTACCCGGTCTACCAGCCCCTGGCCATGCAGGGACTTCAGGCACTGGGAAGATGGGGAGGACACGGGAGTAGGGGCGAGAGGGGGCTGGGAGGTGAGACAGGCGGCGCCACCACCAAGGGGAGGCCACGGTCTGCAGCCGTTGGTGCTGATAATTAGAAGCGCCATAGAGCACCCTGGAAACGCTCACACCCGAACTCGAATGAAGGAAACAGCATGAAAGCGAAGTGGATTCTGCACCAAGATCTCAGCTCTGCAAAAACAGAGCTGCCTGTGGGCAAGGCCTACAGATATGCAGGCCACGCCCGCAGGGCGCTGGATTGGGGAGAGATTTTTCTCCATCTATTTTCCAAAATTGCCCTGATGGGATGTCATGTTTTGTTTTGTTTTTAATAGGGAAGACACACAGAGGGACCCTTTCCCCTGCTAAAAGTGGCAAAAACCTGAAGCCCCCCCCATAGCTCCCTGCACGAGCTCTATCCACTCTACTGCCAGGTTCCCAGCCCCTCCTGGGCGTCTACACTGCGGAGCCGCAGCCCTGCTGGAAACGCGTCCCTGGGCAGGCGGAACCGCTTGCTTGGGTGGCTTCTCAGGGAAAGGACAAGGAGACTCTTCATCTCCGGGCTGACATCAGAGGCCTCTGCCAGAGCCCAGGACCCTGTGCCTGAGGGGAGGGGGCTGGGGAGGGGAGAGGCATTTCAGGGTGGGGGTGGAGGAGCCGAAACGGCCTTGGGTGTCCACCGTTCAGGTGCTGCCGGTGCACAAAGAGCTGTACTTTTCCAGGGTGTCTGCTGCTGATTAACTATTCCTTTGACTTGCCAGGCGAGCTTATCTGCAGGGCGTGGGAACATGTGGCAGAGGCTTGGGGCATCTCATGGCATGGGGGCAGCTGGACCTTTTTGTGTCAGAGGCCGCAGCTGAGAGATGGGGGGTCTTCAAGACCATCCAGATTCCTTTCAGAGGGCTCAAGGATATGTTCATTTCTCCATTCAATCATTTATTCCTATAAATCAACAACTATATATGGAGCCCCGCTGCGGGCCAGACATAGTTCTAGGCCTGGGAATCAAATAGAGGGCAAGAAATAGGAGGCCTCTGCTCTTGAGGGGTCCACAGGTAAATGGGGGTGACAGCTGCATCATCATCCCACACACGTTTAATTACATGTTAGTGAGAAAGGTGAGGAATAAAAGGAGACGGGCTACCTCTGGGCCCTGTGAGGCCAGCTTCTCTGTGGAAGGGCAGCTTGGCATCAGGCACAGAGTGGGAGAGGGAGGTGGCCTTGCAGGAAGGGCATCCAGGCAGAGGGAACAACAGTGTGTGCAAGGGCCCTGGGGCAGAAGGGAGCACAGCATATCAAGGAATTGAAAGAAAGCCATGTAACTGGGGCAGAGAAAGTGATAAAAGAAGAGGAGTTGGGTGATGGGGTTCCAGGGAGGAGGAATCCAGCCACCGGAGGGGGCCTGGTAGGGTCAAAACTTGTTTGTTTCTAGCCTGAAACAACCGGAAACACTGAAGAAATGTACAAGGCCGAGCGACAAATCAGATTTTAACAAGACCGGGGACCTGTGAGCCATGCTGGAAGCCCTGACACCCCATGTGGCTGGGGGCATGTCACTGCATCACTCCAAGTCATTTCCTCCTCATAAAGTGACAGTCAACAGAACCAGCCCGTTTTATTGGGTATCTGTGAGTGCCGTGTGGGTATAATCCTCCTCACTTGTGGATGAGGAAACAGACTCAGAGACGTGAAGTGACTTGCCCAGGGACACACAGCAAGCAGGAAAGTGACAACCATTGGTTTGAACTTGAGTTTGTCACAATCCAAAACTCTGTCATTACACGGCCCTTGGTTCCGTCAAGATAAAGGACAGAAAACAGACATGGAACTGGCATCTCTGCACCCTTCCCTCTCCCTTCACCTGAGCCTCATCAGATGCACAGAGAAAGACCATGGGTGCGTGTGTGTGCGGCCCTGGTTATTTTGGCAGCAAGGAAACTTAATTAAGAATTAAGTTCACGGCTTTCCTGCTGCGCGTTAGTCGGGGGTGCGGGATGAAGAAGAGGAGTCAAAGTTGGAGCAGACTGCAGACGCTGACGCCCAGATAAAGAAACTCACCCAGGGACTTCCAGTGGGACAAGGGACGGAGGCTGGATACTATTTTGGGACCTGGTCATGCATTGCCAACCCAATCTGATAACATTCTGTTTTCACAGGCAGGATTGTTTCTGGGCCTGAGTTGGAACAGAGACTGGGAGGGTATTGTCCTTGGCGGCAGCAGAGGCTGTGACAGACAGTGCTTAGGCAGGGACCACTGTCGAAAAAGCCTTGCCCATGGGGCTGGTTTCCCTGGAGCCCTCCCCGCTCCTCTGCAGCTTCATATCCCTCCTGCCCACTTCTCCCCTCATGTGGGCCTTTCCCTGTGGTCTCCGGAGCTCTGGAGGCCGTGGGTCCCAGCCCCCACTTCAGGATTTCAGAAAGCTTCCTGGAGCATTCACCCAGGACAGGCAGCTGCACAATGAATCCAGCTTAGAGATAAGTTTTGTTTGGCCTGCACTGTGTTTTAAAACAAAGCGAACCAATATCCTGAGAACACAAGATTATGTGTAGAGAGCACAGCTGTGTGTCGGCCCCAAGCTAAGTGCTGGGGGTAGAGTGAGAACTAATGGCAGCCCAGGGAGACGGATGGCAAACAGGTGTTCATGCACACCAGCGACCTCATCTGGGTGGTGATAAGGCCATGTAGGTGATACGTGAAACAGGAGGAGGTGGCTACGAAAGTTGGGTGGTCAGGGAGTGTCCAAGCTGAGAAGGCAGACAGGTAAGGGACAGGGACAAAGGGAGGATATCGGGTGCAGGTAAGGGCGCCGTCACCGTGGCTGGAGCTTAGCCTCCAAAGTGACTCCAGTGAGAGAGGAGGACTGAAAGACGGGCGGGGTCAGGGGACCACAGTCTCAAAGGTCATAGACTTTACGGTAAGGTCTGGGGTGGGCAAGGTGGGGGGATTACTCTGGTGCCCAAGAGGTTGTGATTAATTTGTTGTTGTAACTGTTACATTGAACAAGAACGACTTGTAGAAGTGGTCAAAAACCAACTGTCCCTGTGTCTCCTGAATTAGAGGGTAAGTCCTCATGCCTCTCCTGGCCCTCCCTCTGGGGTGACAGAGGCAGACCTAAGCCACGTAAGTCCAGCCACAGCCTCAATCCAGGAAGGTAAAGTCGCCTCCTCCCGCCCCTCCCTCAGCTGAGGCCACCTTCAGTGGAGGGGACAGGTGGGGAGGACCTGTCATCTTCTCTGCTCATGGCACCTGGTCTTTTCTGCACTTGCTAGCTGCTCTTTCATACCCTACCGGAGGTCAGAGGGGGAAAGTGACAGTTTTTACTCAGTGAGTTAACTTTGCATTCTCTGGTGCAGGCAGGTGGTTAAAGCCGAGTTTTTCTACTAAGGGTGTTTCTGTAGGTTCTCTGGGGGCTCCCAGGCTGGGCCCCTCTGCTGTAATTCTCATGACGGGAAGCTTTTTGTCTGGCCGCACACTCCCTCCCTGGGTCCTGGGCCTTTGGCCGCTCCTTCATTCTGTTCTGGCTGCCCCTTCCAGAACTTAAAGCCACGCAACTCCCAGCTGCCCTCCTTTGCTGCTGGGACCACATCTGGTTCAAGGAAGCACTCACCAGTTCCTTGACTCACCTCGAGGTAAGTTGGTTACATCCTCAATGGAAACCAGGGGTAGATGAACATTGTCTTCAAGGGCCCAATAGTAAATATCTTAGAAGGGATGGTCCATTTGGTCTCTGTCACAGCTACTCAACCCTGCCTTTGTAGCTCTGCTTACATATGTAAATGAATGAGTGTGGCTCTGCTCCAAAACAATTTTATTTATAAAAATAGACAGCCAACCTCAGGCTGCAGTTTGCCAACCCCTGCTCTAAACAGACTTCAGGGATGATATTTCCCTGACTGCATGAGAATCCAATGGTCAAGCTGCTCTCCAGCACAGGACAAAAGTCCACCTTGCTATAGAAACTCAGTCTGTGCAAATGTCCACTCATATGCGGAATTAGAGAGACTCACAGTGATTCCCCTTGTACCCAACACTTAGCTTTGACAACTCTCACCTTTCTGCCATTCTTAAGACCATCCGACGAGAAAAAAATTGACTGGCAGTGGCGGTGACCAGGAGATAGCCAACTAGGATGTAGGATTCAGAGGGAAAAGGAGCGTCCGGGAAACATCTTCTCTCTGTTGGAGGAGCTTGTAGCTGTCTCTTTAAGTCATTTCAGAGGCTCTGATGGTTTGAGGTCAGGGAACTCCTAGAGCTTCAAACCTCGAGGCAGAGATGTTTTCTGACACAGCTGCCCTGGCCTTGCCTGACTTCCTAGAATAGCTGAGGATTGCTGCCAGGATGCGTCTTCTTTGTAAGTTAAGTGACTTTGGTGAGTCTTGCTGACAGTGGCATCTAGGGGCTGTGGAATGTTCCAGGGGCAGCTGTGAGTTGGGACGCAAGACAGTTCCCCTGCATGACCTTGGGCAAGGCACTTTGCCTCTTGAGCCTCCATGTGCACGTCAGCACAATGGGTTAATAGGGTGGTGGCAAGGATTAAAGAAATAATAAACATTGTGTAACATTGTCTTGAATATTTGAACTGGGTGAAGATGTAAATGCGAAGCTGTTACTTTCTCCCATCCCTGCTTTCCGCTGTGTGTGGTTACAACTTGTTTTTCCATCCTTTGCTGGTATCCCTGGCGGCTGATGCATACTTACGAGTTCCCTGTCCCTGGATCCAACCCAGCTCGTTTTCTTTTGATTTCTCTGCCTTGTAAAACCACTAAGTGCCCTCATTTATCCGTGGCACAAAGACACACTGGCATCTGTTCCATGCCACGGGGCACAGCGATGAAGAGGGCAGGGTCCCTGCCAGCCAGAGCTTGGGGTCCAGGAGGTGGTTACACAAGACCAGCTGACCAGGGCCCTCAGATGGACAAGGTTTGACCACACCTGAGGGTTTACTGAGAAGGGCAGAACAGGCACCGCAAAACCACGCTGAGCCTATCCCATGCCTGCTGCGCTATCTGAGCAGGAGACAGGCAGGCAAGGAAGAGACAATCTCTGGGATTTGAGTCATCTGCTGAATGCAGCGTGCAGGGGTCTGTCCTTCTCCTCCAGGCCCCACACATGTGCCCATGTGAAAGCCGTTCTAACACCTTCCACCCTGAGGCCATCAAAGCCCCATCAAGTGTTGGCTAGGGATGTGGGAAGTGACAGGCCAAGACTCGAGAGGATGAGAGCAGAGACATTTGCCTTTCTCCTTCTTCCTCTTCTTTCTTGTCCCTAGAAGAGAGGGAAGGCAGGAAATGTCTCAGAGAGAGATGACAACAGCTCTCTGTAGTCCAAGGTCAGAGAGAACAAGAAGGAATAAAAGAGCAGCCTACACCCTCTCCACTCCAAGCTTCCTGAGCCTCAGCCTGGCTGGTGATGAGGAAAGTCACGGGGTAAGGGAGGACGTGGGACTACATCAGAGATAGTCCCTGAGACTGGACTTCTACCGACCTACTGTGCTAGAAACAGCATTTGCCAAGCCCCTTACAGATGCTAGCCCATTAGACCTCACCGCAAACCACGTGTGAGTCAGGACTCATTTGGTGGCTAGTTAAGGAAACCTGGCTCAAACTAGATTAAGCAGAAAAAGAATTGCTTGCTCTCACAGTTGAGGAAAAATAATCAGTTAGTTCTTGAAGGAAGGGCTGCAGGAAGCAATGCCCCAGGAATCAATTAATACCTGTAGCTTGTTTTCTTTCTCTCTCTCTCTCTCCCTCTCTCGCTCTCTCCCTCTCTCCCTTTCCCTCTCCCTCTCCCCCCCTCTCCCTCTCCTCCTTGTTTCTCTCCCCATCTCATCTCTCCCTCTGTGTTTCATTGCATGGTCATTTTATATTATTTATTCATTTATCCAACAGCACTGGGAAGCCACATGGATGTCTATATTGGTTTCTAATTATTGCTGTAACAATTATTACAAATTTGGTGGCTTAAAACAATACAAATTTCTTCTCTTATAGTTCTGGAGGTCAGAAGTCCCAAGTGGGTCTCACTGAGCTAAGGTCAAGGTATGGGCAGGCCTGTGTCCCTTGGAGGGTCTAAGGGAGAATCCATTCCCTTGCCTTTTCTGGTTTCGAGGGGCCGCCTGCATCCCTTGGTCCGTGGCTCCTTCCTCCATCTTCAAAACTGGCAGTGCCAGTTGAGTTTTCATGTCACATTACTCTGACACCGACTCTTCTGCCTTCCTTTTCCACTTTTAAGGACCCTAGTAGTGGCATTGGGCTCACCCACACAAATGATAAGGATAACCTCCCTATTTTACAGTTGGCAACCTTAATTCTATCTGCAACCTTAATTCCGCTTTGCCATATAAAGTAATATAGTCACAGGTTCCAAGGATTAGGATGTGGACATCCTTAGGGGCCATTATTCTGCCTGCCACGACATCTCATAGGCCCCTCAAACTCGTCAAGTCCATACCTGAACTCCTGCTCTTCCCCCCACAAACCTGCTCCACCTGCAGCCTCCCCAGTATGAGCTGATGGCAGATTCAGCCTTCCCGCTGTGCAAGTCACAAAGACTCGGTTCTCCCTTCTCACGTCCTGCCTCCAATTGGTCAGCGAGTCCTGTTGGCTCTGCCCTTGGCATCTACCCAGAATCTTCTCACTTCTCACCAGCCTGGACCGGCCACCGTCTCCTTGCCTGGGTGACTGCAAGAGCCTCTCTTCCGGTCTCCCTGACTCCACCCTTGCCGCCTACAGCCCATTCCCAACAGAGCAGGCAAAGGGGCCCTTTTAAAACCTAAGTCAAATCAGGTCCCTCTTGATAGGAAGCCCTAACTGACTCCTGCATTCACTGAGAGGGAAACTATTAGCCATACTTCTAACTTCTGTAAACCTGATGCATTAATATTTGCCCTATGTTTTTTTATTTTTATTTTTATTTTTTTTTCGAGACAGAGTCTTGCTCTGTTGCCTAGACTAGAGTGCCGTGGCATCAGCCTAGCTCACAGCAACCTTAAACTCCTGGGCTCAAGCCATCCTCCTGCCTCAGCCTCCCGAGTAGCTCGGACTACAGCCGTGTGCCACCATGCCTGGCTAATTTTTTCTATTTTAGTTGCCTGGCTAATTTCTTTCCATTTTTGGTAGAGACAAGTTTCACTCTCATTGAGGCTGGTCTTGAACTCCTGACCCCAAGCAATCCTCCTGCCTCAGCCTCCCTGAGTGCTAGGATTACAGGCGTGAGCCACCATGCCCAGCCAGCTTGCCCTGCATATTGAGGCCAGACACAGCTTGTTATGGACAACCCAGTAAAATGCCTGGGTCACCTTACCTCATGCGTCCTTCATTGTCCCCCCCATCACCCCTGCCCCAAGGAGGAGTCCTTCCCCTGAGGTCCCACTTTTCAAATCTAAACCAGCCAAGCCAGAGTTCACACCCCCGGCCACGTCCTCTCGCAGACACTCACGCTCCGAGTGATCACACATCTGCCGTGACCATCCAGGCTACTGGGATAGCCCCAATGCCCCAGAGTTCACACCCCCGGCCACGTCCTCTCTCAGGCACTCACGCTCCGAGTGATCACGCATCTGCCGTGACCATCCAGGCTACTGGGATAGCCCCAATGCCCCAGAGCCTGCTGAAATTATTCAAACTGGCCAATCCTAAACCTGCCTTCCCTGCCTCCCCAGTTCCTTCCTGCAGGAACCACAATAGAGGCTCCTGCCCCAGGCCCCCCGCCCCCTGCCTCGTCACCAGCCCTGGTGCTTCCCATGCAACCCCTTGTGGCATGGAGTGCCCCCTCCTCCTGGGAACTGTGAATAATAAAATATCTTTTCGATGCTATTCATTTCCTGATCTGCTGACTTTACTATAACCTCAAATGTTCTGCGAATACACTATGCTTAAGAACAGAAAAGGGAACCAGAAAGATGGAGATAAAATGCTACTTTATTACTGATAAAAGCTATACTAGAGGACTTGGCTTCCGTGGAACAAAAAGTTTGTTAAAACTCCCCTGAATTGAGTTTACCCCCCAAACTACAGGTGTATCCCTCTGAAAGGCAGGGCTCTGCTACGATGGCCAAGCAGGCAGACTAAAATACTATCTGCCTGTAGTCAGGCAGAAGCGAAGGGCAGAAAGGGAATAGGTCTAATCCAGCATCATCTCCCCACCTTCCAACCTGGAAGGAGAAGTAAGGGGTGTGGACGGAGCCACGAGTGCTCTGGGGAAGTCCCTCCACAGGCAAACAACATGAGTAGGGAATACACGTTCCTTTGTCATTCTTACTGATGTTTTAGCATGAGGGGACTAGTTTTCATAGCCTAGAGGGAGGCACATTTCTGCATCTAGATTTGTCTGGGGAGGGGGCATGGACACAGACTGTAGGACACGAGTACTAGGGGGTGCTGTAGAGAGCAGACACGTTCTAATTACATACCATGGTGTGGGAGGTGTTTCCAACATGGCTCCCATGACCTGGTACTTACACCCTCCTGTAATTTTCTCTCCTTGAGAGCAGGCTGGATGTGGTGACTTGCTTCTAGTGAATAGAACATAGCAAAAGGGATGGACCATCATTTCCTAGATAAGGTTTCAGATCTCTCTCTCCCTCTCTCTCTCTTCTCTTATGGGCTTGCCCTGAGGAAGCAGGTGTCATGTAGAGAAAGACCCACAAGTCAAGAAACTGAGGGTGTCCTCCAGTCAACAGCCAGTGAGGGACTGACTCTGTCCAACAACCCAAGAGGGCTTAAGTCCTGTCAACAATCATGTGAGGAGCTTGGAAGCAGATCCTTCCTCAATTCAGCCTTGAGATATCTACAGCCCCAGATGACACTTTGAGCACAGCCTGTGAGAGACTCTGAAGCAGAAGACCCAGCTAAACCATGCCCAGATTCCTGACCTGCAGAAACCAAGATGATAAATTGTGCTGTTTTAAATGGTTATGTGTTGGGGTAATTTGTTGCACAGAACTGGCTAAACATAATGCCTTAGCACCGTGCTTGGGACCTAAATGCTCAAAAATTGGATTCTATTTTTCGTTATATCTGTCTTCAAGACCACTTCCCTGGCTGTCTCCCAAGAGTGGCTGCTTTACTTCTAAGGTTAGAGATGTTTTCCAGATATCTTAACTTTCTGTGGTTCTCAGCTATCTCTGAGTCTCCGAAAATTTAGGAGCAAAGGTTGGAGAAAGGCTCTTTTTCCCTTTAGTTTGAGAGGCACCAAGAGGCTAGGACGGAATTGGGATTTTTCCCACTTGCTGTGATTTTGCTGGTCCTGAATTTCCTCCTCACCCCCTGAATTTAGTTGCCGCCGAAATTCAGCCCGAGCTGAATGGCTCTAATGTGGTGCCAGATAAAAACAGCACTGCCCGCATAGAAACAAGCCTTCCATTCCTACAGTTGCCATAGAAATAAGAGGAAAAGTGACTAATAAAAATCTTTGGCTGGATCTTGGTAAAGCGGACCCAATAATGATGTCCATGAGATAGCTCACATGCCAAATTCTCTGGAGCTTTATTCAGATAAATAGTTCCAAGAAAGCTAATCCACCAGGATGGTTATAGATACACTCTTCAGAAGAATCATGCTCTAAAGGTATCGACGGCTATTTTTTATGTCTAATAATAATTTTCCTTGAGGCACCATCCCATTTCACCCTAGATTGTATTAGTGATGGATTCCAGATGGGCACATGCCCCATGCCAGCCAGTGAAGCTTTGTTCTGGGATCGAAACTACTCGTTTTTATTTTCTTTTTTCATTTTTTTCTTGCTTTCCTTCTTATTTTGGTGTAAATTTAGATTTCTTTAGACCTTTTCTTGATTTCATTTCACTTTCAGAGGATCTCTTTGTTGGGACATTTATATCATGTCCCTGTTTTCCCATCGAAAGTAGTTTCTTTCATTCTTCTTCATTCAGCCTTCTTCATAGGCAGGGCGACTAACGAATAACGAAGGCTGTCACTCTGATAGACTACTGGAAAAGGGATTCAGGTCCCTGTTTCCAGCCTTAATTTATCTGGGAAAATTACTTTCAAGGGCGTGAAAAGAAAGGTGGAGACAAAACTTTTGGCATTTTTTTCCATTTGGTTACCTATTTGCACGCCTCATTGTTCCTAATGGAATGGGGTAGGGGTATTCGGACTATGGATTCTCCTTTTTCTGTGTCTTAGAGGAAACTGGGAGGAGCCGTGCTTCTTCAGGAGTTGGTGAAATGGAACAGCCCAGCAGCAGGCACACACCTGGGAGAATCAGAGGGAAGAGGGGAGCAAGGGCCCCACACAAATAAAACTTCTAGATTATGGATTAGAAGAATTAATATTGTTAAAATTAAAACGTTTGCATGACCCAAAGCAAACTACAAATTCAATACAGTTACTACTAAAATCCCAATGACATTTTTCACAGTAATAGAAAAAAAAAATCCTAAAATTTACATGGACTCACAAATGACCTTGAGTATTGAAAGCAGTCCCAAGAAAAGAACAAAGTTAGAGGCATCACATTTCCTGATTTCAAATTATATTATAAAGGTATAGAAATCCTTTAACAGTGATGGACCCCAATAGCCCACCCCTGAGTCTCCGCCACTGCATTTGGGCCAGCAGAACTGCTCCAAGGTCCAACACCTAGACCTGGTTCAAGAAAATGCCCTTAGCCCGGGCACCCATGACCACTGCGTAGATAGCCTCACCAAGTTGCCACTGTCGTCTCTGTGGGGAGACGCTGGCCAGACCAATCCCCACAATGCCAGACTCTGTAGAAAGGGTCTCACCCAGCCCCCAACTTAAACTTCCTACAACCATCTGGGGAACAGCCCACCACCCCACACAAAGATCATCCAGCACCAGCTTAAACTGTGGCACTCACACGTGAACAGGACAAATGAAAACAACTGCACTAGAGGATTTTAGTGGATGCAGCCTCCCCTGCCGCATCAACATTTCACAGTCAGAATTGAAGGAGAAAAAGTGACATGCAGGGGCCTCCCCTCCTTTCTAATTAAGCAGGAGAGTTCCCAGCAAAAGAGAAAAGGTGCGCTACAAACCTATTAGCCCTGAGCTGAGAAAAGAGGATTCAGTTGAGAAGAAATAAGCAAAAGAACCCTGGCAACATGAAAAAACAAAACAGTTAGACACCCTGAAGGGATCAAAATGGAGCTAAAGTAGTGAACTCCAACCACAAGAAAATTGCCAAAATGACAGAAATAGAATTCAGAATATGGATGGCAAATAAAATGAATGAAATTCAAGAGAAAGTTGAAAACCAATGAGAAGCCAAAAAACCTTTCAGGAAATCAATGAAAAAGTCATTAGAGAGCTAGACAACAATAAGAAAAGATATAATAGAACTTAAAGAAGTGAAAGAGGCATTTAGGGAATTTCAAAATACACATATACAGTCAACTGATTCTTGATAAAAGCACCAAGAATATACAATGGGGAAAGGATAGTGTCTTTTTTTTTTTTTTTTTTTTGAGACAGAGTCTCACTCTTTTACCCGGGCTAGAGTGAGTGCCATGACGTCAGCCTAGCTCACAGCAACCTCAAACTCCTGGACTCAAGCGATCCTCCTGCCTCAGCCTCCCGAGTAGCTGGGACTACAGGCATGCGCCACCATGCCCGGCTAATTTTTTTCTATATATTTTTAGTTGTCCAATTAATTTCTTCCTATTTTTAGTAGAGGCGGGGTCTCGCTCTTGCTCAGGCTGGTTTCGAACTCCTGAGCTCAAACAATCCGCCCGCCTCGGCCTCCCAGAGAGCTAGGATTACAGGCATGAGCCACCGCGCCCGGCTGGATAGTGTCTTTAATAATCAGTGTTAGAAAACTGGGTATCCACATGCAGAAAAATTAAATTTGACCTTTACCTCACACCACATATAAAAATCAACTCAAAATAGATTAAAGATGTAAATCTAAGACTTGAAACTTAATACTACTAGAAGAAAACATATGGGAAAAATCTTATTGCCATGGGTCTGGGCAATGATTTTTTGAATATGACCCCAAAAACACAGGCAAAGAAAGCAAAAATAGACAAATGCGATGTATCCAACTAAAAAGCTTCTGCAGAGCAAAGGAAACAGTCCACAGAGTGAAGAGATAACCTATGGGATAGGAGAAAATATTTGTAAGCCATACATACATCTGATAAGAGACTGATAACCAAAATATATAAGGAACTCAACTCAACGCAAGAAAATAATCTGATTTAAAAGTAGGCAAAGGACCTCACTACACATTTTTCAAAAGAAAACATACAAATGGCCAACAGATACATGAAAAAAAAAATGTTCACCATCACTAATCATCAGGGAAATCCAAATCAAAATTGCAGTGAGGTATCATGTCACACCTGTTAGAATGGCTATTACCAAAAAGATAAAATAAGTGTGGGGGGGTGGGGATGTGGAGAAAAGGAAGCACTCGTACAGTGTTGGTGGGACTGTAAATTGGCACAGCCATTATGGAAAATGGTATAGACGTTCCTCAAAATACTAAAAGTAGAATTCCCATATGACTCAGCAATCCCGCTTGTGGGTACATATCCAAAGGAGATGAAATCAGTGTGTCTAAGAGATACCTTCACTCCCATGTTCACTGCAGCATGTTCACAATAGCCGAGATACGGAATCAGCCTAAATGTTTATCCATGGATGAATGGATAAAGAATATGTGAAGTACATATGTGTGTGTGTGTGTGTGTGTGTGTGTGTGTGTATGAATATTATTCCACCTTAGAAAAACCGAGGAAATCCTATCACGGATGAAGATGGAGGATATCATGCTAAGTGAAAAAAAGCCAGGCACAGAAAGACAAATAGCACATGATAGCACTTACACGTGGCACATAAAAATACTAACCACCTGGGAGCGGAGAGTAGAATGGTGGTTACCAAGGGTTGAGGGTTCCGGGATGCACAGGAAATGGGGAGATATTAGCCAAAGAGTACAAAGTTTCAGTTACGCAGGATGAATGAGCTCTGGAAATCTAATGTACAGCATGGTGACTGTAGTTAATAATAATGTACAATACTTGAAAATTGCTAGGAGAGTAGATCTTAATGTTCTCAACACACACAAATGAGATACCTATGTGAGGCAATGGATATGTTTATTCACTTGATTGTTTCACAGTGTATACATATATCAAAACACTGGGTTGTATATTGTAAATCTATACAATTTTTATTTGTCAATTATACCTCAGTAGAGCTGGAACAAAAAATAAAGAGAAAAACACTGCTAGAGATAGTGAGCTCTGAGCAAAGCCCTGTGAGGGGCTAGTCACATCCTTCCAATGAGAACCACTGTGTAAAAAATTGTGTTACACTGAGTCCTATTTTCCTGCCCTTGCCATCTCTCTCCATATGCCCAATCTTTTGTTCTGGGAACAACTACACGTAAATGACATTGTCAGGCTCTAATCACAGTCATGCATCTTTTTTTTGAGAGTTGGGTCTCACTCAGTCACCCAGGCTGGAGTGCAGTGGCGTAGTCATGGCTCACTGCAGCCTCCAACTCCTGGGCTCAGGCAATACTTCTGTCTCAGCCTCCGAAATAGCTGGGACTACGCGCATGCACCACCACATCTGGTTAGTTTTTTGATTTTTGTAGAGACGGTGTCTTTCTATGTTGCTCAGGCTGGTCTTGAACTCCTGAGCTCAAGCAACTCTCCTGCCTTGGCCTCCCAAAGTGCTGGGATTACAGGTGTGAGCCACCGTGCCTGGCCCTTTTTTCTATTATTATTTCAATCAAACTGATCCATAGAGACTTTGTCATTTTCCCTCCACCCCACTTTCAGCCAGGCTCAAAGTTCTGAGATGGATCTGTCTGTGCAACCGAACCGTGGGATGATGCTGTGGCCTGATTATTTGGAACACCAGTGTGTGGGTTGTGGAAACCATTTGACAGCAATTACATTTGTGCGTGTTTGATATTACCCCTGCTTTTTGTGTGTGTGTGTGTGTCATTACTGTTTTCAACATAATTCATGTTAGCTGGGCCTCCTCATACCTATAGATAAGACTGCCGTGAGCCACCACCCCTGGCACTGAGAAGGTGAGACTCTTCCATTGGATTTCTGCCAGTTGGGGGACAGGGGACTTGTGTGCCCATGGTTCCTTCCACCTCAGGTCCTATAACAACGTAGATCTAAGCACAAAACTCAGCCCCAGCACTGGCTGTCCAGAGGGAACCCACTTAGCAAAACAAGGTGAGGATCTCCGTAGCCCTCAGTGAAGTGGTGAGTCCTGCAGTGTGGGAGAGAGGTGACACTTGCCTGCTGCCTCCATTTAGGGTCAAGAGAAACTTCTCTACTTTTTTCATACATATCAGTTAAGAGAGGATCTTTTGTGGCTTACATATGCCCATGGGAAGCTTCACCCTCCACCCCACATGGCTCAGCTGGAAGCAAATTACAGGGTGCTTTGTCCTAAAGAAATGACAATGAATAAAAAAGTCTCCATTTTTTTTTAAACATCAAGAAATATGTCCCTGTATGAGTTGGCTAGGGCTGCTGTAACCAAATACCACAGACCGGGTGTTTTAAACAACAGAAGTTTATTGTCTCATAGTACTGGAGGCTGGAAGCGAAAATCAGGGTGTCAGGAGGCAGCTTCTGAGCCTTCCCCCCTGGCTCGTAGCCGGCTGTCTCCCTGTTCACACCGCATCCTCCCAGCACGTGCGTCCATCTCCAAATTTCCCCTTTGCATAAGAATAGTAGTCATATTGCATTAGGCCCACCCTAATGACCTCACTCTAACTTGATTATCTCTGTAAAGACCCTGTCTCCAAGTCAGGTCGTACTCTGAGGTACCAGGATTAGGAATTCAATGTATAAATTTTGGGAGAGTACACAATTCAACCCATAACAGTCCTAGTACCGAGTTCAACAAAATTCTGCATATGAAATGACTCAAATTTCAATGAAGAAAAAAGTTGAAAGCATGTGCACATCTCTGGTGGTCTTTATGCAAACGGGGGTTACATTCTGAAGGCAAATCCCTGTCTTGGGCAGTAATGGGCAGCAGTGTATCCCTGGATCAGGTGGCAGGTAGACACTGCGGTCCATGAAGGTCTTACCCCGACCACGAGTACGGGTGCTTCGCCAAAGTATTTGGGAGGCTGGAATGTCAACTTTCAGTTTTGGAGTTATTATTGTTGCACAAATGATTAAAAGCTGGCTCTTCCAAGTTTGAGTAATTAACACCTTTAGTGATTCTCTCTGAAGGGATATCAGCTTGACTGAACATGATGGACTTTTAATTAGCTCTTATTGTTGGCAACACAGGATTTCCCCATTAGTGTGGGCTTATAGAGAGGTGTTCCATTATGTTGCTAAATATGCTATCACCTTGCTGATCTATGGCAAATCCACACTCTTGCTTTGCCACATAGAGAATGAAAATAACTCCAGATGGCTCAGAGAAGTAATCCCGATGTAGACTGAGTTTGTACCATAGAGACAGTGAGGCCAGGGAATGTGTTTGCTCATTTGGCACCACCTGGCAAAACTGGTGTCATTTCTGGGTTACAATTACACTGGGACTGCAGAGACACAAGCCAGTGTGGAGGGAAAGGAAGCTTGTATTTGTTGTGTGGGGGTGAAGAACACACTCAATTATAATAGCAATGAAAGATATGTTATTAGCTATCTTTCACAAAGGGAAAAACTCAGCCTCAGAGAAGTTAAGAGATTTGTTGGAGGTCACATACTTTTAAGCAACTGAGCCTGGATTTAAATTCTGTTTTGATGCCCCAAAGTTCTTTTGACCATTCAATACAGGTCCAGCCCTCTAGGGGCCATTGGTTCTGTTTCCCCTGATTTTTCTTTTGAGAATCACCGACTATTCCTTCACTCTGGGGTCATTTGGCGCAAGTGTGGCTGATGTCATGTCTTCCACTACCAGGTTGGACACGCGACCCTGCCTGGCCTATCAGAGTGGTGGTGGGTGCTTCAGGTGGGCATGTGACTCAGTCCTGGCCAGTGTGTGCTGACAGAGGGGCCCTCTTCCCACGAAGAATTGGGAGCTGCCCGTGGCCATCCTCGCTCAAGCATGGGAAGAGCCTGCCTGCAAATGAAGGAATTATGACAGAAAATAGTTATGGCCAAAGTCAGAGTTACCCCTGGGCTTGTCAGTTAAATGAGCCAGTAAGTTTTATTTTTTGCTCAAGTTTGCTTGAATTGAATTTTTTTGTATTTGTGTTCAAAAGAGCAGAGATTAATTCAAGTCTTTATAGTTTAAAGTGTCCAAAGTACATGATTGGATGGTGCCAGAGGGACCAATCTGGTGGACAAGGAACACCAAAGGCAGGCAATGCTCAAACTGAAGTAGGCATTGGTGCTCATGTGGTCTCTTGGGGCCTATCTCGTGGTCGGGAGATGCTGGCAGACAAACGAGGCTTCTAATGAGCGGGGGAGGGGCAAAATGGACCCCAACCTCACTCTAACTGGCGTGTCTGATTTTGTGAGCTGGGTTAAAAACAGGGTTGTGGCTCTGATAGTTAAATCAGGCAGCTCCGTGTCACTTCCTGCCATCACAAGAATGCCTTCTCCCCCACAGAATTCTAACACCCCCTCAATCAATACATTTAAGAATTCCTGGGATGTCATTTAATTCAAGGGTTCAGCAGTACCAGTTATTCCAATAGCCTTAAACAGAAAAAAAAACAAACGAAGATTCTAACGTGCAAGTGAAATCCATGTATGTTTATTGATACAATTAATATGTGTTTGGTCACAGCTCTAATTATTTAATTAATTTATTTATAAGATGAATATTTTAAAAGTTTTAATGTATGGTCCCTGCTTTTTTGTTTTATTTTTTATTTCTTTTGATATTTAAGAAGATCTGTATCTTTGTTTTAGCGATTACGTTTATATTATTATCTTCACATAATGTCTAGACTTACCTTTTTCCTTTAGACAATGTCCATCACTCCCTGCCGTGAGTAATATGTTATTAGGTGGCAATCCCGCCCTCTCCCCTCCCTCTGTCCTTCTCCACCCACTCTCAGTCCACGGCCTGATTTTTCCATTTCTACGTAGACTTAATCTTTGGTTATTTGGTCTGTCACCTTGACGTGATATTGTTTGATTCTCGCCCATTACCTTTAAGGCCCACAATGAGCTTATTCTATCTCCCTCCGTCTTATTCTCCTTTCTCTCATTTTAAAGGCGTGTTCTTTCCTGTTACGTCAGAGTATTTAACATCTGCAGACCAGTCCCCTCTTCCACTCCGCTGTGCTCTTCCATCCTACTACTACAGTTCAATGCTTCCCATCGGTAATCTGCCTAAGTTGATGAAAGTTCGCTATCTTGCAGATTCTTTAGGAAGAGTTCAAGGGTACAATTGCCCCTGAGTTTGTGCATATTCAAAACTGTATTTCTTTGGCCTTGATACTCGAAGGACAGCTTGGCAGCATTCCGCTGCATTCGGCTCACTCTTTCCTCCTCCGTGTCTTACAGACCTTACAGAGGTTCTCCTGAGCCTTTTTGCTTCAAAGGCTGCTCTTGAGAAAGCTAATGCCAACCTAATTTTGTTTACTTTTGGAAGATCCTTTGGTTTCTTCTTCTTCTTTTTCTTTTATTCTTCTTTCTTCTTCTGTATGGAGGCCCAGAGAATATTTTTTCTTTATATTTAAAGCATAATGATTTCACCAGGTTATGTTTTGGAGTTAGCTTCTCTGGGTCAATTTTCCCCCCAACTTCATAGTGTATCCTTTTAACATATAGGTGCAGATGGTTTCCTTGTATTAAATTTTTAAATACTAGTTATGTTCCAGTGTTTCAGTTTTCTTTTGCAATTCTAGTTATTCATATGTTGAGACTTCTTTTCACATCTTCTATATCTGTAACTTTCTCTCTGATCGTTTTATCTATGTTTCTTTTTCAATGTCTCAGTTTTTCTCATTTCTATATTCTAGGCCCCTTCAGAATTTTTAGTCATACTTATTCTCCCTACTGGACCTGAAATTTAATCTTTATTTCTGAAATGATTTTGTCTTTTCCTTTGATTTGTTTTGAAATCTGTTTCCTTTTGACATTTTCGTATGAGTTTGCTATATTTCTGTTCAGTGGCATCCTTCTATGTCTGCAATTGCTTATGGAATTATTTTTAATTTAGGTTAGAATATAATGCTGCAGTGTTCCTCTGCTTTTTCATGAGGATTTTCTGTTGTCTTTTTGCCTATGGAAAAGTTTTTATTTTCATTTTCTGTCATTTTTTTATAAAATCTTTGAAGTTTTATTCTTTTTTTTCATATTTGAGTGTGTTGGATTTTCCTGAACTAGTTATTAACAGTGGTTCCAATGACAGGAGGGGCAGAGGAAGAGGAGTTTGGGTGCCTTTTCCAGTTTCTCAGTTCTAAGATTCCCTCTCCTATTCCTACAGGGAAGGGCAGTTTCTTTAATATATGGCACCTTGGTGTTGAGAACTAGTTTCTTCTGAACTTTTCATTCTCTTTTGTACAGAAGTAGGGTGACCAACCTTCCTGAGTGGTCTGGGACTGAGGGGTTTTCCAGAATGTAGAATTTTAAATGAACCCTGAGAAAGTCCTAGGCAAGATGAGACGAGCCAGCCACCTTAGGCTCAGAAGGGCTCTACCAGCTGCTCTCTTTCCTTTATTAGGCTTCTGGCACCACAGCACTCCACCTTCTTCCCCCAAACCAGTGTGTTGCCCAGTGTGTCCCTCCCGTCCTGTGTCCTTTCCAAGCCCCTCCCTGTTGCTCTCCTACCACATTTCAAACTTGCACTCAGTGATTTCCTCTAAAGAGGCTCTGTCCTTCTGGGTAAACCTTGGTGACATGTTCTTTATACTCTGTTCTTCATCCAACCCCCATGGTTCTCCCTGCAGTGAGGTTGGCTTCAGCTGTTACCAACTCAAATAAATATTTCTTGACTCTTGTGTAAATTGGAGTTTGTAATCTTCTCTGCCTCCTAATTAAACTGCAGTTGTAGTTGCAGACTACTCACGTTTTGTTTTCTCTTTTAGTTGGTCTCTGGAATTTTAGGAGATGTAGGAAGATTAAAATCTAGGGAAGTCACAATTATCCTCCAGGAACTCAGATACTGAGAAAGCTGGAAAATTGTATCAATCTACTGATGGGTCTCTCACTCTGCTGCCTTCATGGCCATTTCTGCCATGCCACTGCCATCGAGCTTTGGGGAGCCCAAGCACCCTGCCCCGCCAGTCAATCCTGCAATTTACTCTTGGGCGGCTGGGCTCAGGAGGGACTATCCACCAGGCATCTTGCCATTCCCAGAAAATATGTTAAGTACTTTTATGCCTCCATGCTTATGCTGTTACTTCTGCCTCGAATACCCTCTGCCTACTTCTTCATCTGGAAAAGTTCTATGCATCCTTCAAATTCAGCTGAAATCTCATCCTTCCTTTTGAAGCTTCTCCAACTCTTTCCTCCCATCATCACCAACATATTCTGCTGTGTTAATGCATCTCCCGTCTGCTGTGTTGCAGGATTGCTTGGCTGAAGTCCTCATATTGTAGTGCTTGTTCTGTTGGATGCAACGTGCATGCTCTCTCTTACTAGATTGAGTTCTTCAAGGTCAGAGAACATGCTGGATCCTTCTTTGTGTCCTAAGCATCCAACACAGTGCTTGGCTTATAGTAAGTGCTATCAAACCTTTATTGACGGAATTAGTAAATAAAACATCTTTTGCCAGGGTTGTGTTGAAGACAGCTCCGCGATGCAGACAGCAGTCGCGCGGGGCTCCTCTCGCCATTCACAAAGGCACAGCTGACATTGCAGACTGGGGCCTCTCTTAGGAAGCACTGGGCTCTTTTATTCTGCTTCATTATTATTTTTTTTTAAAGAAAACAATATGATGCTTCCTTAGTGCTCCCGCAGCACACCAATCAGCATACTAATCACCCTGAAGTGCCATCTGAATCTGCCAATTTCATAAATTTGCATATTTTCCAAACAGTTCTTCCTTCCCCTCCCTCCTTTCACTAGCTATACTTGGAAGAGCTGCGCTCCCTCCATATTGCTCAAATTGACTTGATTTTTATTTCGCTTTGTAAAGACAGATTTGTGAGATGATGAATTAGTCATTGCCAATTTCATGCATTTACGCTCTGTGCGTTTACACCTTATATTTATTCAGCCCCATTCTCCCTTTCTGGCTCCAGATGGTGTGGCGATACAGCCTCGAGTGGAGAAGGCAGAAAACTCATTCTCCCTCCCTCTCTCCTCCCACGATTTCAGCTCCAGCTCGACAGTGCCAGGTTTGGATGGTGCATCACCCTCTGGCAAACATGGCTTTTTCTGCAGATTTCACTGCCGCTTAGGAATGGGAGATGTGAGCAAGACAATGGGGACCATCTGACACGGGCTCCTGTGGCTCCAGCCCCTGCCCTCCAAATAAAGCCACAGTGGGACCATATTTTGATATATTCACAGATATGCTTTTTCTAACTAACGGCTTCATCCATTCAGGCAGCAAGCCCCTGGCATCTCGAGAGAACACTGACACAATGGAGCCACCTAACAGAAGAGCCAAATCTTTAGATTTTTGAAAGTCCTGGTGGTCGATAAACAAGATTTGGAAGAACATGTGATCAGGCTAAATCCACATTTTCTTGCTTTTTTATGCCCCAAATGGGCTTCCAGATAAATATGTGAAAGAAGGAATAGTGTGGGTAGAAGTAAGTCAGAGACAAAGAAGTAGGTGATCTTTGAGAGGAGCACCCTGTACCTGCCCATCCCCCAGAGCTGAGCCCCAGGCCAGAACAGACCACAGGGCATGGAAATCCCTGGTGACTGTCGGGTGGTATCTGAGGGTGGACAAGATCTGGTCCTTGCTTTCTGAATGGGGCCAAGGGAGGTGAAAAGTTTGTTTTGCTACTAGCCCCCAGGTTCATTCAAGTGGAAATGGTGACGTGTCACATCTAAGAGCACCAGAGACAAGCCCTCAGCATCTGTGATTAGAAATTTTCCTATTCCCATGAAAAGGAAGCAGGAACAGCTAAGGGGGTGGGACGTGGTGAAGATGGGGAGTCAGCAGTGAGTGAACACACCATGGGGGTGCGCAGGGTGGATGACCAAGGATGACTGGGAGTGGCAAACACTGGGCAAATGTCAACAAGAACATAGGACAGCCTGTGAGCAGATGGCCCTCTCTCCACGATGCCATCGCCCTACATTAGCTCCCCAGAACTTAAACACAGTGGGGGCTGGGGAAGCAAGGAACCCCAACTTGGCTGAAGAGACCCTTGATTGAGTGAGATGATCTGGAATCTCAGTCCAGACCCAGAATGGACTGCAGACTGGAGGCTGGAGGTAGACATTGAGGCTTAACTGTAGGGCAGATAGAAGTGGTTTATTTCCTACACATCTGTGTTTGGACCTGGAATTTATAAACTCTATATGCCTTATTGATCAAAAGCACATGAATTCACTTCAAAGTTACTGTGACTCCTGGACTCCTCAGGGTATGTGCAGAGATCATTCAGGGCAACCACATCTTTTGTGAATCTGGCAATTCTGTGCTCTGTCCCTGCCAGTACCCCACAGCCACTAAGAAGTGGAGCTAAATCTCCTTAGCTACAAGTTTTCTAAGACCTCCCAAATCCATCAATCTTCTCAGAAAAGCTGGCCACATTTCTCAACATAGGTGTCCAACTAAAATCATTTCACAGGGATATTTGGAGGGGTGCGTGTGTGTGAGAGTTTATGCAGGAAATGGCAGGATAGAAAGATATCTGGGAGCAGAGGGTCTTCAGCTTGCTGAGATGGTGGAGTTCCTGCAGCTCTGGGGCTCTTCGCAGAGCACCATGAAGAAAGGACAGCTGGACCAGGAGTGACACTACTGACCAGTTATTTAAAGTTGTTTGTAAGCCTTAAATATAGTCATATTTTCAGGCTACGAAACGTAAAGAATTATAAAAGGAGTGTTCAAATTAAGCCCAGTTGTCTTTCCCAAGTTTTCTCATTAATTTGCATCTGCCCTGTTTGCCTCCCTGATGCCAGCTATGCACAAGCCCAGTGAAAACTGGCATGGAAGCGACGAAGAAAATGTATGGGAAAAGCACCAGCCATTGTTTTCAACTGTTCTGCAAAATGGGGGGAGGGGAGGGGAGGGGAAACTAGATTATTTGATTTTAGAAGCACTTTTGTTTTCTTTGATAAATGCCCATTGAACACAAACTTGAAGCTGAGAACTCCAGTTGGCGCTGGGGAACCAAGATGACCAAGGGTGGTCTCCGTCCTGAAGCACTGAAGGGCCATGGAGTGAAGACTGCAGGGACCAGGGTCCCCCCACCCTACATGGATATGATCTTGTCTGTCTGGGGACCCTACGGCCATTGTGGGTGGAAGATAACCTGAGAAACAGAGGGAGTGTGGTTGTAGCATGGAAGGAGGCCAGAGGGAGGCATGGATGGAACATCATTTGACAGCCACCACTCCCACAACTTATGCAGGGGGAAGACTCCTTAGCTGTATGGACATAAACAAAATCCTGGAACTTAGTTGTTCTTACCAAGGTCTAGATGTCATATAACTACACCACTTAGGCCAGAAGGTCTCGACTCGCAGATGAGGAAAAATTAGAATAATTGTGGTTGGCCACAGTCAATTACCAGCCAAACTAGACTCCTCCTACTTAATTTCCGCAAAGCCCTTTTGAAAGGCAATTTTTTGCTGAGGCTGCACCCAGGCAGGACAGAGGAGGGCATCTCATGTGGCTGTCATAATGCTAGCTTTCCACAGTGCTGACCCAGGCCAGGAGGACTTCCTGATGGTGGGGCAGGTCTCCATGGACTTAGCTCAGCATCCCTACCACAAGAGCCCCTGGTATTGGGGTCAGGGCGTGAGGATGAGACCAGCAAGAAAGGAAGCTGGGTGTGAATGTCTTATCACAAATGCATGTGGGGAAGGAGAGCTATTTGTTCCCCATTTCTGAGCACAGGAATAGGATGTGGAAAGAGAAGGATGAGATAACTTCTAGCAGCCACAAGCTGAAGAGTTTATGAAAAAGTGAACGCTGCAACTCACACCTTCCTCCTGCCTGGAAAAGTGCACGCAAACCTGATTCTTGAGGTAGACTGTCAGAGGCACTGACCACTCCCTTCGAGTGAGTAAAAGCTCAGCACTCACAAGAGATACTTATGCAGAATCTCTGCCCCTCTATTACCAGCCAGAGGGTCTTGGATAGTCACTTCATCACTCTGAGCCTCCATTTGCAGAAAACAGAATCTACTCTCACACATTTAAATGATTTAGAGCATCTACAAGAGGGCTGCAGAAACAATTTCTAGATTCAGTTTCCAAAACACACTGTTGAAACGGGGCTGCCCAGGAAGCTGCTGCCTCTGCCCGGGTAAGAAAACGATAGAATCAGGGAGATCCTTTCCAGATTGGGACCCCACTATGCCCAGCTCCAGAACCACATTGCCTCGGCCACAGTGCATGCCTGCAAGACAATGCCCTTGACCCCCTCTAGCTCAGCAGCAGACACTACAGCCATGACTACAGCTTCCACAGAACAGCCACACCCCCCCACCCTGCGGCTGCCAGACAAAATAGCAGTGGCCAAGTGCAGCCCCTGCTCCCTGGGCTCCATGTCTGCTTTCAGATCTTGTCACTGCTTGGATGAAGGTGATCACATTGGAAATGGCAAGGGCGTCTGGGAATCACTATCCTTAGCGGCCCATCCTCTGCAAGTGGACTAGAGGGTGGTTGCAACAGATGTTGAGAACAAACTCACAGTCTCTGCCGCCAGACTGCTTCTCATGGGGGCACAGAGATAGTTCAGGGGCATGATGCAGACAGTGCCTGGACAGTGCCTGCTGCAGCCAGCAGCAGTCCTTCTATCTCCCCTGTGAGGAATCCCATAAAATTCGTTCTGGAGGCAGTCAAGGATGGCTTGACCTATATGGCTTGACCAGATGACTGAGTTGCCGAAAGGTGAAACAGATTCTGTTTAGGTAATAAACAGCCGTCACAAATTCCTCACATTTTGAATATTTACTTTATGGTGAAGATAGTAATCCCTAAGTCCTTGCCAAGAAGATCAAATGTAAAATATGCCACAGGCCTTAGTACACTGGCAGCCCTGAGAGGTGATAAGAGATGGGAGAGAGAGGAGAGAGAAGGGGATAGCAGGAGAGAGCAAGACAGAGACAGAGAGACAGACAGACAGCCCTACAGTGTTAGTAAGCACATAATCTCAAAGAGAGTTTCCTAAAAGCAAGAAGTTGTACAGGACATTAATTCTTTATACCATAACACACATTTTGTCATTTTATCTTTATTTCCTTCAATTAAAAATATTGGTTGGGCTCCTACCAGAGCTGGGCGCTGTGCAGGATTCAGTAGACGCAGTGGGACGGAGGCAAAACTGTCGTTGGCAGCGTGGCCATGTCTTCCCCGTGACTACGGTTGAATCCAGGCTCCCCACAGCTCCCCTCCTTGTGTGCAATATGGTTGACCAGCAGCAGCAAAATCCCAGGTGCTTGTGCTTTGAAAATGTTGGTTTCCATTCCCTGAGAGACCCGTGCGAAGCTGACAACCGAGACCCCACAGGTGTGAAGACACGACTTGGCCTATTTATTCAGAGGTTAATCTCTGCCCTCAAGGAACTCACAGTCTGCCAGATGGCCAGAGAGTTGAAGAGGAACAATAGAAATGCAGGGTGGTGTTTCCTGTAGCAGAAGATTCAATTTGTTTTGTCTAGTGGGAGATATAAAAATCTCTTAAATGGGGTTATGCTTAAGCTGAGTTCTGAGAATGACTAGGAGTTGGCCAACCAAGGAAGATAAGCAGGAAGGGTGTTTCCCGCACAAAGCACGGTATTAGTATTTGCAAAGGCTGAGAGTCACGAGGCAATAAGGTGAGCTAAGGTGGCAAAGACCAGTCAGGGAAGTGTGGAAGTCCCTGTGCCATTCTCCCATGAAAGACCCCTCCACAGACAAGGTGAGAATTGTCTGGGAGGACCCTTCATAGAACCTCCTAGAGGCAGCAAGAGCCTGGGTGACTAAGTACATCTGCACTGGAGCTTAGTTTAACTTTAATCCAGTTGAATGCCAGAGAGTTCACTTGGCATGTCCTCTGTGCCTAGACCTAGGTGGCCAGAGAATACAGAAAGTCAAAGGCACGGTCCCAGCCCTCAGGTTGCTCTCTGTGATGGTTAATTTCAGGTGTCGACTTGACTGGATTAAGGGATGCCCATATCGCTGGTAAACCATCATTTCGGGGTATGACTGTGTGGGTATTTCCAAAAGAGACTGGCATTTAAATCCATGGAGTAAGGAAGATCCATCCTCACTCAACGGGTGGGTACCGTTCAGCACGCGAGGGAAAGCTAGAACAAAAAGGTCGAGGAACGGAGAATTTTCCTCTCTGTCCTGAAGCTGGGACACCTTCTTCTCCCACCCTTGTGTGTCAGATCCCCGGGTTCTCCAGCCTTCGAACTCTGGGAATTGCATTGGCAGCGCCCCAGTTTCTCAGGCCTTCAGGCTCAGCCAGGCATTGCCCATCGGCTGCTCTGGTTCTCAGGGCTGGGAACTTGGCCTGAGCCGTGCTGCAGCTTCCCTGGATCTCTGGTTTGCAGACGGCATATGGTGGGACTTCTCAGCCCCCGTGGTCACGTGAGCCAATTCCCCCAACAAATTCCCTCTCATGTGTCTCTCACTATATATATGTACATCCCACTGGGTCTGTCTCTCTGGAGAACCTTGAGTGATGCATTCCCAGTGTGGCAGGAGAAACAAGGAAATAAATGGGCCAGTGCAAGTGAAGCACGAGGCACAGAGCCAGGCTGCGATCCACAGTCTGACAAGCACTCCAGAGACACAGAATTGCCCCTGAGGAGCAGTTAGGACCCACAGCTGTATTTTATTTGGGCCACGACATGTTCACATTTTAAAAATGTAATTGCCAATATTTTAAAAACAGACCTAAGAAAAATGCAGATTCCTGAACTCTCTTGAAAAATCCAGGAGTTGTATGCACAGTGGCCCACCTTCTACCACGACCCACATGTTTTCCTGGAGCTATGTAGCAGGGGCCCCCCCAGAAGGGGTGCTTTCTCTCCATTCCACCTCATCCACTTTCCTCATTAAGTTGCATCAGCAGTGTGGCCCCGAAGTCACCTGCATTTGAGGTCCCTGACACATGCAGATCCCCAGCCTAGGGCTCGACACACCATCACTGGGGACTCGGATCACAATAACAACAGTGATCGTTCTTGTCCCTCTTTGCTCTCACTGCTTGTCTGCTGTGTTGGGCCCCAACAGCTCTGACTACCTTCTTGTGCTCTGGAAAATCTGACAAATGCTCAGGTTTTCATTTAAGTGTCAAAGATATAAGTAAAGTGTCTAAGAAGACCCCAACCTGCAGAGACACAACCCCTCAGCAGCACATGTCCGATTTGCTGCAGAGGGAGGGAATATAGGGAAGACGTCACTGTGGGTACAACATGCATTTGTCCCAGGTAGACCGCAGCAAGGGGCTCACAGCCTGGAGGTGACAGCTACAAGCAAAACAGAGGGTAGCAGCAAAGACCCATACTTCACTTTGCAACGAGCCGAACCCAGCTCCAGCTAGGCCGAGGTCTAATTTGTAGCAAATGAGTGCATTTATGACCGAGCCAAATGCGGATGCTTTCTTGGGTCTCATCTATCCAGACACCTGTTTTCTTCCATCTTCTTCCTCTAATCAGCATCCCTGGGGAGCAGCTGAGCAATTATGGCTCCACTACAGCACTGGGGACTCTTACTCCTCCTTAGCCTGACTCTTTCTCTCCATCTGGGCTTATGTCTGTATCCGCAAAGCACTTCCAACAGCTGCTTCACCACTGTTTTATGAACAACATCACTGGTTAGTGCAGCATTCCCTTAACTGGTGTGCAGAATAATTTTGGAGGGTACATGGATGAGCATTTTCAGACTTGAACTTACTTTAGTTTGTGTGTTATGGACCCAATTGTGTGCACTCAAAATTTATATGTTGAAGCCCTAACCCCCAACATGACTGTTTGGGAGATAGGACATTTAAGGACGTATTAATAATTAAAGTTAAATGAGATTGTAAGGGTGGGGCTCTAATCCAATAGGACTGGTGTCTTCATAAGAGGAGGAAGAGACCCCGGGAATAGGTGCTCAGAAAAAATGCCATGTGAGCTCATAGCAAGAAGGTGGCCATCTGCAAGCCAAGAAGAGAGGCCTCACCAAAAGCCAACCCTGCCGGCACCTTGATCTTGGACTTCAGCCTCCGGAACTACAAGACAATCAATTTCTGTTGTTTAATCCAGCCAGTCTGTGGTGTTTTGTTATGGTGGCCCCAGCAAACTAATGCAATGTGTACCAGGAAAAAAATAGATAATTGGCACCTCAAAATGCAATCTCACAGGTTATACTGATCAGGCTTAAGTTTTTGAGTTTAAGAAAAATATTAAACAGAATACATGGAGCTGCAAGAAATGATGAAAATTGTAAAGATATTATCCAAATAGTTGAAGATTAGGCAACACTAGTTGAGTGGAAAAGTGGCATTGGAATGAGGCTGTCCTGAATTTGAATTCCAGCTTTGCCCCTCCTCATCTATGGGAGTTTTGGAAAGTTAACCTCTCTGAAATCAGATCTCTGTGGTCGAAAACAGGCAATAGGACTTCATGTTTTAATTTTCTTTTTAATGTGTCTGTGAGCAGCTCTGAGGCCCGTGCCTTGTTGGCGTTCTTCCATGTCCCCTACGCCCAGCCCAGGACCTGCCACTGGCAGGAGGGAGACATAAAAATTTCTTAAATGGGGTTATGCTTAAGCTGGCAGGAAGGGGAACGACTAGATGTGTCCCCTTGGGAGACTCATTCAATCTCTTTCAAATTCTGACTTCTCAGCTCTGAGGTGGAGACGATAATAACATCTACCTGAACAGCCTTGTTTGGAGAATTAAATGAGGTAATCCCTGTGAAAGCTCTTAGCACAGTGCCTGGCATATCGTAAGAGCTAAACAAAGTATTATCATTATTCTTAGTTCTTGGTAAATGCTAGTGGAATAAAGAGTGAGTGAAACTTTAGTCAAATGGATGGATGTCTAGTTGGTGGATGGGTAGATTTTTTTTTTTTTTTTTGAGACAGAATCTCACTATGTTGCCCGGGCTAGAGTGCCGTGGCATCATCCTAGCTCACAGCAACCGCAAACTCCTGGGCTCAAGCGATCCTCCTGCCTCAGCCTCCCAAGTAGCTGGGACTACAGGCATGCGCCACCATGCCCAGCTAATTTTTTCTATATATTTTTAGTTGTCCAATTAACTTCTTTCTAATTTTAGTAGAGACGGGGTCTCGCTCTTGCTCAGGCTGGTTTTGAACTCCTGAGCTCAAACAATCCGCCTGCCTCAGCCTCCCAGAGAGCTAGGATTACAGGCGTGAGCCACCGCACCCGGCCCGGATGGGTAGATTTTTTAATCAATGAATATATGTATGTATTTGTAAGTGAATAAGTTGATTGATAGATTAGTAGGCAAATGGATGGTTGGATGGATAGATGGATAAACTTTTTGAATGAGGAGTGGTTACATAGGATGGGAGGGTGGATGGATGAATGGATGGACTGTGGCTGATCCATCTGAACTATCATTGCTTCTTTGCATAGCTGAGGCCTCCAGCTTCCAAGGTAATGATCAGAACATTAAAAATAGATAGTGAGGGTGGCCTTGGGAATAAGAGTTTTAGATGACAGTTAAGTAGCATTTGGAGACTATGCTTCCTTTTAAATGGAAAGCCTGATTATGGGTTCATTGACAGTCTTCTCAAAGCTACAGAAGTAAGAGCATTGTTTTGGGTCAAGAACATCAGCATTTTCAGTGTTCCTCACCATTTAACTTTCCCCTCTCAGAAGTATATTTGCTTCTAATCTGATAAGCAGAAACTCCTTAAGCAGCAATCAGACTTGGCCCGCAGGTACATTATTTGTAGATAGACCCTGGGTAATCTTTTATAACTCTTTAATTACCAAGTACCACCCGAGAGATCACAAGCCTGTCTGTGGAGTCTGGCTGGCAAAATGCCAAAAGAGAATTTGCCACAGGAATTTTATCCGAGACTCTGGTTTCTTTCATGTAATCCAGGGATGGTCTCATTTAAAAAAAAAATGTGCTCTCTTAGACACACACACTTGTTCTCTCTCCTCTTTCTCCTTTTTTCCCCCTCGCTTCAGTGACTACCTGTAAGCACAGCTCACGAATTCCACGGGAGCACTACTGCTCAGCAGGATACAGCTTCCAGCCACCCACACGTCAGCGGTGCCCGGCTTCGTGTGGGGACTCTCGCTCCTCCACCTCTCTGTGCCTCCGTGGCTGCTAGGGGATGCTAGGGGCTGGGCAGACTCTACCCAGAGACGGGAGTCGGAGGCAGCAGACTCAGCTCCCAGTTCTGCTCTACTTCTTACTGTCCGGGAGGCCTCGGGCTAATAACTCCTCTGAATCACTGTTTCCGTGTCTCCAAAATGACACAAATAAACTCTTTTCTCACAAGCATGCTTTAAAATGAAATGATATAAACATCGCATACCTCTTTGCTCATGTTAGGAACTTACAAAAATGTTGAACTGAGATTCAGGAACCTGGCAGGCTACAGATGGAAAACTCAAAGCGTTTACCAGAGGCGGGGCTGGTGCAGAAGCTATTTACAGAGGGGTGGACAGGGTTGACAGGACCCACGGGCAGATCCCACTCCTCTGATCTGTAGCCTCCTAGGCCCAAAGGGACCCGGGAAGGGAACTATGTTCCAGGCCTGGAGACAACTCTGTGAGGTCGGTGCCATTAGTGTTCTTGTTTTATAGATAAGGAACCTGTAACAGGTACAGACCCGTCAGATCTCCCTGGTTCCCTTTTGTGTCCAGCTCACAGTGCTCCTCCCCCCACAAAAGAATGCAGGGCCCAATTTGGGGTGGGCAGGGTGTTCCCTGGTACCCTTGCCCTGCAGACAGGTGGATGTGATAATTATGCTTTATGCAGCTATCTCCAAGTCACGGCACCCACAACCCCGTAGGGCAGTCAAACATCTTGGGTCTTCAAGCCAGCACTGATTCACAATTTTGCCAAGTACCCAAACTTCGCAAAAGCATCAGCATTTTGGCTCACACAGACGCTGCTGTGCTGGCACCGCAGGGTCTCAGCCCAGAAAGTCTTTCTTCTCCACGAAAGCTGCAGCCCTGAGATGTTCACAGAGACCCAGCGAGGATGAGACAGCTCCTAAAGGCTTTTTCTGTTTCTTCTTTGTAATATATATTTTTTTAACCAGCGATAGTATACAACTACTTTTTACCTGGCTTTAAAGAGCTATTTCTGTTGCTTAAATAACCAACGTGTGCTAATTGGTAACTCATAAAGAAAACGAAATCGGGTGAAATTAGGCAGAGTGAATTATTCATGGCTATGTTTTCTGCCATCATCTTCCACTGGTGTCTCTGTTTAGAAAGAAACTTAATAATGAGAGAGTGAAAAATCTCCCTCTCATCCCTTGTTCTCAATAGAAGCCCATTTACTGTCGTGGCTGAACTATGCCACAGCAGAAAGCAAAATAATGATTACGATAATTACAGTCACAATCATAGCCAGTGGGGTTTGGTTCTGTTTTGTTCGTGTTTGTGAAAAGGAAAAAAAAGGTGGTAATACTTCGCCCAGCCTCCCATTCTCTGTTTGTTTGACAGTTGCACGTCGAGAATCCTACTGTGTGGCAACGCCCGGCTCCTTGGCAGGACTCCCAGCCTCACCCCAGCTGGGCTGGGAGGTGTCACACTTTCATCACACAGCCTTGTCATTTACCTGGCTGTCCCCATCACAGAACCGTGAGCTTTCTAATATCGGGACAGTATCGTATCCACCTTCCCATCCGCCCCCCCACTCCAAGTCCTGGCATTATTCTCGGCCCCAGAAGGGCTTGAAAACTAAGTAATGAATAAAAGTATGAATAAAAGGGATATAAGAAATTGAACATCATTCAGCCACATCCTTCTGCATGGAAAAAAAAAGAAATTGAAAATCAGCTGGAAAGTGTATTCATTCAATAAGTAGCTACTGAGTCTACTGTGTGCCGGGGACTCCTCTAGGCCCTAGGATGCATCAGGGAACACAGTGCAACAGCAGTCCCTGCCTTCCAGAAGCTTGTATGCTGGTAAGAGGAAACAGAAAATAAACATAATAAAAAAGAAGAGGATAGGGTATATCAGAAAGTGCTAAGTACTTGTAAAAATAAAACTGCAGACACAGTGTAGGGCTGAAGGACATGGGAGCGGAAGAGGAGGGGTTGCGATGTGAGTGGGTGGGCGGGTTGGGCCGCTTCCAGCAAGTGATGTTTGACCAAAGACTTGCAGGAGGAGAGGGCTACAGCCAGTGTCTGTCTGGGGCAGTGAGTTCGGCGCAAAGGCCCTGTGAACTGGGCATGTGCCGGAGGTTAGAGGGCTGATGAGGAGGCCAGCAGGGCTCAAGTAGAGGAGAAAGAGGGAGTCCTCCAAACTGTAGGCCATTGTCAGGACCATGTCTGTTGACAGGACACCTTGGAGGGTTTTGAGAACAGAAGTGACGTGCATTAGCTCCCTGTGTAATAAGTACTGGTCCGAGTCCTGTTGGGGACCAGACTGCAGAGCTCTGCCACCTCTCTATCCTGGTCCGTGGAAAAATTGTCTTCCATGACACTTAGGGGTGCCCCCCCACCCCGCTGCATAGCAGGAAGTGAGTGGCGGGTGAAGCTTCATCTGTATTTCCAGCCACTCCCCGTTGATTGCATCACCGTCTGAGCTCCACCTCCCCACCCCCGTGTGTGGAAAAAGTATCTTCCCTAAAACCGGACCCTGGTGCCGAAAAGGTTGGGGACCGCTGAGCTAGGAGGCTCCTGCAGTCATCCAGGAGAGCGCTGGCAGCGGCTCAGACCAGAGCGCTGCCATCAGTACTGGCAGTGCCATTCGCGTGCTGTCTCCTGCGGCTGCTACAACAAATTACCGCAGACTGGGGGGCTTAAAACAACAGAAACTCATTCTCTCGTGGTTCTGGAGGCCAGAAGTTAAATCCAGGTGTTGGCAGGGCCGTGCTCCTTCTGGAAGGCCTAGGGGAGAATCGTTCTTTGCGTCCTATAGCTCCTGGGGGCCGGTGACGGTCCTTGGCTTGTGGCCGCATCACTCCAATCTCTGCCTCCACCATTCCATGCCTCCTCCTCCTCTGTCTTCTCCTCTGTGTCTTACGAGAATGCTTGTTATTGGAGTTAGGGCATAATCCAGCAAGATCCCCTCATCTCAAGATCCTCAACTTAATTACATCTGTGTAGACTCGTTTTTCCAAATAGAGTCACGTTCATAGGTTCCAGGGATCAGGATGTGGACATTCTTTTTAGTTGCGGGGCACCATTTGACCTACACACCCTCTGAACTAATTATTGCCACCCTCTCCACATTTACCACTGCAGCTGTAACTAGTGCATATATGAGATGCTTATTCAGCTGTTTGACAGACGCACCAGGAGGTCTGCAAATGGAATGGGCCCTGTAGGGACAACACAAGCCAGGTCAGGACCACTTCAGCACGAAAAGTAGGCAGAGCCTCAGGCAGGTGGGCTGGTCTGCTGATGCGACCAAAAGACCCACACTCTAATACGACACAGTCTGGCTTATCCAAAGAATAACCAAATGAAAGAGCTCAGGAAAAGGTCCATTTTGAGCTGGGAAGTGGTGGCAGCCCATTCTCAATCCTGGAGAAGCATCTTTGGGCAGGAACCAGGATCCGATTCCTTAGCGTTATAGCAGGGGACTGTCTGAAGGGGAGAACATTGGCCCCATCGTTTGTCCTGCTCCATTCTGGCTTCGCCCACCTTCCAAGGGCCTTTGCATCACCCTTGAAGATTTTCCTAGAGTAAGGAAAGGTATTGAGTGGCTGGGAAGGAAAATTGGTCCGTTGAGAATTCTACCCTGTAAATGAATGTCATGAACTGGTTTCTGACTCAAATCTTGGTCTTTTGGGTTTCAGGTATTGTGAATTGGGCCCCGAGGCCAGTCAGCTCTGTGTAACTACCAGCATCCATCCATTCATTCACTCATCTTCATTCATTTATTTTCATGTATTTAACTCATTTTTGAGAAGCTTCTTGATGCCAGATACTGCTTTACAGATTCAGTGAAGAACTTAACAGACAAGCCTCTTTCTTTATATGGTTTACATTCTTGTGGGGAACATACCCAAGAAACAAAACAATGGTAGACTTTATAATACAATGTTAATGTTGGGTGCTCTGAAGATGAAAGTGTGATAAGGAGTTAGAGAGAGGGATGAGGGGATATTTCTGGCCCCCTCCAGACGAAGCTGTTTTCAGCATCATCCCAAGAGACCCTCTGGGCGGCTCCTCCTGTCTGCACCATGGTCACCGTGAGCAGAGCAGGCCATCGGCAGGGCAGGTGCAAGGAGAGGAAGGCTGTGCACACCCAGGAGGACGGGGGCTCAACCAGAGTGGAGGGAGCCCTGCAGCACTATTAGAATGGGACACTTGTCTCTGAACTCCTGGGGGGTCCAGGATATCTTCTCTCATGTAGTATTACCTTCTCAACCCCAATGTTTCCTTTCCCCAAATTCTTGATGGTAGATATTTTCATCTGCAGATCTTTTCAGAAACAGAGGCTTCACAAATCTGGAGCAGTAGTTCTCAACTGGGGCGAATTTGCTCCCAGGGACACTGACAATATCTAGAGACATCTTTGGTTGTCACGAGTGGGGAGGAAAGTGCTACTGGCATCTAGTGGATGGGACTCAGGGATTCTGCTAAAAACCCTGCAATGCACAGAGGTTACCTGGCCCACAATGTCAAGAGTGCTGAGGCTGAGAACCCCTGTTCTAGAGACACTTTGGATCATGACTTAGAACTGAATCAGAAAGCTGAAAAGGCATATGCATTTGGACGGAGAAGCAAACTCAGAACAAAAAGGCTCTTACTTTGCACACTGTGTGCAGGCTGGGGTCATAGGACCAGCTCAGGGATGGATTCAAATCCCAGCTCTGTGACCTTGGGCGAGTCACCTAATCCCTCTATGCCTCACGTTCCTCATCTGTAAAATGTGCTAACAAAGCAGCTTTAGGTACTTCTGGTGGAGTTTTTTAAGGTAGATAATACAGCAGACACTCTTAGGGGAAGATGAATATTTTTTTTCCTTTTTTATTATGCTAAAAAAACACATTACATAGCTTTTACCCCTCTAACAATTTCTAAGTGAACAGGACAATATTGCCAACTACATATGCATTGCTGGGCAGCAGATCCCCAGAGCCCCCCACCCTGCCTCCACACCCATTGAACAACTCCCCACCTCCCCCTCCCACCACCCTTGACGACCACCATGCCACTTCCCATTTCTCTGAGTTTGACTACTTTAAATACTCCACGTAAGAGGAATAGTGCAGTATTTGTCCTGTTGTGCCTTATTTCACTTAGTATAATACCTTCAAGTTTTATCCATGTTGGGGCATGTGACAAGATTTCCTTCTTTTTAAACCTAGATAATATTTCATGGTAGGTATATACCATATTCTCTCTATCTATTCATTTGTTGATGCACATTTAGGTTGCTTCCACTCCTTAGCTATTGTGAATAATGTTGCTATAAACATTGGTGTGTAAATATCTCTTTGACATCCTGTTTTCGATTATTTTGGATACCTACTGCTATGGTTTGGATGTCCCTTCCAAAACTCATGTTGAAATTTAATTGCAGGGGCAATGGTACTGAGGTGACCTTTAAGAGGTGATTAGATCATGAGGGATCCACTCTTATGAATGGGAGTGGGTTAGTGATCTCAGGAGTGGGCTCCTGGTGAAAGGATGAAGTTCAGCCCTCACCCTGTCTCTGTCTTGCCCACCGCTCGCTTGTCCCTTCACCTGCTGCCATGGGATGACACAGCACGAAGTACCTTGCAAGAGGCCAAAGCCATGGTCTCGGACTACTTGGCCTCCAGAACTGAAAAATAAATTTATGTTCCTTATAAATTACACAGTCTCAGGTATTATGTTACAGCACAGAAAATGGACTGAGGCAGATACATACCCAGAAGTGAGACACCTGGATCATATGGTAGTTCTACTTTTAATTTGTTCACAAACCTCCATACTATTTTTCTTAGAGGCTACACTATTTTACAATCCCACCAACAGTGCTTAAGGGTTCCAATATTTCCACATACTCACCAACACTTATTATTTTCTGTTTTCTCTCTCTTTTTTTTTTTTGACAGTGGCCATCCTAACACACGTGAGGTGGTATTTCATTGTGGTTTTGATTTGTGTTTCCCTAATGATTGGCGATGTCGAGCATCTTTTCATATGCTTGTTGGCCATCTGTATATCTTCTTTAGAAAAATGTCTATTCAAGTCCTTTGCTCTGTTAAAAATCAGGTTGGGTTTTCCCCCCCATTTGTGGTTGCTAATTGTTTCATTTTCTGTGTAGTTGTTAAGCTTGAAGTAGTCCCGTTTGTCTATTTTTGTTTTGGTTGCCTGTGCTTTTTGGTATCATATCCAAGAAATTTTTGCTAAATCCAATGTGATAAAGCTTTCCTCCTATGTTTTCTTCTAAGAGTTTTATAGTTTCAGGTCTTGCAATTATATTTTCTTTAGGCCTTTAATCCATTTTGAGTTAATTTTTATATATGGTGTAGAATAAGGGTCCAACTATTTCTTTTGCATGTGGATATGCAGTTTTCTCAACACCGTTTGTTGAAGAAACTATCCTTTCCCCATTGTGTAGTCTGGGCATCCTTGTCAAAGATCACTTGATCATAAACATGAGGGTTCACATCTGGGCTTTATTCAATTCCCTTAATTTATATATCTTCTTTACAACAGTATCATACTGTTTTGATTATGGGGGCTTTGTAATATGTCTTGAAATCAGGAAGTGTGAGGCCTCCAGCTTTGTTCTATTTTCTCAGGATTGTTTTGGCAATTCAGGGTCCCTTGAGATTCCATATTAATTTTAGGATTGTTTTTTCTATTTCTACAAAAAATGCCATTGGAATTTTCATAGCAGTTGCATTGAATATGTAGGTTGTTTTGAGTTTATGGACATTTTAACAATATTATGTCTCCCAATCCATGAACACAGAGTGTCTTTTCATTTATTTGTGTTTTCCTTAATTTATTTCAGCAAGATATTATAGTATTTGCCTTCTTGGTTAAGTTCATTCCTAAGTGTGTTATTCTCTTTGAGGCTATTGTAAATGAGATTATTTTCTTATTTTCTCTTCAGATTGTACATTGCTAGTATATAGAAATGAAACTGATTTTTGTGTATTAACTTTGTATCCTGCAACTTTGCTGAATTTGTTTAACTTTTTTTTTGTGGAATCTTTAGGGTTTTCCACATAAAAGATTATGTCATCTGATGTCATCTATGAACAGAGATGCTTTTACTTCTTCCTCTCTAATTTTGTCAACTTTATTTCTTTTTTTGCCTAATTGCTTTGGCTAGGAGTCAGCACTATCTTGAATAGAAGTGGCAAGAGTAGGTATCCTTGCCTTGTTCTTGATCTTAAAAAAAAACCTTCACTTTTCACCATTTAGTATGATGTTCACTGTGGGGTTTTCATATGTAGCCTTTATTATGTTAACATAATTTTATTTTTTGATAATTTGTTGAGAGTTTTTATTATAAAATGGTATTAAATTTTGTCAGATCCTTTCTCTGAATCAATTGAAGTGATCATGTGATTTTTATCCTTTGTTCTGTTAGTGTGATGTGTTATATTGATTGATTTTCATATGTTGAACCATCCTTGTATCCCAGGGATAAATCCCACTTGATCATAGTGTATAATCCTTTTAATGTGCTATTGAATTTGTTTGCTATTATTTTGTTGAGGATTTTCACATCAATATCCATCAGACGTATTGGTCTGTAGTTTTCTTACAGTTTCTTAGAGTTTTCTTTCTTATAATTTCCTTGTCTGGCTTTGGTATCAGGGTAATGCCAGCCTTACAAAATGAGTTTGAAAATGTCCCATCCTCTTCAACTTTTCTGAAAAGTTTGAGATTGGTGTTAAAGATTGGTGTTAATTTTTCTTTAAATGTTTGGTAAAATGTAAATAAGTGTTTGACAGAATTCTTCAGTAAAGCATGGTCCTGGGCTATTCTTTGCTGGGAAGCTTTTGATTACTGATATCTCTTAGGTGTGTTCAGATTTTATATTTCTTCATGATTCAGTCTTTGTAAGTTGTTTGTGTCTAGGAATTTATACATCTCTTCTAGGTTATCCAATTTGTTGGCATATAATTGTTCATAGTAGTCTCTTATAATTCTTTTTATTTCTGTAACATCAATTGTAACGTCTTCTTTTTCCTTTCTGATTCTATTTATTTGAGTCTTTTTTTCTTAGTCTAGCTAAGAATTCGTCAATTTTGTTGATCTTTTTAAAAAACCAACTCTTAGTTTCATTGATTTTCCATTGTTTTTCTATTCTCTATTTTAGTTATTTCTGCTCTGATCTTTATTATTTCCTTCCTTCTGCTAACTTTGAGTTTTAGTTGTTCTTTTTCTAGTTCTTGGCAGTATAAAGTTAGGTTGTTGATTTGAAATCTTTCTTTTTTTTAATGTAGTTGTTTATCACAATAAGGTTTTCTCTTAGTATTGCCTTTGCTGTATCCCAGAAGTTTCCGTATGTTGTATTTTCCTTTTCGTTGGTCTTAAGATGTATTCTAATTTTCTTTTTCATTTCCTCTTTGATTCATATGTTGTTCAAGAGTGTTTTGTGTAATTTCCACATGCTTGTGAATTTTCTAGTTTTCCTTTTGCTGTTGATTTCTGGTTTTATTCCATTGTAGTAGGAAGTTGGAATTATTAACAAGTCAAAATTTAGAAGTCTTTCTCATTGCAACCTCAGGGGTCAGGATTACTAAAAACATTTCTAGGGAGCAAAGAATTGTAACTAGAAATAAATTGAGAAGTGATTATTATAAGTAAAGTTAAATGTATGGAATGTCTTTGATATGCTCTATTCACCTGCCCTTAAAGGGATTTTAATGTTCACACATAATGTAGAGATGGAACAAGGAACATTCAGCAAGGGAACTTATTGGGTGCAGACATTTTCAATATGTCAGCTCATTTAATATCATGATATCCTGTGAATGGAGATTCTCTTCAATGAGTAAATGAGGAAACTGAAGCTCAGAGAGGACAAGTGACTTGTTTTGGGTCACTCAGCCAGAAAGTGGCAGAACTGAGGCTTGACAAGGTCTGCATGAATCCATAGCCAGCATCTTTACCACTATATTATCTTCCCTTCACCCTTCCCATAGGAAGTAATGACTCTAGAAAAAGTATGTTTTATGTATGAATTCACTGAAAAAATGTATATCTTTATAGAACCCCACATGAGGCTAAACAAGAACAATAATCAAAATCCCAAAATTAATTCTTCCCATCTCTGGAGAACAAAGTAACTCTTTTTCTTAAGATGTCATATAATTACTGTTGACATTTGCCTAGATGTTTTCTGAAATCACTAACTTAAATTCTACATTGAATTCTAGAGGGAACATATTTTGGAAATCAGAGAAGCTAAATTCAACAGAAATATGTATGTATTCATTTTATTGCACAATTCGTATGTTCTTGCTGGATACATTGCTTAAGGTGTATTCAAAAGCATTAAGAGCACATCACCTATTGTGCTGTATGCAGAACCAGGATTCTTATAGAGAACTCAACCTTGGAGAAATCTTTGACTCTTGGAGCTGGAAATGACCTCAGGACAGCTTGTCCAGCCTCCTGTCCACTGCAAGAAGCCCCTCTACAACATTCCTTTAGATTCTGTTGACTACTTCCAGGAACAAGGAACTCACACGGTCTTATATGCCCCTTGTTCTATTGTTGAATAATTCTGCTTGCCCAAAAGTCTCCCTGAAGAAACACCAAACTAGGAATCATATAACCTGAGGTTCTAGTCCTAGCTCTTCCACTTAGTAGCTGAGCAAACCTGGGTAAGGCAAGGAAGCTCAACTAACTAGCATCCTTTTCTGTCACTACCCCTTGGACATGCCAAAACAGCTGTCTTATCTCCCCTAATTTAGTTTTCTTTTCTCCAGGCCAAGAATTCACCACATTTTCAACTTCTTCTTATATAATGCCTTGAGATCTCTGACAAGAAACACACTGGGCATCTTTGATGGTAGATGTTCCCTCTAAAGCAGATCCTTCCAGTTTCCAAGACATATGACTTCCCCAAGCCAATGAGTAGCACCTCCCAATCAGCCAATATAGGCAAGTTTATTTCTTCATACTGGCCTTCTGGATAGTCTCAAAGCCACTTTCCAACTCATTTCTGCACACTTCAACCACAATCTTCTTATCATCTAGAATAATAATCACAAACGATAGTTTATTACCCAGTCATGCCAGGCCAGCTGCCATTCATAGACGTTCTCAATGAACCATCACAACAATCCAACAAGATGGCGAAATAGTCATCTTGATGAGACTCACTCATCTGATGGACTAACTTGTCACCCTGGAGAATCTGCTGCAGCACCTTGTCCCTCCCTACCTCAGTCACATGGAGGACCTGTGACCCACGTAGAAGTAATTAGAATCTTGTCCTCCATTTCATATTTAGTTGCTTATTTCCACCTCCCGCCAAAATGGAGTAATGGGAAGCGGATTTAGCCTCCTGCCTGAAACATCTAAAAAAACACAGACTTTGGAATCAAACATCACAGGACACTTTAAGCCTGGTTCCCTTTGTTGTTGCAAGACAGCTGCCAACATCTCCTAGGGCTACCTGTTTTTTCATCCATGAGAGAGAAAGGAAACATCTGTTCTATCATTCCAAGCAAGAGTTGCAGTGAGATAAGTCTAATTGATAGGACCAACTGAGGTGACAGAATGACCACAATGTGAATGGAGTGGAATGTGTCCAGGGGAATAGAATGAGCTGACTGGCACCTACCGCTGGAACGAGGAAGGCAGGGAGTTCCCTCCACAGTCCCTGGGCTGTGTGGAGAAGACACGGTCTTCTGAATGAAAATTAGACAACTGTTAGAAAAATACTTAGATGAGTTCTGAGTAAACAACCAACACATATCCATTATAATATACAACAGTAGTAGACCAGTTAAATAAATTATGGCACATCCACAAAGTGGAGTGGAATGTTTTGCAGTCATTGCAAATAATTATGATATGGATCTATATTTATTTTTGTGGGAAAATGTTCAATTTAAATAAAAAAATAGATACAAAATGGTTTACATGGTAGTATTTTTCTCAAAGGATAGATAGGTAACAAAATATCTGGAAAAGTGAGTTCAGCTGTCTTCCTTTCCCCATAGTTATTAGATGTGGGACAACGGAAGCTCGAATGATTCAGAGGAATCTATGATCAGTGCAAGCATAGGACCCATAAAGCAGTTCTTCTTAGAAGAGTGACACAAGCACCCAGCAAGTCGGTCTGCAGGCCCTTACTTAGCGCTCATCTTGGAAACGAGGACACTTAACCTCACTGGTCGTCAGAGAAGCTAAGGTGTACCACTGGTCAGAGCATCGAGTCTCTCTTCCACTTCGGGTCCCAATAATCATGATGACATTAACAACAGCCAATTAATGAGGACTCAATAAACTCTTTTTATACTTTATTTTATTTAATAATCCCCAGAACATTTTGAGGTAAGTTCTATCATTTTCCCATTTACAACATCATAAAACTGAGAATACGGAGGTGAAGCGACTTATCTGTGGTCTCACAGGTAGAAGCAGAGTTCAAGTTTGAACTCAAGGTTGTCTGGGTTTTACGCCGCTCTTCCCACTGTAACATACTGCGGCCTTGCTCTTTGAACTAAACGGCAAACAGAACGTGGAGCAGGTTTTTTTCAATATAATTTAGAATAATCTACATTTACTGTTAAGGGTTCAGATTGCAGGTGATGGTAGTTGACTCAAGGATTCAGGTGTGCCTGGATACTGCCTGGGCCAGCTCTCCGCTTCCCACGGAGTTGCAGACATAGGGATTCTAGCAAGGACCATTTGCAAAGGAGAACTAAAGTATCACTGTGTCACTGTTTGGGCCCTTGGTACAGCTGACTGAAGTGCATAGCCTAGCCTCAAGGCCTAAGCAGGGAGTTGTATTTCTCCAAAAACTAACTAAATTTTATAATCCTGTCATTATCTCAGGAAACACTTGATATAGGAACATGGCAATGGCCGTCATGCTTGGGTGTGCACGCAGAGACGAAGAGACATGGCCATGCGAATTTGGGAAACAGCAAGATGGCGGGACCAGGTGCTTGCCTCAAGCTAAGTGAAAGAGAAAGTTAGCGTGACCTTTCTTACCCTGTAATGAAGTTGCTCTAGCTCTCGGCAGTTCTATTAACTCTCCTCCCTTGCATGAGAGCAAGGAAGGAGGAAGGAAGAAAGGATCAGGGATCTTCTGCTTTTAGAAGCATACAGTATCACTTTACATATAGCATCACATTTGCATACGGCATCACATTGAGGGAATAACCTATTTTGGAAAAGTGTGACTGTTCAGGCATTTCAGTATGTATTAGGGAGTCATGCTTGGCTTTTAAACCATTTCTGTAAGCCATTCTGAAGGTAAACCTCCTAAGTGTAATCGGATGGGTTGTTTTGTGGGAATTCTTTCTCTGTCCTCCTTCAAGCATGAGAGAAAACAGGTGGTCAAATGGGTATGACTTATGAGAGGTTTTCGAGCCAGACCCTTTAGCCGGGACTAGACGGGAACATTGAACATGCAAGGCAATGGGAACAGTCAGCGCAAAACATCAGGTCTATTTCCCTTCTAAGCATTTTGAATTAATTTTTAATTCCCTCTGTGCCTTGCCAGTTATGAAAAGAGATGCCAGCGCCAGCACAGCAGCTGGACTGGGGCAAGCCCTAAGACTGATTTTGGAAGAAGTATGAACAGTGATCCAGGGCTCAGCAGCCTTGTGCCTTTGCATTAAACATTTTAGCAGCATGTTATATAAATTCCCCTCTTTGCATCATGGCCACCAGTGGAGGAGTTAGGTCATCTGCTAATGGCACTTCTAAAGTAGAAATGACCATATGGCCTTCATGATAGTGTGAATTCCAGCTCATAACCTGAAAAAGGAGTGAGCTGCTAATGACAAGAATAGAATCATAGATTGTAATAAATTCTTACTATGTGCTAAGCACTGTGACATATGTAGATGTAGATTCTTGGTTGTGGTAAAATATACATAACATAAAATTCACTGTCTTAATCATTCTTAAAGTGCACAGTTCTGTAGTGTTAAGTACATTCACGTTGTTGTGCAACCAAACTCCAGAACTCTTTTCATCTTGCAAAATTGAAACTCTACACCCGTTAAACAATAACTCCCCATCGCCCCCTCTCTGCAGCCCCTGATAACCACCATTTGATTTTCTGTCTCCATGAATTTGGCCACTCTAGGTACCTCGTATAAGTGGAATCACACACTTTTTGTGTGTGTCTTTTCGTGACTGCTTATTTCATTTAATATAATATCTGCAAGGTTCATTCATGTTGTCATTATGTGCCAGAGTTTCATTTCTTTTTAAAGCTGAATAATATTCCATCATATGTATATACCTCACTTTGTTTTTCCATTCATCCATCAGTGGGCCATTTCCCTGGTTGGTGGGTCCTACTCACCAGACCTGCGGGAGAGGCATGCACATCTCATGGTGGGCATTCATTCAGTCTTGGGACGATGCAAGGGGCCAGTGTGAGATAAATGCTGGAGCAGTTCTGGGCATAGCTCAGTGACTCACTGTTACCAATTTGGACAAGTGGGTAACTGTAGCCCTCACTTGTAAAAATGACAAGAAAGCTATCCCCACTTCATCTATTCAAACCCGCGTCTCCACCTCCTCTGTTCCTTCCCGCTGCTGTTACCCCACCCTCTTCCTCCCATTTCTCTTCATTCTTCTGGTCCTCAGTCTCCTCTTCAGGTCGGTTCTAGCCAAGCTTTTCTGTTTTCTGCCCTATCCGTTTTCCCTCTGTAAGTCACATCCTCCCTCCCCACTACCTCACCTTAAAAACCACCCTGCCCAGCTCTTCCTCTCTTTCCTCCAAACCCTCACCCATTGCTGCCACCATGGTTGTCCTCCCCATTCCTCTTGCTTCATTCCCCTGCCCTGTTTCTCCTCCCAGCCCTGCTTTCTCTTCCCCTGGACTCTACTCTCCACCCCAACCACACCCAAGGGTTTGATTGACAAATCCCCTCCTGGAGAGATGGCTTCCCTCCCACTGGGACAGTTCTGGGCCAGTTGAGAGTGGCCAGGACTGTGGAACCCTGTGGGTACAGGAATGACCTGGTGGACACAGGGACTGCAAGACCATGGAAAACTAACATTTAGCCTCGGGAAGTTACAGGACCCCTTTTCCATGATCAGGTCTTGGCTATCTTACTACTATCTGTATTTTACCTTCATCTTCATCTTGTTAATCCTCTTCAGATGCCGGAAATACGTTTGACAATTTTCTTTCTATACACATTCTGCTCCTTTCCTCTCATGCCTGATCGGCCAGCCTGCGTGGTCCTCTACATTTGTAACTGGCTTCTTCATGGAACTTGGTCTTGAAACACAGAATAAACTATACATCCAACAAAGGGCTAATATCCAGAATCTATGAAGAACTCAAACAAAACATCAAGAAAAAAACAAAGAACCCCATCAAAAAGTGGGCAAAAGACATGAGCAGACATTTTTCAAAAGAAGAGAAACACATGGCCAACAAACATATGAAAAAATGCTCAACATCTCTAATCATTAGGAAAATGCAAATTAAAAACACAATGAGATACCACCTTACTTCTGTCAGAATGGCCATTATCAAGAAGTCAAAACACAATAGATGCTGGCGCAGATGCTGTGAAAAGGGAATGCTTATATAATGTTGGTGGGAATATAAATTGAACTACAGGTAGATCTAACGTTCAATCCAGCAATCCCACTACTGGGATCTACCCAAAGGAAAAAAAAATCATTTTATAAAAAAACACCTGCATTCGTATGTTTATTGCAGCACAATTCATAATTGCAAAGATATGGAACCAACCTAAGTGCCCACCAATGGATGAGTGGATAAAGAAAATGTGGTGTTGTGTACACACACACACACACACACACACACACACACACACACCATGGACTACTAGTCAGCCATCAAAAAGAATGAAATAATATATTTTATAGCAACTTGGATGGAACTGAAGGCCATTATTCAAAGTGAAGTAACCCAGGAAGAAAGAAACAAATACTACATGTTCTCACTTATAAGTGGAAGCTAAGCAATGGGTATGCATGGTCACACAGAGTGACTTTAATGGACAATGGAGACTTAATGGACATTGGGTGGTGGGATGAACAGTTACCTTTTGGGTACAATGTACACTATTCAGGTGACAAGCATATTATAAGCCTAGACTTCACCACTATGCAATTCAACCGTGTAACAAAAAACCACTGTACCCTTTAAATATGTTTAAATTTTTAAAAAATACAAAAAATAAAAGTAAAAAAAGACTATGCTTCCAATCCTTTTGGATACATACCCAGAAGTGGGATTGCTGAACATAATGGTAATCATATTTTTTAATTTTCTGGGGAACTGCCATACCAATTGACATGTGCATATTTTCTCATTTATTCTCACAACAACACTGTGAGACAGGGATAATGATGAGGAAACAGACTCAGACAGATGAAGTACCCATTTTACAGATGAAGACTCAGAAAAGTAGGTAATTAATTTTAGTAATTATGGGGTAGTGGTCAGGAGCTTGGGCTTAGGAGTCAGACATACCTGCAGTCGTGGTGGATCGAACCTCAGATTTCTCCAGCTCAAACATGTCACCCCCACCAAAGAAATGCAGCTTTTCTGTACTTTCAAAAATTTTATTTCTACTTCAAACCATCCTGGAAGTCAACCCTTTTGGTTTATTCCCAATCAAATTATTAACAGGGCAAGAGGGAAACTCTTGTAAATAGACTTGCTGGAGAAGTGCAATTTTATTTCCGTTTATGTAGCAGTGATATTTGTATAGAAAATACATTTAGGCCTGGGCTAGATATGAAAGAGAAACGGAATGAAGGAACAGGACACTCCAGTCATTTTGGGGCAGGCATAAAGAATAACCAATTACCTGGGTGTGGTGGCTCACATCTATAATCCTAGAGACTCAGGAGACTTAGGCAGGCAGATCTCTTTGAGGCCAGGAGTTCAAGACCAGCCCGGGCAACATAGCGAGGCTCCATCTCTACAAAAAATTTAAAAATTAGCCAGGTGTGGTGGCATGTGCCTGTAGTCCCAGCTATTCAGAAGGCTGAGGCAGGAGGATCACTTGAGCCCAGGAGTTTGAGGTTATAGTGAGCTGTGATCATGCCACTGTACTCCAGGCTGGGCAATAGAGCAAGACCCCATTTCTTAAAAAAAACAAATAACCAATTATATTGAACCAGAATCAAAATAAGTGGCTGGTGTGTCAGATGGCTCATTGGAGAGAAAAGCATGGGAAGTTACTGCCTTTAGTGCCTCATCGTATTAATCTTTAAAATTATGAGATATATCACACACATATATTATGGAATATAATATGTATAGTTTGAAGAATATTAATAAATACCTTGTTAACATCACCAGTGCTCTATTAGGGAGTTCATCTGGCCCCTTTCCAATTCTGCCCTTGTCCTTTCCAAACACCCAGAGGTTATCCACATCCCGAAATTTGGGTTAATCATTCATTTATGTGTCTTCACAGGTTTATTATATCTATGTATACATCCCAAATTAATATTTTATATACTGATTTGTATTTGGCAGTTTTGGACCTTTGTATAGATGTAATCCTGCTGTATGAATGAATGGAATCAGACTGTGACATTATCCTTTTGATCAATATTTTGATTTTGAGATTCATCGATGTAGCTCTGTGTATCTGTGGTTCATTTTCACGGCTACATAGTATTTCATAACTTGTTTATCTATTCTCTTGTTAATGAACATTTGGGCTGTTTGCAGTATTTTGCAAATGGACCATGTGGCAATGCACATTTACTTTAGGTCATATATAGAAAAATGGAACTGCTATCTCATGCAGCACACCTGTATTAAAGCTTACTGGATAATGTCAAACATTTTCCCAAAATATTCATCCCAATTTATACTCTTCCTAGGAGTACAAGTTTTTGTTGTTGTTGTTGTTCTACATGTCCTTCAATACTTAATAGTAACTGATTTTTCAAATTTTTGCAAATATGTTGATACTGAATGGTGCCTCATCGTGGTTTCAGTTTGCATTTCCCTGATTACTTATAAGTTTATTTTTATATGCTTTTTGACCATTTGTATTTCCTCATCTCTGAATTGCCTGTTCAGATTTTTTTGTCTCTTGTTCTTCTAAGTTGCATGCTGTGGGGTGGAGTGTGTTTTCTCATTGATGCCTAGGAGTTCTCTACATACTCTGTGCACCAAAAAGGTTTAGGTTTCAAATAAATTTTCCTGTTTGTGATTTGTCCACTCATTGTGGCTTCTTAATTTAATATAGTTTGATGTATCTCTATTGTTTATTGCTTGCAATTTTGTTTCTTATACAAGAACTATTTCCCTACTCTAAGTTTCCAAATCCATTCTAACAGGTTTATACTTTTCCTTTCACATATAAATCTTTATTCAAAATCGATTTTTATTAGAGGAAGGTATCTGATTTTATTTTTCCCATATGAATAACAAACGGTCCCAGCACTAATTATTGACTTGATCTACAATAGATAAATTAATAATTTGTATATAAATCCTTTTAAGTTTTATACGTGGGTGTTTACATCATCTATGCATAATGAAACTCTGTTCTTTTCTATTCCTTACAACTCTCATTTCTTGTCCTTGCCTTATGCACCAGCTGAGACCTCCAGCATAATACTCAGTGCTGGTGGAGACAACAGGCTTCCTTGTTTTATTACAGATTTAAAAAAAAGAATGCTTTCTAAATCTGGAATAAAACATAGGTCATTTTCAGTAGCTTTTATTATTTTTGTTTTGTTATGTTTGTTTTATTTTATATAAACTCTATCAGGCAAAGAAAGTTACCTTTTACTTCTACTATAAAAGTTGAGTTTTGTCAAATCTTCCCTATATCAAATATGATCATCAGATGATTTTTTTTCTCTCTTAATCTGGTAATCTTTTCATTTAGATAAATAGGTTTTTACTATTAACCCAACTTTGCTTTTATGAAATAAAACCAACTTAATTATGGTTTGTTATCTTTTTATCCATTGTTGGAATCAGTTTTCTAATATTTGGTTTGGGAATTTTTAAGCTACATTCTTGAATAAGGTTGGCCCATATCTTGCTTTTCGATATTGTCCTTTTCTTGTTTCAATATCAAGTTTGTAATAACTTCAGAAAGTGAGTTGGAGAGTGTTTCCTTTGTTTTCCTTTCAATTTGTGTGAAATTAGAAATTATCTGTTCCTTCAGTATTAAGTAGACTTTGATGTTTCATCAAAGAAAAAAAAGTAATTCTACAATAAATTCCTGTAACAGCTATTGAGCCATTCCAGTTTTCTGCCTTTTCCTGAGTCAGTTTTAATAATTTGTATTTTCTCATATCTATTATGCCTGCTTTTAACTTTACTGGCATAAAATCATTCATAGAGTATTTTATTATTTTTTAAATCTCTGCTGAATTTTGTAGTTATGTCCATTTTCCTGTTTTTAATACTTTTTAAAATTTGAGTCTTCTGGCTTGTTTGAGGTTTGTCAATATTGCTGGAAGTTTGTTAATTTTTTAGAGTTTAAAAAGTCAACTTTGGGTTTTATTATACCTCTTTATCTTTGTTTTCTGTCTCATTTTATTTTGTGTTTGCTTTTATTTTTATCATTTAATTCTATCTAATTGCTTTGAGTTCATTTGCTTGTGCTTTTTCCAACTTCTTAAGTTGGATATTTAGCTTATTTTTTCCCATCTCATTTTCTTCTTTTCTAATATCATCATTAAAGACTATAAAATTCCTCCTAAAAAGCAACTTAATGGCATCCCACATTTTGTTAAATAGCATTTTTTTTATTATCACTCAGTTCCAAGCATTTTAAAATTTTTCTTTATCAATTTATCTTTACTTCCTTATTCAGAAGTTTGTTTTTAAATTCTAAACATTTGTAGATTTTATCCTGGAGGCCAGGGAGTCATATTCTAGCACACTGGAATATTCTAGCTATTACTGTCCCCTGCCACGCCTATGCCTGACATCACAAATTGACTCCACCATCTTCTCACTAAGCCTAGAAGCCTTCCCTGTTCCAGTACTTCAGGCAGCCACTGCCAATCAATGGGAGAAGAAACGTTAAGATGAGCTATTGAACATCCCCGCTGTAGGCTGTGGAGAGCTATTTGGGCCTGCGTGCAGGAGCTGCTAGGTTCAGCTTTGTGTTTAAGGAAATTCACTCTGATCTAAAGGCAGTAAAACATACCAGCTTTCCCCAGTCCTGGGTCATTTTATTTTAAGCCACGGGCATACGGATGCATGAATTTCACTCAAAGGCATTTGTTGGACACCTACTGTGCTTAAGGCAATGAGGCATAAAGACTGCTGCTGCCCTCAAAGAGTTTACCATCGGCCTGGTAAAATGAAGTCTTTAACTTAGAAAGCCTTCACTGGGGGCACTATTTGTGTCTGGCACTGCTTTATGCGCGCACTCTCATTTCCCAGCCGCTCTGGGAGTAAGGTCGTGTTATCTCCACTTCCCAGATAATGAAACGAGGCTTAGAGAAATGAAGTAGCTCACCCAAGGTTACCCAGCTAGTGTTGGAGCTGAAATCCAATGCCACACGTGTCTGACAGCACTGCACCGCGCTGCCTCCTTCGAAAAGATTACAAGGTTTTATTTTTTCCTTCCTCCGTTTTGTCCACATGCTCAGCAGCTGGAGAGTGGGGTGGGAATTGATGGATAGGCAGTCAATTCGCTTCTCTGCCGCAGAAAGTGCATCCAATCTTCTAGCTGCCCTAAATCATGTAATGGTTAGTTGACTAAAAGAATCTTGCTTTGGGGGCCTGTTGTCCATTTTTCTTATCTCTTCTGGATACTTTGGCCAGCCAAGCAGAATGCTTATCTTCCAGCGTTAGGGCTTTGAGAAAATGTATTCTCTTGTGCTGAATGCTTTTCCCTGGGGGCCTGCGTGGCACAGAGTGAACAGGCCTTCCTGACCTTGTTTCGCTCTAATCCACACTGCCCAAGGCAGAGAAGTGGCCGGAAGTCTGGCCTGTGCTGTCGGAAAGGCAGTTAGGCTGTGCACATGCAACCGTCACCGTACAGTTCACACTACCTGGACACTGGCTGTATGACACACATATATGTGATTTGCACACTTACTATCCCATTGCACCTTTGATTATTAGAAAAAGTGTTATTACCCCCACATTACCTGTAAAGGCAGGAGACTCAGGGAGTATGCATGATTTACCCAAGGCCACCCAGCCATTAACCGACAGAACTGAGATTTAACACTTTAACTGCCATGGGACTTGTATTTAAGGCACGCTAGTTTTGAGCCCATGAAGCATATGTAACTCACAAATTTCTTCACTTTGGGAGCCTCGAGAACTATTTCAAGTTGCATATAACTCATGTAGAAAACAACAAAGAATAGCAAATTGTTCATTAAATTAGAAAGGATTTTTTTGTTTTTGAAGTTTTTATTCTGTTTTCCTAATAAAACGTTCCAAGGAAAAAAATTTTTTTCTAGTGTGGCAGTCAATGTGTTAAACCTTGGTCTGTTGGACTCTGTCTTCTCTTAGAGACACACTGATATAGCATATGCTACTTCTGTTTCTGCAGATATAAAGGGAAACAGAGTGGAGACATAATGGTACCCAATAGGTATATCTTCATACCCTGATAAGTTTTTCCTAGATGGAAAAATATGTGCTATACAATCACTGCAATAACTAGGATAAGATTTGTCCTTAGTCATGTGAGTCAAAGCATAGCCCTCAGGTCAGTAGCATACGCTTTACCTTTGAGCTTAGAAATGCAAATTCCTGGGCCTACATCATGCCTACTATTTTTTTTTTCAGAATATTATGGGGCTATAAACATTTTGGTTATATAAATTGCTTTTGTACCATTTGAGTCCAAGTTATACGTGTGCTCATTGCTCAGATAGTGTGCCTTGTACGTGTTAGGTGTAAATTTACCCATCCCTTCCTCCCCCCCTCCCACCTGCTTGATTTCCAATGAATGTTATTTCCATATGTGCAGATAGGTGTTGATTGATTAGTCACAATTTAATGGCGAGTATATGTGGTGCTTGTTTTTCCATCTTGCGATACTTCCCTTAGAAGAATGGGATCCAGCTCCACCCAGATTAACACAAGAGGTATTAGTTCACCTTTTTCATGGCTGAGTAGTACTCCATGGTATATATATACCACATTTTATTAATCCACTCATGTATTTATGGCACTTGGGTTGTTTCCACATCTTTGCAATTGTGGATTGTGCTGCTGTAAACATTCAAGTGCAGATGTCTTTTTTACAGAATGTCTTTTTCTCCTTTGGGTAAATATCTAGTAGTGGGATTGCTGGATCAAATGGTAGTTCTATTTTTAGTTCTTTGAGGTATCTCCATACTACTTTCCACAGAGGTTGTACTAGTTCACAGTTTCACCAGCAGTGTATGAGTGTTCCTATCTCTCCACATCCATGCCAACATTTGTTGTTTTGGGACTTTTTGATAAAAGTCATTCTCACTGGAGTTAAGTGATATTTCATTGTGGTTTTGATTTGCATTTTCCTGAAAATTAGAGATGTTGAGCATTTTTTTCATATGTTTGTTGCCCATTAGTCTATCTTCTTTTGAAAAGTTTCTGTTCATGTCTGTTGCCTACTTTTTAATGTTCTATGCTTCATATGGAACTAGAGAAGACCCCATATAGCCAAAGCAGCCTTAAGCAAAAAGAACAAATTAGGCATCAATTTACCAGACTTCAAGCTATATTACAAGGCTATAGTAACTAAAACAGCATGGTATTGGCATAAGAACAGAGACATAGACCAATGGATCAGAACAGAGAACCCAGATATAAAACCATCCTCATATTGCCATCTAATCTTTGACAAAGCAGACAAAAATATACACTGGGGAAAAGAATCCCTATCCAATAAATGGTGCTGGGAAAACTGGATAGTCACATGTAGAAGACTGAAACAGGATCCACACCTCTCACCACTCACAAAAACCAACTCACGATGGATAACAGACTTAAACCTAAGGCATGAAGCTATAAGAATTCTAGAAGAAAATGTAAAAACTCTTATAGACATCAGCTGAGGCAAAGAAGTTATGAAGAAGACTCCAAAAGTAATCACAGCAACAACAAAAATAAATAAATGAGACCTGATCAAATCAAAAAGCTTCTGCACAGCCAAGGAAACAATCATTAGAGTGAATAGACAACCTACAAAATGGGAGAAAATATTTGCATGCTATATATCTGATAAAGGGCTGATAACTAGAATCTATAAAGAACTCAAGCAAATCAGCAAGAAAAAATCATAACTACTACATTTTAACAAGAGCCCCAGGTGATTTGTTTGTACATTAAATTTTAAAATTTCCAGAACACACCAGAAACCTCATTAAATTATTTTTTTTCCATTTATAACCACATTTTTAATTGTGTGTAGATACAGCCCTGTAGGTCTAGGCATGTATCCATTTATTCATCTCCTCAAAAATGCCAGTCTGTCCCTTGGAAACTGCTATGGCAAATGTTTGGGTTCTCCCCAAATTAATATGTTAAAATTCTAATGCCCAAGGTGATGGTACCAGGAGACGGAGCCTTTGAGAGATGATTAGTCATGAAGGTGGAGCCCTCATGAAAGGGATTAGCACCGCTTTGAAAGAGGCCCAGGGAAGCTTGTTCACTGCTTCCACCATGCAAGGACACAGCCAGAGGCACCATCTATGCATCAGCAAACAGGCCCTCACCAGACCCTGAATCTGCAGTTGCCTTGATCTGAAACTTCTCAGTCTCCAGAACTTGAGAAATACATTTCTATTGTTTTTAACCTATCCAGTTTATGGCATTTTGTTATAGCAGTCCTTGAACGAACTAAGACAGGAGCAAAGTCCCAATACCAGAGTGAAGTACTTTCAAGGAGCTGGTTAGACTCATGTTTTTATTCCTCTTGCTCTCTTTCCCTTTCCTATCTACTGACTGATCATTTGACTCATGGGCTTACATGCCTCCTGTCTCTTCCTTCAATCACTCCCCCAAATGATGCTTCCTAAATTCAAACATAAGAATGTGCTTAAAATTCATCAGTGCTTCCCTGTTGTTTACAAGAAAGTCTCGACTTTCTTGGCTTCAGTGTCCACCAAAACCTTTTGTCATTCTACCTTTTCAAACTCATCATCCCTCATTTCCCACCTCATACCTGCACTTGAACCTCATCCTTCCTCATGGATCCCAGAATACTGCACGTCCTTTACATAGTGGGGACATTGCCTGCTGTGTTCTTTGACCTTGTCTGAAATATGCTTCTGGCCTCTGTCCTCTGCTATCTCTCAGGGTCCTGCTGGAATGTCGGAAAAGCCCACCTCATCCACAAGGAAGGGCTCAGTGCTCCTTGTCATATCATCCCACATATCACAAGAGTGTTCCTCAAACTTTGGCAAGCATCAGAAAGTCCTGGAAGGTTCGTTATCCACCCCCAGGGTCTCTGATTCCGTTAGTCCGGGCTGGGCCTAAGTACATGCATTTCTAACAAGCTCCAAACTGATCCTGGTGCTGCCCTGGGGTGCACACTTTGAAAACCACTGTAATATAGGAGCGCCAATCACATCGTGCGGTAATTAGCAATTTCACAAAGCTGCCTCTGCCACGGAACCCTGAGTTCCTGAAGAGTCACAGCTGTGCCCACTCAGTGACTGCATGAGAGGAAGGACCAGCACAGAGTGCTGTGTTCCGAAATGGTCCTTGTCTCCCTCACTGGTTATCATGAAATGATTTCTTCATCTAAGAAGAAAATGTATCTCATGAAGCTACTGTGAGGGTTAAAAGAGAAGAGGCACAAAGATCACATAATATGTAATCAGTTAGTATTAATGAGGGGAAGAAGGGAGGGAGGAAGAAAGGCGGGGAGGAAGGAGGATGGGAAGAAAAGGTAACGGGAATCAGCTGATGTTTTGGCGTCCTAGGCTGTGAGCTCAGCAAACAGCAGCGTTTCCTGGGGACCTTCTTGTCCCAAGCAAAGCCCAGGTGGAATTTTACAGGCAGAGCCTAGAGGAGTGGCATGATTTTGAAACACTAAAGCTTTCTAAGCTGGTAGGCTCAGAGGTTACAGGGGGTGTTTTCCACTCTGATGAATAACAGAGGAGACACTCACATATTCCTAAACAGAACTGTTTTGCTGGAGAACACTTTTCAGGTTTAGCAATCCCAGGTGCACGCTGGGTTTGAGGAATGAACCAAGCTAGCAAATGCTGAGGCCAACCCTAGCATGAGACCTGGGAGTCTCTGGGTAGGGAGGCTGGTGGCTGGAGATTAAGCTCCATCAAGCTCTCTTATGTAAAAACTCTTGAACAACAAGATTTGATGAGCTTCCGGGTTGCTGCACACGTGGAGCTGGGAGAGTGGCACACCAGGGAAGGCATGGGTGCTTTGAGCCCCTTCTCTCCACACCTCACTCTACGCATCCTTCCATCTTCCACCTGGCTGTTCTTCTGTATTCTTTGTAATAGCTTTTATGAAAAATGGGTAAACGTAAGTAAGGCATTTTCCTGAGGTCTATGAGCTGACCTAGCAAATTAATCGAACCCAAGGAGAAGCGCTCACGAGAATGACAACCTACCAGTTGCAACTGGCACCTGAGGTGGGGGCGGGTAGATAGTGTCGGAACTGAACTGAAGTATAGGACACCCAGTTGGTGTCCACTGGAGAACTGTTTGGTGTGGGGGGGAAAGTCCCCACTCATCTGGTAACAGAAGTGTTCTGTGTTGAATGTGAGAGTAAAAGGAAAAAAATAGTTTGTTTTTTCCTTTAGGCCATGTAAGGTGTCATAGTCACAGATTCCAGACATTAAGGCAGGGATAATTGGGGGAAGGGGCATTACTCAGCCTGCCTTAAATAATAATAACAAAATCATACTTCTCTTTATCAAGCGCTGCTGAGAACACTGGACTGGGTGTTTCAACTATATCACTTCTGATCCACTCAGCCACCCTACAAAGTAGGCATTGGAGAAGAGTCACCCATTGTCATATACCAAGTAAGTTACATGGCAAGGATTTCAACCTTGACTCCTCCCTCCAAAGTCCGTTTTTTAACCAGGTTACTGTCATGGAGAACGTCCTAAGTACAGAGCTCTGGATTGGCCCCTGCATTACTCATCTTCATTACCCCCTGCCTTCACCTGGACACCTGGGTACTTCTGTGCCCAGCTTAGAGAGAGGAAACTAACCTAAAGCACACAAAGGTTCACCAGATCTGAGAACTCATGTGACAGAATCTGGTGACTCTCAAGGCCCCTGCGTTTTCCCTGGCCACATAGATCTCATTTCCACAGCCAACGGTGGCCTTAATGGGCACGGCCAGAACAGAGTACGGAGGTGACACCAGGTACAGAAAAATGAAAAGTCCCCACCCCTCAAAAGATATCCAGCCTGAGGGTGCACCCTGCCAGTGCCAATCAGAAGTCCCTGGAACCCATGAATATTATCTCATGTGGCAAAGTGAGTATTACCTCATAAGGCAAAATGTGTGAGTAGCCATAAACCAACATGAGCTTTCTGATGCTTTGGATTCTGGGCCAGTAGGTCTTAACGCCCAGAACCCTGTGACTTTTAACTAACTGCTGACTTTTGAATTATTTCCCCCAAAGGGCAGAATTTCTGCAAGGTAAAGAGTTAAGAATTCGGGGACTACCGGGAAGCACTGTGAGAGGGACAGGAGATCTGATGTCCCATGCTGGAGGTGGGGCCTGGTGGGAGGTGTTTGGGTCAGGATAAGTGAGTTTGGTGCCACCCTCATGGTGACGAGTGAGTTCTCACTGGGAGTTACCGCGACATCTGACTGCTTTTGAAAGGGCCTTGCACCTCCTCCCTGAGCCTCCTCTGACCTGGGGATGCACTTCACTTTCCTCCTTGACTGGGGCTCCCCGAACCCCTCACCAGAGGCAGATGCTGATGCCAAGCTTCTCATGCAGCCTGCAGAACTGCGAGCCAAATACACCTCTTTTCTATATAAAGGTACCTGAAATATGGAAGCGGCTTTGGAACTGGGCAGAGGTTGGGAGATTATGGAGGGCTCAGAAGAACACAGGAAGACAGGGAAAGCTTGGAACTCCTCAAGGACTCGTTAAGTGGTTGTGACCAAAATACTGATAGAAAAATGATAGAGGAGCAACAGAATGACTTAAAGTTGGAACTTGTAATTAAAAGGGAAGCAGAGCATAAAAATTTAGAAAATTTTCAGCTTGACTGTGTGGTAGAGAAGTATTTCCAAGTGAGGAATCTGTGTGGGCTTGGGAGCAAGCACTTGCTGGAGACATCAGCGTGACTGAAAGGGAGCCAGGTGGCAGTAGTCAAGGCAATGGAAAAGAGTCCCCGAAGGGATTTTAGAAATCTTCCAGGCTGCCCCTCCCATCCCAGGCCCAGAGGCCTAAGAGGACAGACTGTTTCGGGGGCCAGGCCAGGGCCCCACCCTGCGCCAGCTGGGAGTGTTCTGCCTGCAGCCTGCAGCTCCAGCTTCCACAGCGGCACCAAGGGGCCCAGGTGCAGCTTGGGCTGCCGCTACAGGGTGCAAGCCCTGGTAGCATCCATGTGACATTAAGGCGACGAGTGTGCAGAATGTGGGAGTGTGGATGCTTGGGGGTTTCCACCTAGATTTCAGAGGATGTATGGGAAAGCCTGGGTGTCTGGGCAGGAGCCCCCACAGAGAGACTCCACTAGAGCAGTGCCAAGGGGATATGCGGGGTCAGAGCCCCCACACCGACTTCCCACTGGCACACAGCCTGGTGGAGCTATGGGAAAGAGGCCACCACCCTCAGTGGTGGAGCTGCACCCTAGGCCTAGAGAAGCTGCAGGCACCACACTCCAACCCGTGGGAGCAGCCACGTGGGCTGTGCCCAACAAAGCCACTGGGGTGGGACTGTCCAAGGCTCCGGGACCTACCCCTTGTACCAGTGTACCCAGGTTACGGAACGTCACGTCGAGGGAGATCATTTTGGAGTTTCAAGATTTAATATCTGCCCATCTGGGTTTCAGACTTTCGTGGGGGCCCATTGCCCCTTACTTTTGACTGATTTCTCCCTTTCGGAATGGGAATGTTTACCCAATGCCTGTACCACCACTGTGTCTTGGAAGTAAATAACTTGTTTTTGATCTTACAGGCTCCTGGGTGACAGGCACCTGCCTTGAGTCTCAAGTGAGACTTTGGACTTTGAACTTTTGATGCTGGAAAGAGCCACACCTAGATTCACCATCCCTCACTAACTTGTCCTTAACCCTTTATAAAAGCCTCTTGTATTAAAGAATTCCTTTCTTCCTGGGAAATCCTCCTTGTCTCAATAATTGGCTCCTTATGTGCCAAACAGCCTGACCTAGGCCCAAACCCCCCTGTGGTTTCAATAACATGTGCTTAAGGATTTTGAGATAGGGAGATTATCTTGGATTATCTGGGTGGGCCCTAAATGCAACCACATGTATCCTTGTGAGGGAGAAACAGAGGAGGGTTTGAGATAGGAGAGGAGAAAGTGATGTGACCATGAAGCAGAAAGCGATGTGAAGACGCTGACCTACATGACTGGACTGATGTGGCCACAAGCCAAGGAGCGCTGGCAGCCGCCAGTAGCTGGAGGAGGCAGGAATGAGTTCTCCCCAAGAGCTTCAGAAAGAACAGAGCCCTGGCTGACACCTTGACTTCAGCCCAGTGAATCTAATTTTGGACTTTTGGCCTCTAGAACTGTGAGACAATAAATTCCTGTTGTTTTAAGCCTCTAAGTAATTTGTTACAGCAGCCACAGAAAATTAATATGCCATGTCTGCTCAGAATGAGAGTCAGTGGGGGGGCAGGGTGCAGGCAATTTTGCTTCAGGGGTTCAGTTTTCAGGATGCCTTGAACAAACCAGTGGGAGTGCCCCAGGTGAAATCCTGACACGTGATTCTTTGATGCCCACCCTGTGGGGTTGCCCACCCACACCCTGTCGTACAAGACACAGGAGATGTCTGGGCTCTGGTCCCAGTACCTCAGCATCAGGGCAGCTACAGGCCACTGGGATGAGAGGCTAGAGGGACAAGTGCTCTTCTGTACCCACGGGAAACATGCCCTGCATCACCGTGAATCAGAGCGAGCCATGGAAGGGGCTTCTTATGAGCCGTCTGGCTTGAGAGAGGGAACCACAGTTCCATCTGGGGGAGTGAGACCCCAGCACCCTGTCCAGGTTGGTAGAGTTTCAGAAAGTATTTGTTACCTGGGTATTTAGAGAAGAGATGGGACCCAGCTCAGGTACCACATTCAGTTCCTATTGGCTGCTTGGAGTGCTGTGTGGAGAAGGGTTTTGAGAAAGATTGCAGCCACGATTAGGGAGGTGCGAGGTGCGTTATGGATCTGGCAGAGGGCGGGGCTGGGAGGGCCCTCCCAGCAGGTGTCTGCCTCCCCGCCACCCCCGCATCCCTGATCCTTTCTCACAATGTCTGACCTTCCTTTGGTTTAAAAATCATACTGCACCTCTTTTTCATGGCACCTCAGAGGTGATCAGCTCCTTTGAGATGAAGCTGAGTATCTCCTCGCCAGCCACTGGCTGCCAGAAAGTCACTGCCATAGACAAGAAATGCAAACGTTGTGCTTTTTATGGGAAGCATATGGCCACAGAAGTTGCTGCTGACACTCTGGGCAAAGAATAGAAGGGTTATGTGGTCCAAGTAGGTGAGGGGAATGACACTGTAAAGCAGGTGTCTTGGCCCACGGCCGCTGAGGAAGGGGCATTCCCGTTATACACAAGGAGGGCTGGGGAAGGCGAGCACACACCTGTTTGGGATTGCACCATGGATGCCAATCTGAGTGTTCTCATCTTGGTTATTGCAAAAAAAGGAGAGAAGGATATTCCTGGACTGACTGAGACTACAGTGCCTTGTCACCTGGGGTCCAAAAGAACTAGCAGAATCTGCAAACTTTTCAATCTCTCTAAAGGCAATCATGCCCACCACTATGTTGTAAGAAAGCGCTTAAACAAAGACAGTAAGTAGCCCAGGACAAAAGCACCCAACATTCAGCATTCTGTTACTCCACATGTCCGGAAACACAAATGTTGCCATGTTGCTCTGAAGAAACAATATACTAAAAAAAATAAGAAAAAGGCTGAAAATATGCTGAACTTTTGGCTAAGACAATGAAGGAGGCCAAAGAAAAATGCCAGGACAGATGCTGAGAGATGCAGGCTGTCCTCTCTGAGACCTTCTGCTTCTACGTCTGAGTCTGGTCAAAAATAAGACTTTTTGAGTAACAAATAAATAGGATCAAATTTTTCAAAAATCACATTCCATCTCACTAACTTATTGATCCATCAGTAATAATCACAGAGCACATCTATGTCCAGGGATCTGAGCTAAGAGTGGTGGAGACAAAGAAAATTCCTTCAAAGTGCTTGCTGTCCAGACGTTACGTTCTAAGTGGCCATCTGTCCTTTCTGCGTCCTACAGAGTTCTACTCTTCATCTACAATCACTGAAACAGAGTTGGCTGGCAAGGTCTCTCAGTGAGGATTTATTTCAGTGTTTTCTACACCTGCAGATTCCTCAGAGTAATATAAAAAATAAAACTTTTATTTCGCTAAGTGATGACATAACGATAAATCTACCAAATAGTGCGACAAAAGGGTAATGTGTGACAGCAAAACATTGAATAAGTTTAAATTATAAAGAATTTTCTACATTGTCCCTTCTTTTCTCAGCTTTCTGCAGACCACTAGAAACTTGTTCATGGGCTGCTGTGGAGACAGCATTTGGGAAGCCGTACTGGTCTGCTCAGGCTGCTGATACAAGGGACTGCAGACTAAGTGGCTTAAATAACAGAAACTTACTTTGTGACAGTTCTGGAGGCCAGATGTCCACGACCAAGATGTCCGCAGGGCCGGTTCCTTCTGAGGGCAGTGAGGGAAATCCTGTCCCATGCCTGAAAATGGTAGTTTCAGCCGTTCCTTGGCTTGTAGAAGGCATTCTCTCTGAGCCTCACAGTTATCCTGCTACGCGTATTTGCCTCTGTGTTCAAATTTCTCCACGTCATAAGGACATAGCCATATTGTATTCGGGCCCCTCCTTAATGACCTCATCTTAACCTGATCATTTGTGAAGACCTTATCTCCAAATAAAGTCACATTCTCAGGTACTGGGGGTTAGGAATTTCAACATATTTTGGAGGGGAGGCTGATACAATTCAACCCATAATAAGAGCTATATCCTTTTGGTGTGTCTGGTCACCTGTCCACAAATGAGAGGCTCTCAGAGAAGCTGTGTGCATGGAGATGCTGGCTGTGGTGTGCTTCATAACAGCAAGATCTGGGAGAAAAGGACTAGAGGGGAATGATTTCATGAAATGTTGTCTCTACTCAATGCAGCCATTAGGAGGCTTTTTAATAAAGAGTCATGAAAAATGCTCACGACGCCTGTTAGTTCTAAGAGGAGATCATCTTCCCCCACCATCTTCTCCCGGTCTCAAGGATGGGCCTGGATCAAAGGCAGGTGTTTCAACCTCAAGAGGAAAAGCGCTCCCATGGATTGGTCATGTCTGAGGGCATTGACGTTGGTCAGGCTGGATCGCTGAGAGTTTTCTCCCTCTCTTGGTTTCCCAGAAGCCTGTTTGGCTCCCTCCTGAGAGAAAGTGTCTGTCTTTTGGCTCACTCATTTCTCACGACATGCTTTCACATTTGGTAACCAAATCTCACGACAATCCCGTGAGGCTCCTATGTTGGGTATGTCCATTTTACAGAAGAGGACACGAGGCACAGGAAGTCAAGAAGCCTGGATGAAGCCATGCGACAACCAGCCAGTGCCTGAGTCATGACCAAAACCCAGAACCCAGTCTGACTTCTTGTCCAGGGTCCTTTCTGGAGTCTGCACTGCTTCTCTCCTAGATCAATCTGGCCGTGGGGAAGGAGGTTGCCTGCACAGTGTCATGGTGACACAGAGGGTGCCAGATGCAGGAAAGGTTCTCTCTGAAACCATGTTTGCTCCTGATTTTCCCAGCTGAATTAACTCTCTCCCAGACCAAAGCCAGTTAGAAATGGGGAAAGCTACTGAAATCACTTTAGTGGCTTGTCTTGCATCCGTGTCCCTACTGAGGAGCTAGAGGGTTTCTGGTTATGTGCTGTGTAAATTTTTTGACTCGTTCATTTTTCAATCCTCCTCCCTCCTTTGGCCATCAGGAAAGTTATGGCTAAGTGAGCAAGTGTATGGAGGTTCATGGTCTGCCCATCCACATCCCAACTTCCTCTTTATTCTAGACCTCCTGTGTGATGTAGATTTTCCTTGGCCCTGATTTTTTATTTATTGCCTCTACTTCATTGAACACTATCTTGTAAGCTGCCGCTATTCTTTTGTGGATTGAAACAGAGTAGAAAGAAACAAAATATTATCTTTTTTCCAGAAAAAGGACATTTTGAAAAATGAAAGTCCATTTTTTTTGTTTTGTTTTATGATAGAAACAGAAGATAAAGGAAAGATTATCCCATTTCACAGGCTTTGTGCTCCGGAGTATACAGGCCTATGATGCTTGGTATTAAATAAATGTGCTACAGTGTAAATTTCTACAATTGAAAAAATTGTGCTGACATTGTTATTTTCACCTTCATTATCACATTTTTGTATTATTGGGAGGAAAAAAGAGCAGTATGTAAATTCTCTCACTCTTTTTATTAAAATCAGCTTTATAGATAATTTACAAAGAGTATAAAGTACCCTTTGTAAGTGCGCAAGATAGTGCATTTTGATGAAGGTTTGGAGTCATGTACCTACCACCATGGTTCAGATATTTCCATCACCCTAGAAAGTTCCCACGTGCCTTTTTGTGGTCAACAACCTCCCCAACTCTGTCCCCACTCCTAACCCACTCACCCTCCCACCCATCCCTATAGTTTTATTTTTTCTCCAGAGTATCACATAAATAAACTCATACAGTATGTGGCCTTTTGTATCTGACTTCTTTCATCCACATTATTGCATATATTAGTAGTTCATTCCCTTTTATTGCTTAGTATCTCTCTTACTCAATTTGTGTTGCTATAACAAAACACCACACACTGGGTAATTTATTAAAAACAAAAAAGGAATTTTATTTAGCTCACAGTTCTGGAGGCTGGGAAGTCCAAGAGCATGGTGCCAGCATCTGGTGAGGGACTTGTGCTGTCATTCCATGGCAGAAGGCAAAAGGGCAAAAGAGAGCAAAAATGAGAGAAAAAGAGAGAATTTGCTTTCAGAACAACCCATTCTCATGATAACAAACCCAATCCTACCATAATGACATTAATCCATTCATGACGGCAGAGTCCTCGTGGCCCAATCACCTCTTGACGGTCCCTCCTCTTACTATGATCATAGTGGCAATTAAATTTCAACATGAGTTTTGGAGCGGACATTCAAACCTTAGCCGTAGCTTTCCATCATATACAATTTATCTATTTATTAGTTGAGGAACATTTGTGTTGTTTCTAATTTGGGGCAATTATGAACCCAAAGCTTCTATAAACATTCACATCCAGGTCTTTTTGTGGACACACATTTTCATTTCTCTTGAGTGAACATCTATAGTAGGATCAATGGGTCATACGGGGGGTGTATATTGCCAAACTGTTCAACCAAAGTGGCTGGAATCACCATTTTTCCTTCCCATCAGCAATGTATGGGAGTCATGGTTGCTCTGCCTCCTCTACAGCACTTGGCATTGACGGTGTTTGTTTTTGCCATTCTAATAGGTACATAGGGGCATCTCATTTTGGTTTTAATTTGCATTTACCTATTGGCTAATGGCGATGAGCATTTTTTCCATGTGCTCCTTTGCCATCTGCATCTCTACTTGAGTGAGTGTCTGTTCAGATCTTTTGTCTTTTTTTTTTTGAGACAGAGTCTCAATCTGTTGCCCTGGCTAGAGTGAGTGCCGTGGCGTTAGCCTACCTCACAACAACCTCAAACTGCTGGGCTCAAGCAATCCTACTGCCTCAGCCTGCAGAGTCGCTGGGACTACAGGCATGTGCCACCATGCCCGGCTAATTTTTTCTATATATTTTTAGTTGTCCAAATCATTTCCTCACTCTTGCTCAGGCTGGTCTCGAACTCCTGAGCTCAAACAATCCGCCCACCTCGGCCTCCCAGAGTGCTAGGATTATAGGCATGAGCCACCGCGCCCGGCCTTGTCCATTTTTTAATGGTGTTTATCTTCTAATCATTGAGCATATCTGGATACAAGTCCTTTATCAGATATATTTTCATTTTCACACATTTTCTCTCAATCTGTAGCTTGTTATTTAATTTTCTTAACAGTGTTTCCTGAAGAGCAAAAGCTTTTGATTTTAATGAAGTCCAAGTTATCAATTTTTTTTCCTTTATGGTTTTTGCCTTATGAGTCCATCTATAAAAATCTTTGCCTAACCCAAGGTAACAGAAATTTTTCTCCCATTCCTGTCTAGGTGTTGTATAGTTTTAGACTTTATGTTTAAATCTCTAATCAGTTTTCAGTTGATTGTTATTGCGGTGTGAGCTAAGTGTCGATGTTCATTTTCCGTATCTGGATGTTGAATCGTCACAGCACCATTTGTTGGAGCTCTCCTCTCTCCCGTTGACGTGCCCTGCACCTTTGTGAATTCTCTCCTTCCTGACTTGGAATGAGATGCTGCCACTTACCGCCCCCCTGGCTTTCCAAGTCTCAGCTTGGCTTTGAGCCTAGATGGGGATTTTTGTTGCAATAGGCAACCATCTGTAAAGGGGAAAATGTTTGCTGTAAGTGACTAATAAAAAAGCCTCCTAAAGCCTGATGAATTGGCCTCAACATCTAAGTGCTTCCCTCAGGTTTTAAAAGAGAAAGCTGAAAGACATCCAGTCTCACCTGCTCAAATGAAATTTAGCTTCCTCTGATTGGGTAGCCATAAAATCTGCTTTTATCTGCCGCCCTAGCCTTTTCCAAAAGAAATCCAATTTAGTAAGTAGAATATAAAGTCGTTCCAGCTGATAAATACCTGCTGCCGGTGAGCTCGGGTGAGCCCCTGTGCTTGGCACCTGCAGATGGCCTGAGAGGGAGGTGGTGGTAACTGAGTCTATGGCAATTCTACGGCCATTTGTGCTGAGGCCAACTGGGGCCACCATCGGCTGTGGAAATGAGATCGACGTGGCCGGGGGAAATGCAGGGGCCTTGAGAGTCACCAGGTTCTGTCACATGAGCTCTCAGATCTGGTGAACCTTTGTGTGCTTTAGGTCAGTTTCCTCTCTCTAAGCTGGGCCCAGAAGTACCCAGGTGTCCAGGTGAAGGCAGGGGGTAATGAAGATGAGTAATGCAGGGGCCAATCCAGCACTCTGTACTTAGGACAGTGCACCAGAATGCAGGCTCTGTGGGGTTCGTGTGAGCTCATGCCCAGGCCGGGGCAGGCATGGGGGGTCACGGATGGGGCTTCAGGGCTGATATGGAAGATAACAAATTTGTGGAGGTCTTGGGCCTGTCTGGAAGATGGGATGGGAACAAAGCTTTGCTCGAACCCCATAATTCTTGGTCTAGAGAGAAAGCAGCTCAATTCTCCAGTTTCCATGTACCTATGCAAGACCCTATTGCAGCCTCTGGGACCATAGAAACAGCGCTGCCCACGGCCTTATTGAAACTTCCTTCTGTTTTCCATTAAATTCCCATCCTCTGGGGCAGATACAATGGGTTGTCGACCCAAGGTTTCTATCCTCCCTTCTCAACAGAATGCACACACTCTGTTCAGAGACTCACCCTCCCTCTAAAGTCTTGGGCTTTGGGGGAGACTACGCCTACCCCACAAGCTGTGAGATTGGGTTCTGCTTAATCTAGGCCAATCATAGTGGAAAGTGGAGCACATGGGGAGCCAATGAAAGAACAAGGTTTACTTACTGAAGGTGTCACAGTGAAGAATGGGAAAATACGAGTCTTTAATAAGATCACCGAGCTGTTGAATCAGCCAAGCCAGAGCTCCTCACTTCCAGAGTTCCTTCTAAGTGAGATGATACATTTCCTGATTGTTTTAAACAATTTAGCTGGAGCCAAAAGTATTCTGAGTCACCTTCTGTCCAAGGACCTGATACTGCTTAGGCAAACCCACTTTTCCTTCTGGCAACCAAAAAAAAGAGGCAATGTCAATATCGTATGGAGAAGCTTATATTGGATTTTGAATCAGCGTCTGTTTTTACATAACAAGTTGTAGAAAATTGAATTTACCAAAATTCTCGTAAAAAGTGATAGCTGTCTTAGTGGGAAAATAATTTGATAAGTGTTTGAAGTCCCAGCAGAGATTGCAAAGCATTTAAGCTTGAACAGAACAGAGGAAGGGATATTATTTGCTGCTTGGGAGGAGGTGGATGGTGGAATAAGAGGGAGAAAGAGTGGGAAGGGAGCCAGGAGATGGCAGAATGCTGGAGACCGCATGGCGTCACAGCTTCTGCTGGATACTACCCACATCTGCCCACTCTTGTACCGTTTTCAAACATCACACATGCTAAAAACAAAACACGGACCACTTGGAGAAATCAGTGACAGAGCTGATTTTGGTCACTGGAGAAAAGGGTGTAATAGGGTAATAAAATAGGACACAGGGTGAGAGTATGAAGACAGAAGGAACCATAATAAGTAAGTCCCCATGAATTTCCCCAAAATCAAAAAGAGACATTTGGTTCTCGTGAGACTTCAGTATTGGGGCCTGAGCAACTAGTAGCTTGAGATTATATCTGGGTTACATTACTAGTTACGCTACATTTCCAATGCTTCTCTGTACCACGAATCACACTGGGCTGTCTGGCCCAACGTCTCCCAAAATGTGGACCCCCAGTCCATCCAAAAGCTTTGCTCGAGCACTTCGTTAGTCTGCCCTACTTGTGGCCAGTGCAAGCCATGCTCACCAGCCCCTTTGGGAAAAGCATGGCCTCTAAGTCTCGCCTCTTTCCAATATGGCTTTGCTCTTCCGCCTTGCTTTGCTCTTTTTCATTTATGCATTGTGGCATTGTGGCTCCCAGACTTTTCAGCATTTTGAGGGTTTGAATACAGCATTTCCTAAGGAAATGCCTTCCTAGCAGAATTTCCCAACATGGGCACTCAGGCCTGCCATTTACATAAGTAAGCAGTCATTTGTACAGATGAAATGAGCAGTTGCATATGTGCAGATAGATCCTAATAGGTACCGTATGCTTCAGTTACCCATTTTCCCAGCCCCCTGGACTGATTGGTTATTAATGCAACAGATGGAGCAATTTAGCACTAGAAAACTCCCCAAATTCCACCCATCTCCTCCTCTCCCCAGACCCACAAGCTTCTCCTGGCATCCTCCATTTCTTTGTCATTGCAGAATGAATGCCACCGAGCAGTATTGAACACATGCCTTTAGTTCTGCTGACAGTTAAATTGCATTTCCTTAACAAGAGCGCCGCTCGGGAAACCCAACAGGCCCTCACAGTCAAGGAGACTCAGCTGGAAAATGCCGGGTTACTAAACTGCATCCTCTGTGAAAGCCGGCCTGTGTGGGGTTCTGTCGGTGGAAGGTCTCCAAAGCGTTTGACGTCGGGGATATCTGACGTTCGTGAAGATGACCCAGAGTGCTGATCAGACCCTGGGGTTCCGTCCGAACCATCATAAAAATGTTGGTGATCATCAACACAGCCCCATCATACCATCAGAGAGACTCAGAAATCTTCAGCAATTGAGGCAAACAGGAAATCAGACAGGCCAGCATGTTTCAAGCTGTTTTCCTTAGAACTCTGGGGGTCCATGGAGGGACCTATGGGTGGGAGAAATCCCAGTGTCTGGGATCCGGCCCTTCAAACCCTGCTTTAACCAGCAGATTAAAGCTATTTTTTACCCTCTTGGCTTTATTATTTATTGAGATTATTCATATGAATAAAAAATTCCACGGGCAAAGGAAGTAGAAAAACCAAACAGGTTATTGGTTTCCGACCTGGCCCTCCAAAATCTTTTAAGTTTTTGAAGTGATGGGGGTAGAGGCAGTGGTGGCACAGAAGCTATTTTTAAATATTTCACGAAGCTTAATAGAGCTTCTCCGTTTACTGAGCGCTCCCCGAAATGTCAGGGAGTGAGCTCATCCGCCCCCGCCTGCTCCCCGCCCGCGCGGCGGTGACTCACAGGCCAGGCCGGTCTCCGCGCAGACCCTTCGGAAGCCAGGCCCGAGCGGACGTCGGGCCGAACCGCAGCTCCTGTGGAACGCGCAAGGTGTCCGAAACTCAGCGTCTCACACCCACAGGCGTGACCTCCGCCCCGTCACCCACGGCCCCCACAAGACCCGCATTCCCATGGCAGCAAAAGGAATTTCTTCTGTGAAGCCGCTTGCAACAGAACCCCACGAATCACCCCGAGACGACTCCCGCTGTGCGCAGGGACCTGGACCCCAGCCACGTCCTCCATCCTCCCTTCCTAACATCTTCCCCAAACCACTCACGTCTCTCCGGTGCCTCTGACGTCACCCCTCTCCAGAATCACGAGCATAGACAACTGAAAAGTTTCTTTCTTGGTCTCTTTAATTCTGTTCTCCCTTCTCCACTCCACACTTCTCCTCACATTGCACCTCGAGTCAACTCTTCACAAGACGAGTCTCTCTCTGTCACGCCTCCACTTCAACCCCGTGATGTTTTCACATCCGATGATGAAGACCTCAGCCCTTAAGAGGGCCCAAGGCCTGGCCTCAGCTCTCACAGCACAGCCCTTGCTCCCTGTAGCCCAACCACTCTGGCTTTTTAGAAATTGTTTATATGCACCAGGCTCCTGGCTCCCACCACAGGGCCTTTGACCATGCTGTTCCATGTGCCTGGAATGCTGTTCTCTCCCTTCTGCGTCTAGTGGGTTCTTATTCATCCTTCGGAGCTCAGCTCTGGCCCTGCTGCCTCTGGGGCTTTTTCTCAGGTCTCGGGCATCTAGTCCCTCTTGATTCTATGCCACTCCCACACAGCACTTGGGACAATCCAATTTACGGATTATTTGATGAGTAACTGTGCTCTATAGGGTAAGCTCTGTAAGAGCAGGGCCTCCCTCTGCTTTGTTCATCCCTGTACCCTCAGCTCCAGCTTAGTGCCCAGCATGGGGACAGGGGGAGGGGTGCTCATTGACACCTGCAAGAGGAGGGGATCCAGGAAGGAGGATTTCCTGCTGTTCTACGTTGTCAGTGGCAGCACGTTGGTTGCCTTATGTTAAAGAGAAGCTCCAAAGAGCATCTTTGTTTAAAAGTGAATAAATGGGCTGATGATTACTCCTGTTAAGTAGCTTTCTTTTGTAGGCAGAATCTTTCAAAATAAGTGGGGGTAAAAAAAGAAGGAATCCTTGACGGAGAGTTTGAAAACCCTTGGGCCGCCTCATTCCCTTATTCGTGCACGTGGACCGAGCATGTGCTGCTTGCTTGGGCTACTACATGCATTGTTTCATCTAATTCTGTGAGCAACCTCAGAGGTAGGTGTTTTATTTTTCTTTAAATGAGGAGACAGAGACTCAGGGAAGTTAAGTCACACACTCAAAGGCGCCCAGCTAGAAAGTGATGAAGTAAGGATTTGTGCCAATGTCTGTCTCACCCCAAAGCCAAGCTCTTTCTGCATTTCATACTGACAGCTCCCTCTCTCCCTACCATAGAGCAAACTGGATTGGACAGAAGCTACTTGCCCAAGGTCATGCAGCGAGTAAACGATAGAAGAGCACGACAAAGCCCTGACCCCCATACCACCATTCTGCTCTTCCCATAATCACACATATTTCACTATATTCAAATCTCACAAAAGTATGGAAACCATCAACAATCTAGAGGAGGCTTGACCCAGCCCGAGGGCATGGAGTTGGACAAGAAAGAAAAGACACAATCTGTAACAGTAACTTGAGTCCCCTAGAGATCAGAGCCCGGAAAAGCTGCACACTACCATGTTAGCAGGTGGGAGGGAGCTGTGAGTGGAAGCGAGGCCGCAGGAGGGAGAGCTGACGCCAGCCGGTTAAGTCAGTTCGTTACCCAGCAGGCCACAGGTCCATGAGAGAATAAGCCGGTGGCTTGGTCACTTGGAACATTCTGGAAAGGCTGTCTGGGAGCCTTGTGTCTCAGAAGAGTCCACAATGTTGGGAGAGGGACTCAATTCAACTGCCCAGCTCCACCCCTCCCTGGGTCCTAACTCTCCACTTCTAGATGGTGTCATCTGGCCTGGCTACCTCCACACTGGTCCGCACAAGTCTACACTGCTACACCCTGGGGCTCCTGCAGTAGGCACCACGGAGAGCATGGCGGAAAGAGGCTGCAACCACAGTGACCACAGTGGGGTTAGGTGCTGAGTCACTGGCAATTGTGACCAGGGCCTTACAAATGTGGAAACAGTGCAATATATTGCTGGGGCGGCTCCAGCCGAGACACAAGCCAAATTACCTGGCCCAGAGGCAGATGGGCCTCGTGGGGTGTGCTTCGGAATGTTGAGTCACCCTCTTTCTCAGCTCTGATGTAACGGTGAGCAGGGAAAGGGCATGGCTTTGCATGAAAATGATCTGTGTTCAAATCTCGATTCCTGCCTCATCGAATTTCTGAGATTCTTCTCTCCTCTGGAGAATGGGGATAAGTGTGGGATCTGCAGCATCAGGTTGTTGAAGGACCATTTTTCAAGCTTTTCTGGGACAGGGGACAGAGAAGAATGCACGTGCAGCTCCAAAAGGTTAGAGGTGCAATTTAAAGCAGCCTGCTGCATACATGAAATATCTCTGAAACCCAAGCCATTGTTAAAACTTAACATAAAATGTGCATTCTAGTCCGTAATACATAGTTCCTTTTAATTGTTAAAGATTTCTTTCAACAAAATTTTAAATAAAAACCAAAGTTCCAGAAAGAGCTTTATCCTGAAAATATGTCCATCTTCTGAAACACCATCAGAGTCCCCTTGGAGGTGCCTGAGAATCCCAGTTTGAAAAGCACAATTTAGGATTGGCAACAATGACCAAAATAACCACTATGTGTTGAACACTTGTTAGACACTTAACTTGCGTTTTCTTATTTGATCACCTCAAAGACATTACAATGTGAGAGTTATTTCCCCAATTTTACAGATAAGAGAACCAAAGCTCAGGGAGATGACTGCCCAGCCCAAGCTCACACAATGTGGGTAACAGTCGAAGTGAGAACTGGAACCCTGTTTGTCATATCCAAAGCTCAGATATTTATCTGCCAAGTTACATGGTTTCCCGGTGCGTGTGAGGCTCCTGGCCCGGTGGTTGGCATGTAGCAGGGACCAAGGGCAGTTCTCACTGTTATCATCCCTCGGACTGTGATAGTCAGCACACACCACCAGGAACAGGTGGAAGCCACCACCTCCAGGGCAGAGTGGGCCAGGCTGGCATTTTCCAGAAAGCTGGCTGGGATGACTTAGCCTCTTGTTCATCAGCTGAGACTAAATCTCTCTCTCTACTTCCCTCCAGACTGGGTAGTCTGCAAATCTCCCGAGTGTTCCCCAAAGCTAGCAAATCATTCTACTTAGTGGGGAGCTAAGGACCACTATCTACCCGTCATCGCCAGGATCAACAACCCCAAAGAGGACAGTTGCTGCCTCCAAGAGCAGGAGCCATTCTGCAGGCCCAGTCAGCGTTCGGGCGTCAGGATTGTAAATAGCCTATTAAAGGGAACTGTAATGCAAGTTTTCTCTCCAAGTGAAAAAATAATATAAAGGATATTGATATCGAGGTTCTGAATAGAAAAATATCAAACCAAAAAGGTTATTGCTCTTACTATACCAAGTAACCGTAGAGAGAAATGGAGTATGAGGGTGACGATGACTACTTCCCACTCTCTCCCTTGGCAGTCTCTTGATTAGAACCATCTTGTGTCTGGCTGCAATCTCTAGTTACACCCATCCATCCATCCACCCAACCCCTTGCCAACAGAAGGTACCTGCTCTGGGCCACCCAGTGCTCCGGGCTCTGAGGAAGAGCCAGGCCCATCGCTGACTTCTACCAACTAGAAGACGTAGATACGTTGAGTCTCGCCCCAGCCTCACCGAGCTCCACACCGAGATGTCCCTAGGCTTACAAAACAAAGCCGCCTCGACTCATGCAACACAACCCTGAACTCACCACCTTTCCCCCCAACCCCAACTCCCATCACCATCTGTAGTGACTAGATGTGGCTTAGACACAAGTAAGAACCCTGGAAAGTTCTACATATACTGCATCTCAGAGTAGACAAATAGTTTGTGAAGGGAAGTTACACTTTATCTCTTGGCGAAGACGGAAGGTATAATTGGATGATCGCCATTTTGCAACCCCTCATGAAATAATGGATTTTGGCATTAATGATCAAAGGCTGCTAACATCAGGGAAAAACAATAGTATCTGAGCTGCGTCCTGTGCACAGCATGACATATCTGGCAAAATACCAAACCCAGATCTGTACACTTCTAGAGCCAACGACCAGCTTACAGGAAATACAGAAGACAAAGGAACTTGTTAAGTGCCACCAAGGGAATACAGTTAGCAAAGTCCAGACGCAGGAAAGTTAGACGACACATGACTCAGTTCCTTCAACAACAAACAAATTACAAGATGGTGGAGAAAGAACCTATAGATTTTAAAAGTCTTAGGAGACATATTAACTGATCATATGGTGGATTTTATTTGGATCCCAATCAAAAAAGCAAACTTAAAAAAAAAAGCATTTATAAGACAGTTGGGAAGAATAAACACTAACTAGATGTTTAATGATAGTAAGAAATTAATATTGATTGCTTGGGGCTGTGATGATTTTGAGTATTATAATATTTTAAAAAGGGAGTTTTGCTTTGAGAATTACATACTGAAATATTATCGTTTCAGATGAAGTGATAGGATGTCTGGGATTTACTTCGAAATCATCTAGGGCACAGGTGGAAGGCAGCTTAGGTGGCACAAGGGTGTTTGCAGTTGACAAGTGTTGAAGTTGGGTGGTAGATACACAGGAATTGGAGATACTATTCTTTATTAATTTGTATATATTTAAAATATACCATTTTTTAAAAAAAACTTTGAAAATATTGTTTCTAAAAAGATTCATTAACAAATATTTTTTCAGCACCTACTATGTGTTGTGTAGGTGTCTGAAATACATCAGCAACAAAACAAAGATGCTTGACTTCACAGAGCTTCCATTTGGCTGGGGAGACAGGCCAAGAATAATGAGCATAAGAAATAAGCACAAACAGAATGACAAGGATTGGAAGTCAGTGAGGGAGGGGGTTGTAATTTTAATCTGGGTGTTGGGGACCTCTGTGAAAGGACTGGCTAGAGACAGCTACCACGTGACTGTCGGGGCAGCGGCACGCCTGGCAGGGGAAGCAGCTGGTGCAGGGGCCGTGAGGCAGGAATGTGCCTGCTAAGTTTGAGCAGGGCGGGACCAGCATGGCTGGAGCAGAATTTGGAGAAGAGTAGTTCAGAAGAGGGATCAAAGAGGTAAAAGCTCATGTAAGGCCTTGCAGACCCTCTTGAGGACTTTGGCTTTTCCCCTGAGTGGGGCAGGGAGCCACGCAGAGTTCTGAGCAAAGGCGGGATGTGACCCAGCTACATTTACAAAGAATCCCTCTGGCTGCTCTGATAAGAACGGACTGTAGGGGCAGGGGTGGTGGCAGGGAGCCCATCAGAAGGCTCTTGCCATGAGAGGGATGGTGGCTCAGACCCGGGGGAAGGATGACAGTGGAGATGGACAGCAGTGGTGGGATTCTGGGTACATTTAGAAAGAAGAGCCACCAAGATTGTATGAGGAGTCGGGGGGAGCGGGGAGTCCTGGATGACCCCAAGGCTTGAAGCCAGAGCAGCCTTAGGGACGATGTCCTCGGCCAACTCCATCTCAGTGGATGGGGTTGACACAGAACTTGTATTTCCCTCTCACATACAGTAAGTCCAAAACAAGCCACCCCGGGCTGTGTGGTGGCTGCACCTTGGTCTTAGACCCAGCCCGTTTCCAGCTTTCTCCTCCACCATCCCCTGGGAATTGGGCTCATCATCAAGCTAATGAGTTCCAGCCATCTCGTCCACACTCCAAACAGCAGGATGAGGAAGGACAAGAAGGGAGACAAATGACATGGCCCAGCTGTATTTTAAGGACATTTTCCAAAAGCTGCCACATGATGCTTCTGCTTACATCCCATTGTGTAAAACTTAAGTACATGTCATACCTGCTTTCTGTGATGTTAGGAAACAGAGCCTCTATTCCAGGTACCCAGTGAAAAACTAGAGGTTTTATTACTAACAAAGTGAGAGAGAATGGATATTAGGGTAACCACGTTCAGTTTCTGCCATTCCATTGATCCTGTTCCTTAAAGTGGAAACTTAATCATTTTCAGCTGCTCAAGTTGTGTCAATTTTATCTCCTCAATAGAATAGCATACTTCCCATCAGCCTGGACTTTTGAGTCAACCAAACATGAATTTAAATCCCCATTTTTCCCCCTACAAGCCATGTGATGTTACACTTGCACTCTTGTGATATTTAACATAAGCTTACCCCAGATCTGGAATGCCCCTTATCCTCACCTTTTGTGTAGCATACTCCTAGTCATCCCTCAATACCCAACCCAAATGGCCCCTTGACTTTATCAGAGTGATGTGTATCTACCTCTCTAATTGACCTATTCCTCCTTAAGCATTATATCTAACTCATTTCTGTGTGCCCATTCCATAATCAACAGTCAGAAAATGTTTCTTGTATTTGAACTGTGTTTCCAAATGTTTAAATGTTTGCATGTAGTAAGAATTAAATAATGGTAACTTTGTTATCATTGCAGTTACTATTATTATTATAATTATTTTGCTGTCATGTATACAAAATGTATGTGGTTGCCTGGCTCTTAATCCATATGTTTGTGAGAGAGGCAACAGAGAGAAAATTCACCAATGAAGTTCCAAGTAGAAAAGGGTCTTTGAAAGGTGACCAAAATAAGAAGTGGTGTTTTCAGGAGGGCTGGCCGCCCTGTCACAGCTAAATGGGCCTTCATTTTCCAGTGTGTGGAGCCCAGAGCAAACTGCAGGCATGTCTGATAAAACTTCTGTCTTCTTTCCAAAGCCTTAAATCAAAGAGAAATCTGCTTGCAGCATCAACTCTGAGTCTTAAAAAAGCAGTGCATTAGCATCAACAATGGGATTAATTAGGCTTCCCTGGAAACTGTTCAAACAAAGGACTGTGCAGTTCTCTAGGAAGGTCAGGCCTTTGCATTCTTTTCTGCAGCATTTCAAGTTATCACCTCTCTGCAGGCCCACGCTCTGCCACAGGCAGGGGGAACCTTCACTAGACCACCCGAGTCTGGTGAGACCAGACGCTGGTTGCAGGGGAGAAGGCCAGAGGTCCCAAATCCTGGACCAGGGCCTAACAGAAAGAGCTTCAAGGGCTTTGAAGTCTGGTATAATAAGCTCTGCCACTCCCCTCACCAGACTTCATTTTCCTCCTCTGTGAAATGGGCATGATGCTCTCTGTAGAGCAAGGTTACCCTCAAAGTTAAAAGAGGTAATGCAGTTTTCCTAAAATTCAATGTCTTGCACACAACTCTCCCATCTCACCAAACTGGTACAACTCTTTTGCTATTAATTATTTAATGTTTTCTTTTACTTAATACATTTTAGGAGTAAAGGTTATATTCTTTAAGTAGAAAAAAAAGATTTTTTGACAACACAACCCAAAACTACTAAGCTAGCTATTAAAACATTTTTAAAAAATTTATGTACCACTAACAATCATCCTGTTAGCCAGCAAAGTGTTATGTGAGGTGAGTCTGGGAAAGATTGTGATGGTGTCTGTGTAAGAGGGAACTAACCCTGGGACACAGAGGGGTGGATCTTTGTAGGGTTTGGCAATTCTCCACCCTTCTCCTCTCTGTCCTTCCTCCCACAGTGTCTCACCGTTGTCTCTGGGCCGAACAATCTCCTCACCATTTTAAAAGTCCTTATTGCGTGATAGGCTGATGCGTGCATACACTGAAATGGTGGGAGACGCAAGAACACACACCACGGCTGTGGTTCAGAAGTGTGCGGCTCTGTGTGACGACTCAGGTGCCCTGAAAAAAGCCAAACTGCTCCATTTTTCCATGTGTTTTTCCTATTGGGCCATGGTGGGTTTTTTTCCCCTTTGGAAGTCCTATATTTAGCCTGCTAGAACACTAACTATCTTGTTTTTGAACTAATGTATCCTCTGTTAGAGCTCTTTTGAATGCAAGTGACAGAAAAATCCTTCCTGGGCACATTTAAATAATGGGAATTTATCAGCTCACAAAACTAAATCACCCACTGGCTTCAGACAAGGCTTGATCCAGGGCTAAAATCATGAGAGCAGAATGGACTTTTCTCTCCATTTAGTTGCCTCATTTTCTTCTGTATGGATTCCTTCTCTGCAGGCTCTCCCCTTGAAGTCATAAGTGACTAACTGGAGCTCTCAGAGCTCAGGTGGCTAGGCTTAAGGCTAGCAGAATAGATACGCCTCATTAAACCAGAATTCTCAGCAAAATCCTGCATTCTATTCTGATTGGAAATTTTAGGGCATGTGCCCACTCCCAAATCAATCCATCACTGTCCCGAGGGGATTCGGCCCTTGGGTTACTCAGTCTTAGGTAAAGTCAGCTCTACCAGAAACACACAAGCTGAACATGAAGCAGGAAGTGGCGTCACAGAGGGAAATTGGGAGGTGGTTACAAGAAGAAACCACACTTGTGCAGCCTCTATCAGTTAGTATTAGGTATGGCTGCTTGTAACAGAAGAGCAAGAAAGGCTTTAAAAAGATAGAAATACAGTTCTCTCCACATAAAAGAAATGTGGGGGTGGGTATCGCAAAGCTGGTGTGATGGTTCCATGGCGTCACTGAGAATTTGCATGTAGATACTCTCAAAATTGCATCATGATCTCAGATGGATGCTGCAGGTATAGCCTGTTATATCCCGGGTTGGCAATAGGAGGAAGCAGTATTGGGTGGAGGGGAGAATGAGAGGCAAAGGAGCCCCTCCCAGCTGAGTTTATAGCCACTCACACCTTAAACCTAGCTCCAATGTAGAAAAGGCTGGGAAAATTTCATCTTTTTTCTAGGAAGCTGAACCATCAGGATTCTGTTTTATTGAAATCCTTTTAAATATGCTAAGTCTGGCTCAATCTTAGCATCTGAAATGTGTCTCAGTCCTGTTTCATTTGCCTTTTTGTGGAAAGCCTTGACCTTCTGGAGGCTCCCTGTGCCTTTTATCTTACTTGATGTCTCCAAAGCCTGGGGGGCAGGTAGGTATTACTGCTTCCACACCGCACAGGTGAGAAAAGCGGATTCAAAGGGTGAAGTAACTTGTGTCCCATCACACAGAGGGTAAGTGCCAGATCTGGGATTCACACCCTGATCTCGATCTCTTCATTCCGCTAGTCCTGATTCCTCACCACTGCAGTGGGCCCCTCCGAGGAGGAGCAGGAGGGATTAGAACCCCAACCCCAGTGACCAGCCTCGAGTGGGGCCCCATACCTGTTGCTGACTGCCCAGCAGTGGCAGGTTCGGGGTGGTGGTGGTGGTTTGAATAGGAATGAATGTGCACACTCATAGAGTCTCCTGAGCAATTAATTCTTAAATCAGAACTCGCGTATCAGGGTGGATCTGCCTGCCTAACACAGAGCTCAGCACCCTCCTGGAGCAAAACCACGTTGCAGCTGGGCTCTCTGTAGCTCGGCAATTTCAGAAGCAACAATTTCGATGCAGCAAGCACTCCCAGCACTTCTGTCATTAGCACGTGCTAAATGTGCCTTTAAACAGAGTTTGTACAAGGGGACCGGTCACTCGAATTTGTCCTACCTGCATTTCTTTGCCTGGATTAGTGTTTTTACACATTTTTTTTTACTTCGAACGTCTTTAGACAATGCTTGTGCCACACGCCGTCTCCGCCGCCTTCCCAGGCACCGTCAGGTCCCACGTGGCTGACTCCTGATTTTAAGGGATTGCAGTTTTGATACGGCTTTTATAACTGACTGTGGAGTTTATCTTTTTTCATTTTTCCAGGAGAGCAGACCGCTGAGCCAGTGCGGAGCCGTGCACAATCCGTCCTTTGAAGCACATTTACCAGGCCCTGCACTTCACACACCCTGTCTTTGCTCTTCGATCCCCGGACCTCGTCCACACGGTGAACTACTTCTAAGTTCAGGAACCAGACCTTTCCATCTAGCATCCCCCAAACATACAGCCCAGCCAATTTTGTGTTCTGACCCACTCGATTCTGCTCTGCAGCAAAACCCAGCTCACTGCCTTCTCTTCTGGGACTTTCTCCAGGCTCTGCCATCCCCGACCTTGACTCTTGTTTTTCTCTTTCAGCTGCTGCCCTGGGGTCTTCACTCAAATCCCCGTTTCTGCCTGGGAACCCTGCCTCCCTCTCTAGGGAGGGCTCTCCTGGGACCCTGCTTCTCGGGGAGGGAGGTTGGAGTTCAGCACCTCTTGGGAAATTTTCTCTGGTTGGTGGAGGAGGGTGACCTAAGAATTTGACCTGGTACAAATGAAAGAAAAACTGCTTTCCAAGTGACTTCCAGTTCTGTATATTTTACCTGACAAAGGCCCAGGGCAGATGACTATTTATTTAGGAAAATTCATTCCTGGGCCCCTCCAGGTTTAACACAAAGGAAGCCCAGAGCCTAGTGTGAGCTGGAGACAGCTCTACATTTCCCTGCTTAATTAAGCAACAGGGATGAGGAGCTTTCTCTCGGTAGCCAGGAGGCAGGGAGTAGGGTCCGGGTATTGAGAAAAGCAGGGAAGACAGAAGGTCCCAACTGCATGGGAGCAGGCTGGACTTTAGGGAGAAGTGTAGCGCAAGGAGGAACTCTGAGTGGTGGGGGCAGAGAAGGAAGGGCTAAGAGCTGTGACTGGATTGTGTTTGTTTTGTTTTGGTTTTTTTTCCAGCTTTATTGCAGTATGCTTGACAAAAATTGTACAGTAAGTTCTCACTTACCATCTCGATAGGTTCTTGGAAACTGCTACTTTAAACAAAACTGCCTGTAACAGCATCAATTTGATCATCGGCTGATTGACAGAAACGAGAGTTAAGTTCCTACGGCGTATTTCTGGTCAAGAAAACATCACCAAATATCTAAATAAATACCAGAACACTTCTAACATTAAACACTGAAATACATGTGAGCTATATATACATTTAAGAAAGATTAATAAAAACAAGTAAGACAATAATTTACCCAATTATTCAAGTTCAGGGTGGCGGGTGGCCAGAGCCCCTGGCCAGGACGCCATCCGATGCAAGGCTCATGTGCACACGCACACGTGCACACACACACACACACACACACACACTCACTCACCCTGGGATCATGTAGACACACCCGTTCACCTAATAGGCACAGCTTTGGATGTAGGAGGAACCAGTAGCACCGGAGAAAGCAGGTGTGAGGAAAACGTGCAAACTCAGCCAAGGCTGGAAGCAATATTTTCTTTCTCATCAACGTTATGATGAAATGACACTGAATGAAATGACGTTACTTGAGGGCCTGCTGTATACATTTAAACTATACAATGCAATTATTTGATATCACATATGCACTGTGAAACGATTACCACAATCAGGCTAATTAACACATCCATCACCTCCCACTATTACTATTGTGTGTGTGGCAAGAACACTTAGGATCTGGCGTCTTCGCAAATTTGAAGTACACAATGCGGCATTTTTAACTGTAGCCGCCGTGCTGTACGTTAGCTCCCCAGGTCACAGTCCTCCTGTCACGTGTATACCTTTGGAACAGCGAAGGGGTTGGATTTTAAGTAGTTTCCTGCTCTGAGTTCTACGGCCCTGCCTTTGTGGCAACTCCCCACCCCTGGCTGGAAGCTCCAGGACCAATCTGTCACACACCACAATGGTGCCCACGAGAGGTGCTGGGGGGTGAGGAGGAAGGGTCTAGCCGGGAGCAGAAATTGGCTAAGGAACATCAGGAGAGTGTGAGACACACCCCATGGGAAGTCTCAGGAATCCCGAAGTGGGGGATGGGGACTCATGCCAATTTATTCGGCCATTAAGTGTGGCCCCAGAAGACCAGGCCAACTGGGTCACACATCCTTAGGGGAAACCTTATGAAAGCCCCCTGCCTCTCTCGAGTTCTCCCCCATGGTTCAGAAGAGGCTCCGAGGTTATTAATGGTCTGCCCTGCACGCATGTCCCTGGGGGCCTGCTATCTCAGGAAGCCTCTGCTTCCTCCACGAGGCAGAAAGAACTAGAAATTGCTGCGGGGGCATCTCCCGGATCAAGGGGGCTGGTTTCTATTCTTGTCTGTGGCACTGCCAGGTTGTGCAACCGAAGCACCGCAGTTCTCAGCTGTTCAGCTCGACCCGAAAAGGAGGAGGGATGGAATCCACTCTTCCTGTGCGGGTGCGGGGTCGTGAACACACGGCCCCCTCCAGCTGTCTGCCTCCAGGAAATTCCTCAGGAACTAGAGAAGAGAGGGCGAGAGTTCTCCAGAGGGAAGGTCTGGGTGTGGATTAGCTATAAAAGGGCGATGCAGGAGGAGATGCAGGTGAGGAGCATCTCGGGTACTCGCTGTCCTCACCAAGGCCCCAGGTGGGCTCTCTGCTACCAGCAGGACCCTGGCCAGGGCAGACGCGAAGCCCTGTGCCCGGCCCTGAGGAAGCGAGGCTGCCTCGAGTCGGGGATGATGAGCCCACACAACTGATCCTGCTCTCAGGCCGGCCCTGGCTCCGGGGGAATTTGGTGCCATTAGCAAACCAGGTGCTACGGTTTGAATGTTTGTTCCCTCCAAATGTTGTAACTTCATCCGCAATGGAATAGTGTAAAGAGAGGGGCCTTGAAGGGACGATGGATTAATCCATTCATGTATTAATGAGTTAATAATGAGTTATCACAGTTAGTTATCACGAGAGTGGGTCTGTTATAAAAGCCAGTTTGGCTCTCAGAACACCCTTGCTGCCCCTGCTGTGTGACGCCCTGCACCGCCTCGGGACTCTGCAGAGTCCCCACCGGCAAGAAGGCCCTCACCAAATGGGGCCCTGGACCCTGGGCTTCCAAGCCTCCAGAACTGTGAAAAATGATTTGTTTTTCTTTATAAATTTCCCAGTCTCACGTATTCAGTTACAGCAACAGAAAACAGACTAAGGCACCAGGCAACCCCCAAGGTTGAGGGGGGCTGTACAGCAAAGAATCCTGAGTACGCAGAGCCCCATCCTCAGCCCGGACCCGGGCCTCAGCTGGCCGGCCCGGAAAGCAGCTACTGACTGGCCATTGAGTGGGGAGGCGAGTTCTAGAAGGCCCACAGCCTGGCAGACTGGGGACAGGGACAACACAGAGCGTCAGCAGCTGGGACGAGAGGGCAAGTCTGGGCTTTGCTTTTCTGCCCTTCCCCGTTAATGAGGCACCAGGCCAGAGGGAAAAGCCTGGGCCTGGGCGTGACATGCCTCTGGGCCAACCCTGACTCTGCCACCCTTCCTGGTTTCAGGGCCTTAAACTATGCTCCCCACTCCCCCACCTTCTGAGCCTGTTTGCTCATCTGAAAAATGTCAAACCAGGAGTGAGAATTAAATGAGCAGCGGACGGCCTCTGTGGGACTCCTGCTCTCTCTCCCAGGCCCTGCCCACCGTGCACCCTCATGGATCATGTAATAGTTTCAGATACTGCCCAGGAGAAGGGTTAGCTTGGGAGAGCTCCGCCCTCTGTCAGCTGGGGAGGACACGGGCCACCTGATTGGGCTCCAGGCCCCCAGGTCGGAGAGGCTTTGTACCCCATTCATCAGTCACTACAGAGCTTGGCTCCCTAGCCAGGTAGCCAGCCCAGTGGGATGAGGAGGGGACGCTGGGGGGTCCATGGCATATTTTGCCTGCAGAGCAGAGTGTTTAAGAGGATGACGGACGGTGTCGAAGCCGGGCAAACCGTCTCAGCTCTGCCCTGATTGGCTGCGTGCCCCGGAGCCTCACGCACATGGATCGGCTTGTGACGCATTCCGGGATGGGGCTGGAACGCACTCCAGGCTGAGCACAGGGACGGGCACCTGGTAAGCCCTAAGCAGGCGGCAAGTTATTTTCACCAGGTAGACTCTGTTAAAAGGGATAGAAATCACCATGCAAAGTTGACTTAACAAAAAAATAAAAGGAATTTATCTGCCTTAGAATTAAAATGTCTGGGGTTAATAACTTCAGGCATTACTTGAATTAAGTGAATAGAGTTCCTAGTCCCCAGGGTACGTTCCCTTCTCTCTGTCTCTCTCTCTCCCCAGTCCACACCCCACAGTTTCCCCCATCATGGCAGCAGGATGGAGGCAGCTCCCACTTTCATCGTCTTGGCCCCAGGTGTGTGCCCGGTCAGCTAGCCGGCTGCGTAGCCAGGGAGGGAGCAGGGGTAGAATGTGTGAGTGGCCCAGGCAGGTCCTGCCTGGACACTGACGATGAGGCCCCTGCCAACCCCATTCCCTAAGAATGAGGCCAGGACGGTCCCCAGATTAGAATTAGGAGCTGTTACTGGAAGTGGCGTAAAGGGAAGCTGAACAGGCAAGTAGTGACTATCGGTCCACAATGATGAGCGTCCGCTACACGTATGTGGTGGTTCTCGTGAGCGTAGGCTTCCAGAGCCACATCCCCATGTTGTCCTGATACCCAAAAACATGTCCTCCATCCCCCAAGTGGAGACTTGACCTCACTCTGACGACACAGGTGGTCTTTGTCCCTGTACCTCAGTCCCCTGGCAGACATCACCCCCAATTATAAAGTGAGCACCCCATCAGGCAGTGGAATTGCATCCAATGAAACACAAGAAAATCTGCTGCGTTTGTCATGAAAATGGCTCCATTCTTGGGAGAGCCCGAACCAAGTTCGTCTTCACAACCACAGAAATCCAATTATCTTCTCTTCAGAAAGTGTGCGTGTGGAGACCACTTTCTCTAATTAATTGGTTCTATTGCTTGTACTGGGCCTTTCAGGGGGCCTGAGATGAGAGTTCTGTCTGGGAGGCTGATCAGCGACGTGAGGCCTCGGCCACCCAAGGTCTTCATTAGCTGAGCTCCGCGAGCAGCAATCTCGGGTCAGCTTTGCCCAGACAGCCTCTTGCTCTCTGTACGAAAACACGTGTTGCCAGCACTGGTGGGCAAGCGGCCCTGTCTTCCTCTTTTCCCTCACTTTATTCTGTGACCTGGAAAAATGGCTCCACTCTGGCGTTGCCAGGGTGGTGTGTGAAAGCTGAGTCACTGGCTTCTTGCCACCACCTGGCTTGTGTGCACACTTGCTCATTTGTCCCTCCAGCTCCTGCAAGTCCCCTCTCCCCACTCACCCCCAACCCCAGGCCTAGCTTTTTCAGAGTTCCCTGGAGACGACCCCCTCACATGTGCCCTGCAAGTTGCCCAGGGTGGGGGCCTCAGCTTCCTCCGATCCTGGGAGCACGTGCTGCTGACCAGTGTGGCACAGGTGCCAGGCACGGCCACCCCTCCCTCTCGGCTGTGCTAGGCCAAATAATAGTCCTCGGTGATGTCCACATCCTAATCCTAGGAACTTGTGACTGTTACCTTGTTCAGGGTTTTGCAGATGTGATTAAGTTAAAGATCTTGCATTGGAGAGTTTACCTGGATTATCCTGGTGGATCTGATATCATCACTGGGTCCTTATGAGAGGGAGGCAGGAGCTGGGAGTAAGGAGAAGGCCATGCAGAACGCAAGCAGAGATTGGAGTGACCTGGCTACAGCCCAGGAACACAGGCAGCTGGAAGAGGGGGGAAAAAAAAAAAGAATTGTCCTGAGGCCTCCAGGAGGAACCAGCCCTGCCAACACCTTGGTTTTTAGCCCACAGGACAGATTTTGGTCTTCTGACCCCTAGATTGGCAAGAGAATAAATTTGTGCTGTTTAAGCCACTACATTTGTGGTCATTTGTTACAGCAGCGACAGGAATCCAATACACTGGCTCTGACTGGGTCTTCTGGAAAGTGACTGGGGAGGGGTTTGTAAGGCATGGCTTGCACCCCTCTTAGTAGCACCTCACTGGGACACTGGGGTCCCAGTGTTTCTGGAGCTCGAGTGAAGCAGTGCCTTCAATCTTTACCTATTTGAAGTCAGGGAGTGTGGCCAGGAATTCAGCTGAGCTGCCACACGGGGACTTAGCATTCTCTTTTGTGGCTGTGGGGTCTCTGCGTGGCAGTGAGTGCTGCGGGGCACTGTGTGCCTGCGTTCTGATGTATTATCTCCCAGGGGTGCCTCAGCCCCTATTCTGGACAAGGACCTTGAAATAACCTCAAAATAATCACAGGAACAAGTTTACCAAATCAAGGAAGCATTGCCCTTGGGTATAAAAAAGTGTATTTCACGGACACAAAGAACCCTGGGTTTAGCTCCCTACACTTGACAGAAAGGCACACAGGCAACAGAAGATAAGAAACGAGTCCTGTCATATGCAATTCTGACTCCCAGCACCTTCTCTACTCAGCCAAAATTCCCCTTCCACTTGGGAAAGAGTTAAAAGAATTATAATAATAATCCTAACATTTGCTGGGCACCTACTAAATGCCAGATACTAAGTGCTTTGTGTGCAAACCCTCGTTTTTCCTCACAGTAACCCTTAGAGGAAAGTACTATCATTTTACACATGAGAAAATAATGATCTACCTTAATTCAAGCCTTGGAATCAGACTGCATTTGGAGAATTAGATACGGTCACTCTGGCTGTGAAAACTGATAAACACCAAAATCTCGGTGGCTTAAAACTTATCTCTCATTTATCCATCCAGTCAGTGACTGCACTCCACATAGTCATGCAGGGATCCAAAGTCTCTTTTTTGAGGCTCTACTGTTCCCAACACCTTCAGAGTCCTTCTATTCCAGCTGTGAATGGGAAGAATGAGAAAGGATTCCCTGTGGGAGGAGTTTCATGGCCAGGCCTGGAAGTGGAGACATCACTTCTAGCTACACCCATTGGCCAGAACTTGGTGATATGGGCCATACCTAACTGCAAAGAAGGCTGGGAAATGTTGCCCAGGAGGAAAGAGAACCCGGAAGATTGCCACTGTCCCAGAAAATGAGGAAGAAGAAAGAATCTCTAATAACTCCCCAGTTTCTAAATTGGGCAACCACATAAACGATTCCATTGACCCAAGAAAAGACCCACTATATACCTGTTAGAATGGCCAAAATCCAGAACACTGACAACACCAAATGCTGATGAGGATGTGGAGCAACAGGAACTCTCCTTCACTGCTGGCAGGAGTGCAAGATGGTATAGCCACTTTCTTACAAAATTGAACATACGCTTATCATATACCAGCAATCACACGTGTTCATATTTACCCAAAGGAGTTAAAAACTTATGTCCACACCAAAACCTGAACGCAGATGTTTATAGCAGCTTTATTCAAAATTGCCAAAACTTGGAAGCCATCAAGATGTCCTTCAGAGAGTGGATGGATAAATAAGCTGTGTTACTTCCAGACCATGAAATATTATTCAGTGTTAAAAAGAAATGAGCTCTCCAAATACTAGAAGGAACCTAAATGCCTTGAGGAGCTGGTTAGCCAATCGTGATACATCCATATGGTGAAATACTAAGCAACCGTGAAAAAGATTACGGCAGATCAGTAGGTATGGACATAGAAGTCCATAATACATTGAAGTGTGAAAATATAAAGTGAGATCCAATTTGCACGTTTATATCTGGATGAATGTGCCCTGTTTTCTTACAGTAATTATTTCTTGAAATAAAATTATGGGTCAAGGAGTGAAGAAAAACTTTTACTTCTTTATTTAAAAGTAAGCATTTACTATTCTTATAACTTAATAAAAGATTAAATGAATAAATAGATCTCGAATTGACAAAAGACACAGTAACTCTATCAATAAATGGGGAAAAACATAGATAGCAAAGAAATAGAGCTATTAAGCTAACATAAGGAAAGATGCTGAATTTTTACAAATTAAAAATAAAGCAATGGTGAGGTCTTTTATCTATTAAATAATGGTCAAACAAAAAATAACTTATTAAATTATAATATTCTGTTCTGGCAAAGGTGCAGTGAAACTGACACTTTCTTGTACAACTAGTGAAATTTAGGTTTCATATAAGCCTTCAGGGAGAAAGCTGGGCAACTCGCATCAAGGAACACAAGAATGTTCATGCACCACAACTCACAGGAATTTCACTTCTGTAAATATAATTTCTGGAGATAATTCAACCTAAACAAAAGGTCACATGCACAAAGACAGTGAAAATCTGGGAGTAATTTGAGATAGAGTAGTTAAGTATCAATAAAATAAGGGACAGTTGTGAGGAATTAAACAATCTGTGATATTTACAGGCATCTAGTAAGAGCTAAATAAATATTAGCTGCTGCTTTTATTATTGTAATTCCACTCAATTATAAATTGAATCATTAAAAAATGAGGTTTTTTTTAATGAGCTTAAAAATATAAATGAGCTTTCAAGCCACGAGAAGACATGGAGGAGCCCTAAGTGCACATCGCTAAGGGAGAGAAGCGGATCTGAAAAGGCCGCGCACCGTGTGATTCCAAATACATGATGTTCTGGAAAAGGCAAAGGTATGGTGACAGAGAAGAGATCAGTGGTTGCCAGGATTTGGGGAAGCGAGGGCTGAACAAGCAGAGCACAGAGGACGCTTAGGGCAGGGGAGCTACTCCGCACGATACTGTGATTGTGGGCACATGTCCTGACACACTTGCCCCAACCCACGTGCAACACCAAGAGTGAGCCCTGACGTAGACCATAGACTTCGAGAGACTGTGATCTGTCGGCGTAGTTCACTGACGTACCACTCTGGTGGGGCATGTTGATAACGGGGAGGCTGTGCGCATGTCAGAGCAGAGGGTTATTGGAGAAATCCCTATAACTCCTGCTCAATATTGCTGTGAGCGTAAAATTACTCTAAAAGTTAAAAAAATATATATATATATATATTTTTTTTTTTAAAAAAGAGGGAGAGATAGGATGCTTAGGGAGAAGGCAGACAGTCAGATCTGTATACAGTAAGTTCAAAGAACCAGTAGGAGACTTGGGTAGGGCTGGGTATGCAGGTCCTTTGTTCAGGGTCCACTGCAGTCCGAGAGAGACATCATGTGCCCCCAGGAGAAGTTCAAGTTTCTGGTCTCTACTCTCAGCCTTGAAAGACAGCAACCCAAGAGAACCCACTAGGCCAAAATGGAGCACCTCAGACCTGGTCCCACCGTCCCCAAACTCTTCACAATGGTCCCAGCCAGACAGAAGCATCATAGGTGAATGCCAAGCACCAAAACAGCTGGTAAGGCACGTGGATCAGTCTCCTTCATCTCAGAGTTCACACGGGGAGAGAACGGCGAGAGCCTAACGTCCAGAAACGCTATCTCCATCCTTCCCTTTTCTATACCTTCTCTCATTTCCGTCCTTCGTGGAGCCTCGGTGCCTGCGAGAGTCGCCGGGGCTCACTGGACCTCCCAAGTCCCCTCAATTCATCGAACCCGCAGTGAATGAAAGCGCTGCCAAGGGCCGCAACTTTAAATAGCAGCGAGGACATTTGGTCTCAGCCCGGAAGACCGAGGCAAGCCCACGGCTCCTGGTAATCAGAGGTGCCTGTGGGGCTTCTGCTCAGCCCAATCCGAGACACAGATGTCACAAAAATGTCACAGTCCTTCTTCCTTAGTGATGTGTACGGAAATCTTCTCCTTCCCCCAACAGTCCAATAGGATCATGCCCTAGAACTTGGCCATTTTTTCCTCTGTTCCTCAGTAGAACAGTGTTCCCCAAATCCTGTGCTTCAGACAAGCCGCATGGAGACTGCTCACCCTGCCCTGGGCCTCACTGGGACAGTGACGAATAAGTCGTGCATCTACCCTCAAGGAACCTACAGGCACAAAGGGAGACACAGGTGAGGAGGATGAAGGTGATGATGATAGCAACAGGGATGCGGTTACTGCTTGGGGTGAGAGGAGATGTTTTGTTGGAACGCAGGCGGTGTTGGGACGGAGGTCACGGAATTCCCTAATCCAGCCCTACCGCTCACCTTCCTCCTGTTCCATCACAAGACAGCTATCTGCAGGGAGCGGGAGCCAAGTGGGTGCAAGGAAGCCCTTAATTAACTGGGCAACTGTCTGATACTAGCAGCTGCCCTGCTCACCTCCCTGAGAGCAGAGCTGTCTGGCAGAATCTGAACGGTAACAGGCAACATAGATTTGAGGCCTTACTAAGCCTCTTCTCCACAGACTACCCCTCTTCCAAATCTCAGTCTCAGGCCAGCATGAGCGGGGGCTGAATGCCCTGCCTCCGAACGCACTCACAGCTCCCTGGGAGAGAGAGAGAGGCGAGTGCTCCGGGCACCGGGATCCGCCTGTCTGAGACCAGAGAGCCGGAGAGCACAGTGCCCTGGGAGCTGATCTGAGGCACAGTTCACCCTCGGCTCCATGGAGGGCCCTGGCTCTCAGGAATCACACCCCCTCCTCTCTTGGGGTACAGTTGGAAAGGAACAGGGAGAGGAGGGGTGCCTGGGGAGAGCAAACGGGAAGGCTCCTTCCTCTACAGCTCTCTAGGCGGCCCTGGGCCTGAGCCAGCGCACACAGCTACTGCACCGTGGCGGGGCCTCCTCTGTGCGCGCAGCAGTGCAGGCCAGGGCTGCAGCGCAGGGCCAGGTGAGAGGCTTTGAAGTGTAACGAAGGGAGCAGTCAGTTCATCTAGGGCTGGAAGACAGAGGTGGAGCCGTATGAATGGGTCCCCCAAATGGAACACTGGGAAGAGCGTTTCTGGAGGAGGACCCCTGGACAAAGACGGGGAGTTCAGGGCATGCTCCTCCCACAGCAGTGGGGCGTGGGGAAACACGCAGTGTCTGCGACCTGAGCCTGGGTGGTGGCTGACTCAAGAGATATGTCGGGACCTGGATGTTGGACTAACATTCATTATTTCACGCTACTGGGATTAGCGTTCCCAATTGTCTTTCGAGATTGAAGTTGCCCCCACTTCACAGGTGAGGAAACTAAGGATTAGAGATGGATGAGTCAAGATTCTTGACTCCAGGGAATCTAAGCATTAGTAGGAAGAGTGAACACACCAACATCCCCTGCAGATGTGGAGAAGGAATGACATTTTCCCAGTGTGTCCCTGTGGGCCAGCGTCCCTGTTTTATGGCCGGAAAAATAAAGCCCCATGAGATTTAAAGAGACTCACCTTTGGTCACCAAGCCAAGCAGATTAAATCTTTAGTTGGAGTAGAATTTGGCTCTGGTGAGCTTTCCTGAAGTTGTAGGAGGCGAGAATGGCATCTCCTTTACTGGGAATACTGGCTGGGCTTCAGACAAGTCATTGTCATGACTACTCCAGGCATCCAAGAGGAGTAACGTGGTCCCATCTCCCAGGACTCACTGGCCACGAGGGTACAGAGTAGGTGTCATGTTTTGCTCTGCTCATTCATCCATGGCCCCTCTGCTGGGGACACCACCTCCCTTTTCTTTTGGCAAAACCCCTTCCATCACTCATTCCATGGGCTTTGGGTGAACCTGACTTCACTCTTGGCTCAAGGGGTGAGTGTCTGACGAGGTCCAGCCAAACAGGGCACCCCATCTCCTAGCCCCATGATTGGCTCAGGATGGACACGTGACCCACTAGAGCCAGAGAAATGCAATTTTTTAAAATTCTTTTTGAGGCAGGGCCCTGGTGGCCTTCTCACTACCACACAAGGTGGGACTGGCATTACCATCGAGGAAGGCAGCACCGAGAGCAGAAGAGGCTGTGTGCTGAAGACATCCTCTGAGCCCTGGAAGTGCCCCTTACGTGAGCCAAGAAGTTCCCTTTTCACGTATGCCAGTTGCAGTGAGTGCCCGTTCTGTGAAACCCAGAGTCCCGACAGGTACAGGATTAGCTGCACAGAGTTGGGACTGCTATCAGACCAGAGCAGGACAGATGGAGGATGTGGGAGCTTGAGGAGTAGGAGGGGAGTGGTTCAGGATGGGAAAACCTACTGGGGAATGGTGCATGGTGGAGGCAGCTTCCAAGGTGGATCTTGAAGAGAAAAGGATTATGCCATGTGCCTGGGCAGAGGGTTCTTAAAAAGCAAATCCGGTTCCCCTGGTGTGGCCCCTGTGTGCTCTCCCACCTCAGCCCAGCCCTAGCCACCCCCAGCTCTCAGGACTCCAGCCTCTCGGGGGTCTATCCACGAAGACCATTGTCCAGGCTGTTCTCCGTGCTGGCAAGACCCTTGCCTGACCCTTTATGATCTCAGCTCGTGTTTCCAGGGCCAGACACTGTTAAGCACCAGGGGCCATAGTGCCCTGCAAGTATCATGGGCTCACAAAGGGTTTTAATTTTAGCTTATTTCACAATAAGAAAAACATTGATAGAGTAATAATAAATATATAATAATAAGTCCAGCCCAAATTATATTGATCTTTATACCAACATGCCAATGCAGCTATAAAATAATGTAAACATTTTTTTTTTTTTAATGGAGGAAGAGGCCCAGGGAGGCAAAAGTGCTCAAGATCCATGGAAATCATGATGTGGCCCTGCCCATGTTCCTCGGGGAGATTTTCCCTGGTGCCCCAGCCTGTATGAGACTTCTCCATCCTTCTTTGGACATTTATTATTTGTTTTTATAAAGTAAATTTTTTATTATTTACATTTATTTTTATAACCACTTGTCATACCCCCACCAGGATGCACACTCCATGAATGTAGGTTTCATGAACACCTGGTGCACTGCTGTGATTGAGTGAATGCATGAATTAATGAATTTCATTAATCGTTGTTTTGAAAAAAGGTCTTTCTTCTGAGGCTTTGCATTCTTTAAGGCCTCAGGCCTGGGGGATTGCAGGTTCTCTTCTAGTCACCCTAGGTAGGACCTGGTAGGTAAAGTCATGCACACATGATTGTCTACAGAAAGAGACTCTATGTGAGTTTCAATTCTATTTCTCTCATTCTATCTTCATGTCATTGAGGCATAAGGGATAAAGGAATAACTTTAGGCAGATTTATCTCCATTTGGAAATAGCATTTGCACGGGTTTCACCCTAGCTCACTTATTGAAAATGACACCTTCAAGGTTTATCACCTGGAAATTTGCCTAACCCTGGAGTTATTTTTCTTAATGTGCATTTGTAAAGTCCTTGTAACTTTGGTTGGTTTGTTCATCTATTTACCTATTTAATAAATATTCATTAGCACCTCTTCCGTGGGCGCAGTCGACTTTATCTAAGGTGGGGAGATGGGGAGCACTGACCGGATCAGAGCAAGGTCCTCACAAGGGTCCTCTCTGCTCTCCCCCACACCCCATCTTATCACCCGGGGGAATTTCTGCTGACAGCTTCTTTCCCACGTCACCTGTCCCTTCATACAGTTCTCTCCCTTTCCTCCTGCACTGCTCTGAGAATTCAAAATCTTCTCCCTCCATTGAGCAGAATAATTCACTTCTCTCTAGCTCCTGCTCCACCCAACAGAATCCAGTTCACTTGCCTCCACCTCTTGCTTCATTTAACAGGATCCATTCATTCTTTCCCTTTTCCCTTCTTGCTTTTTATTCTCCTTTGAAAGAAGTTGTGATTCTAGATAGAAAAAAATGTTTTGCTACATGATTATTTATAGTCTCAGAACTTCTTTTTAATATTCTCTTTATAGATTTGTGTTTCCCAAGAGAAATGCTATAGGAAGGAGAAATTTCTCAGTGACTTTATCTGCATATATCCTGGGAGCAAAGGACCGAAAGACTGGGATGGTAACCAAAGGAAAGAGGTGCTCAGGTCTAGAAGTTTTGGGCACTGGATTTGGAAGAATGTTAGGGAGGGAAAGTATAGCCATTAACAGCAAAGACAATTGAGGGGCTTGCCTCCCTGACAGTCCAGTGTCAGCCTCAGGAGAGGTGTGATCTAGCTTCTCTAACAATGTAACTGGAATCTTACATTTCTTCTTCCTCAGAATGTTTTCAGTCTCATAGGTTCATGATTGCACAGTGCCCACCAGCAATAGCCTGGGTCATGTGCTTCCGTATTTAAATTTAATATGTAAAAAGAAAATCTGCTTTACTAAATAATGTGAACCAACAAACTAAAGTTGAGCCTTGTTGGCTCTGATTGGCCTGAGTTGGGTGATGTGCCTATTCTTGAACCAATCCCTGTGGCCAGGCTTAAGCCAGTAAAAACTCAGCCCTGGATCCATGGGTGGAATCAATCCCACCTAAACTTCAACAGCTGAAAAATTCAGGTGCACCTGGTGTGGGGGACTGGAGAAGCATCTGGTCTACAGATGTCTATGAAAGGTCTTTTCTAGTGGTGAGATATGAGGTCACTTCAGGAGAAAGCCATATCAGGACTTGGACTTTGAAATGTATGTAGGATTTCAGGAGGCAGAAAGTGGAGGGTTGGGGTGAAGGTCTGGGAATACATTCCAAGTGGAGGGAAGGATGTGACGACATAGAGGTGGGAAAGCAGATATTCCTTCAGTGAAGGAGAAAGAAGATCCACCAAATCTGATCAAGTCTGATGGGGATACAAGACCCTAAGAAAGGGAGACAGGAGGGGACCCTAGAAAGCCCAGCAGGAGCCCTGAACAGCTGGCTAAGCAGCTGGACTTTCTCTTGAGGGTGAATAGGAGCTGTTGAGGCATTTTGTGCAGGACAGTGGCACAGTCAGATTTAGAATTCAGGGACAGCACATGGGTGGGGCCGTGTGGAAGATGGAGCATAGTGGGAGACACCAGAGGCATTGAGGAGGTTACCAACGTGGGTGGTAAGGTCATCCTTGGGGATTGGCAAACTCAAAGTTTTCTTGTTCCAGCTGTTGATGAGAGACATTAGACTGGGAGCCTAAAGCTTCCCAAAGATGCCAAATCTTTCTGAGAGTCATGAGCAGAGTAGCCCCTGGCGTTGAACCTGGGTGCACCCTCCAGATCTGTTACTTCTTAACCGCATGGCCTAATAAAGCCCCTTAAGCTCTCTGGGCCTCAGTTTACTCACCTGGAAAGTGGGGACTCTATTCTGCATCTTGGGGCATTATGAGGATTAGGGCGCTGCTGCATGTTAGTCCTCAAGAAATGTCAGGCCTTATCAATATTGGCAATAGGAATTAATAAGATCAAATCAGAACTAAATGAAATTGACAACAGGGAAACTATACGGAAGATTAATAAAACAAAAAGTTAGTTCTTTGAAAAAATAAACAAAATTGACATACCCTTGGCTAAACTAACGAAAAACAGAAAAGAAAAATCCCTAATAAGCTCCATCAGGAACAAAAAAGGAGAAGTTACAACTGATGCCATGGAGATTCAAGATATAATTTATGAATATTACAAAAACCTTTATGCACACAAACTGGAAAATGTGGAGGAAATGGACAAATTTTTAGAAACACACAGCCTCCCTAGGCTCAACCAGGAAGAAATAGAATTCCTGAACAGACCAATATCAAGGACTGAAATTGAAACAGCAATAAAAAACATTCCAAAAAAGAAAAGTCCCGGACCAGATGGTTTCACACTTGAATTTTACCACACCTACAAAGAAGAACTGGTGCCTATCCTGCAGAAATTATTCCACAGCATCGAGAAGGATGGATTCCTCCCCAACACATTTTATGAAGCCAACATAACCCTGATACCAAAACCAGGAAAGGATGCAACAAAAAAGGAAAACTACAGACAAATATCCCTTACGAATATAGATGCAAAAATTCTCAACAAAATTCTAGCTAACTGAATCCAGGTGCTTATTAAGAAAATAATCCATCATGACCAAGTGGGCTTCATTCCAGAGATGCAGGGATCGTTCAACATACGCAAATCTATAAACGTAATTCACCACATAAACAGAAGCAAAAACAAAAACCATATGATTCTCTCAATAGATGCAGAAAAAGCATTTGACAAAATTCAACACTCTTTTATGATAAGAATGCTTAACAAAATAGGCATAGATGCGGCTTACCTAAAAATGATACAAGCCATTTACGACAAACCCGCAGCCAACATCATACTGAGTGGGGAAAAATTGAAAGCATTCCCACTTAGAACAGGAACCAGACAAGGTTGCACACTGTGTCCACTTCTATTCAACATAGTGCTGGAAGTCCTGGCCACAGCAGTCAGGCAAGAGAGTGGATTTAAAGGCATACAAATGGGAACAGAAGAGATCAAACTCTCACTATTCGCTGATGACATGATATTATATCTAGAAAACCCCATGGATTCAACCAAGAGGCTCCTGGTATTGATAAATGAATTCAGTAAAGTCTCAGGATATAAAATCAATACACACAAATCAGAGGCTTTCATATACGCCAATAGCAGTCATATTGAGAACCAAATCAAAGACTCAATTCCCTTCACAATAGCAACAAAGAAAATAAAGTATCTAGGAATATATTTAACTAAGGAGGCAAAAGACCTCTACAGGAAGAACTATGAAACATTGAGGAAGGAAATAGCTGAGGACGTAAACAGGTGGAAAACCACACCATGCTTGTGGATCGGCAGAATCAATATTGTTAAGATGTCTATACTACCCAAAGTGATCTATAGATTCAATGCAATCCCTATTAAAATACCAACATCATTCTTCACAGATGTAGAAAAATTAATTCTACGCTTCATATGGAACCAGAGAAGACCCCGCATAGCAAAAACAATTCTAGGCAATAAAAACAAAATGGGAGGTATCAACTTACCAGACTTCAAACTTTATTATAAGGCTGTAGTAATCAAAACAGCTTGGTACTGGCACAAAAATAGAGCCATTGACCAGTGGAACAGAACTGAGAACCCAGAATAAAACCATCCTCATATAGCCACCTAATCTTTGACAAAGCAGACAAAAACATACACTGGGCAAAAGAATTCGTATTCAATAAATGGTGCTGGGAAAACTGGATAGCCACATGTAGAAGACTGAAGCAGGATCCACACCTTTCACCTCTCACAAAAATCAACTCACGCTGGGTAACAGATTTAAACCTAAGGAGTGAAACTATTAGAATTCTAGAGGAAGATGTTGGAAATACTCTTCTAGACATTGGCCTAGGCAAAGAATTGATGAAGAAGACCCCAAAGGCAATCACAGCAACAACCAAAATAAATAAATGGGACCTGATCAGATTAAAAAGCTTCTGCACAGCCAAAAAAACTGTCACAAGAGCAAACAACCTACAGAATGGGAGAAAATTTTTGCATGCTACAAATCTGATAAAGGGCTGATAACTAGAATCTACTTAGAACTCAGGAAAAGCAACAAGAAAAAATTAAACAACCCTATCAAAAAGTGGGCAAAGGACATGAACAGAAACTTTTCAAAAGAAGACAGAATAATGGCCCAAAAACATATGAAAAAATGCTCAACATCTCTAATCATCAGGGAAATGCAAATCAAAACCACAATGAGATACCACTTATCTCCAGTGAGACTGGCCTTTATCAAAAAGTCCCTAAATGATAAGTGTTGGTGTGGATGCGGAGAGATAGGAACACTCATACACTGCTGGTGGGACTGCAAACTAGTGCAACCTCTGTGGAAAGCAATATGGAGATACCTTAAAGAGATACAAGTAGAAGTACCATTCGATCCAGCAATCCCATTACTGGGCATCTACCCAAAAGAACAAATGATACTCTATAAGAAAGACACCTGCACCCGAATGTTTATAGCAGCACAATTCACAATTGCAAAGATGTGGAAACAACCCAAGTGTCCATCAATACATGAGTGGATTAATAAAACGTGGTATATGTATACCATGGAGTATTATTCAGCTTTAAGAAACAATGGTGATATAGCACCTCTTGTATACTCCTGGATAGAGCTGGAATGCATTCCAAGTAAAGTATCCCAAGAATGGAAAAACAAGCACCACATGTACTCACCATCAAATTGGTATTAACTGATCAACACATAAGTGTACATATAAGAATAACATCTATTGGATGTCGGGCAGGGGGGAGAGGGGAGGGGGAGGAGGGGACAGGTATATGCATACACAAAGAGTGCAATGCGCACCATCTGAGAGATGGACACGCTTGAAACTCGGACTTGGGGGGAGGGGGGGGCAAGGGCAACATATGCAACCTAAACATCTGTACCCCTGTCATATGCTGAAATAAAAAAAATGATAAAGAATGCGTGAATCAAAAAGAAAAATACTAATAGAAGATAGACCTGAACATATAAATAAAAGAAGGTTGCTTATTGTTAAAAAAATATATATATACTGGCAATAGGATTTCCTTTGATCTCCTCTCCCCGAGGACAAGCTACACCCTTTGTACATGTGAAGAAGCAAATCCTCGCTGGGTGATGTAAAGAAAAATATTTGGTCCAGGATTTCGTACTCAGTGAAACTAATTGTCCAGTCCAACCTCCCAGTAGTCAGTGGGGAGATTTCATTATTGTCATCTCCACCCTGCAGGTAAGGAAATTGAAGCTCAGTGAGGGGAAGTAATTTTCCCTGCTCCCCCAGCAAGAAAGGTGGCAGAGCTGGGATTCTTACAACTGGACTCCACAGCCCACCCCTTCCCATCCCTGACCGAGGGCCCCCAGCATTTGCCAGTGTGGACCTCAGACCTGTAGCACCAGGTCCTATGTGCCCCATGCAGCCATGATCTGTGGAGATGGACAAATTCTAGCAGACAGACCAGATGCTGTCTGCCAGAAGGGTCTGGGGCAAACATGTTTCGTAGGAGTCATACCACACAGCGCCCCTCCTGGTCATCAAAGGGATTGAAGCCAACTCCCTAGTTAATTGTTCCTCAACCACTGGTTATGCTGTCTCACATATGGAGACCCCAGCTGGAGCAGGGGGGCTTTCCTGACAGGCCTGGAATAGCCTGTGTGTTTAGTTTCCTTTCAGTTTGTATGTGGCTTTAATTTGTCTTTGTCTTTCCCAGTATGATATGTGGAAGGATCAAAGGCCTGGCTTCCAGGGGCAGCCTCCATCACTTACCATCTCTGAGATCTTGTCCAAGTCACATTCCCTCCCCCAACCCATTTTCTCATCTATAGCATTGAAGTATTAATCCTACCTCACAGAGTCAGCGAGTGTTACGTGAGATAGTACCTGTAAGATGCCTGGCACCTGGTCTAGTTCACGATGGTGGTACCAAGAAGAGAAATGAGCTACTGTAAGAAAGAGGGAACTGTCTTACAGACACAGAAGTTGATTTCTATCTCCAGAACAGTCTTGAAATGACAAAGCAGCTGTAGGCTATGCAATAATCCAGGGGCCAGGTTGCTGGCATGTTGGGGTGGTTGACGGTGTGGCTGGATCCGAGACCCCACCTGCTCTCAGTACCAGCTGGAAGGTGAAGGAGACATAGACCAGGCGTCCCCAACATCCTAAGACCCCAAAACAGAAGCATCCAGGGAGCCAGGAACAGAGACCCTCTGGGCAGGCAGGGACCCAATTTCAACCCATTGCTCTGGAAGAAGAAGAGAATAAATTTTGGGGGACATTAATATAGGTCCTCCATGTAGGTTTTCAATAAACAGTTGCTATTATTTTCAAGATGTTCTTCACCAAGTCGAATCAGTAGAGAATCCCAAGGGGCAGCAGAAAGACCACAGGAATATTCTTTCTTTAGATAGGTGAATATTGGAGGCTGATGTCATTGGCTAAGTTCAGCTAGTGACATTTTCTGTTCCTTAATTGATGGCCCCATGGGCTCTTCTTAGCTTTTGCTGGGCAGTCATATGCAATCATCTTTGTGAGAGAATGTTTGAAAATTAGCAATCTCAACATGTGGATTCTTTGAAAGAAATCACAGGGCCCAACTCTCGGGTAAGAGTGCCTGGTAAGGAACGTACAGTTCAAGGTACCTGCCCGGTTATTCGCCAGGGTGCTGATGCAACAAGGAGGGAGCATGGGCGTCAGGAAGCGCTCAGTTCTAAGAGGGAGTCTGTGTGCCTTCTATAAGCCCTTTGCAGGCTGCCATCAGTGGGGATGGTGGGGCGTCCATTCCTTGGGGGTTCCCTATTCCCTGCAGGATCCACATCCAGAGATGATGCTGAGTAGAAGTTCCAGAAATCTCCCTGCACCTGGCAAAACACCCCAACCCCTACCCTGGTGTTGACAGCCTCCAATTAATATACCTTGGGGCCATGAAGGACTAACGTCATCATGCCCATTAGCCCTGATCCTGCTAGGATTTCTGGGGGCCCTGCCAGCAGAGGCTGATCTCACACCCTTCCCCCGCTGTGCATGGAGTCAGGCAGGCATTCTCTGGTCCTCACGCCTGTACATCCCTCTTTCTCTGGAATGCCCCTGCTTTCCCGGCATGCAACTAGGCTACGGCACCAACCTCTACCTCCCAACATGGCCTTGACTGCAGGCGGCCTCCCCCCTGGTTCGACTTAGATTTTTCTGGAGTCTGAGTGAGAATCCATTTCCCGGCCTTTTTCAGCCTCCAATGGCCTCCTGTTTTCCTTGGCTTGTGGCCTCTTCCCCATCTTCAAAGCACATCACTCTAATCTCTGCTTCCAGTGTCACATCACGTCCTCCTCCACCTCTGACTCATCCTTTCTCTCTTTACCAGGAGCGCTGTGAGCACATCAGACCCTCCAGGGTAATGTCCCCATCACGAGACCCTTAGCTTAATCACTTCAGCCGTAGAAGGTAACATTCACAGGTTTTGGGGTTTAGGATGTGGACATCTTTGGTGGGAGGCATTGTTCAGCCCGGCACAAGGACCAGTATATTACCAGTCTCCCTGTGAGTCAGGCGGTGGCCTTCTAGCCCTGTCGCAAGCAGGGGGGAGGCGTGAGCCAGCCCCACGGTGGGATCTGCATGGCTGGTGCTCTGGAGTCCGCATTTCATGCAGACTAAGTGGGGCCCACATCGCCCAGAACTCAGGGAAAGTCAGGGAAATCTTGCTTTGTGCACAGTGTCATTCTGGATAAGCCGGGCTGTGCTGATATAATCCACAGGCCCCCAAATCTAAGAGGTTTGGAACAGAAAAGATCTGTTTTGTGCTTTGTGCAAAGTCCAATGGGGTCTGGGTATCTCTCCAGCACACGATCTGTACCTTGGCAGTCCTGGCTGCTTTGAACTTGAGGCTCTGCCACACTAACATGAGGCCTCCTCCGTGTCTGTCATAGCAGGGGAGGAAAGAGACTGGGGAAGGACACATGGGCTTTTTAATACCTGGACCCAGAAGTACCACTGTCACTCCCTTCATTGGCCAGGACTGGTCCCAGGGCCCCACCCAGCTGCAAGGGCTGAGAAGCTCCGTGCTCCGTGTGTCTGGAAGGGGAAGACAGCCGGGTGTTGGCGACCACTAGCAAGGGCCACTGCAAATGGCAAGGCATGCAGACTGGCTGGCAGTTATCCGCAATGGGAGACAGGGAAGAATGCAGGCTGTCCTCAGCGCACCCAAGCAGGTGCATCACCATGCCCCACTCCTCCCCCAATGCCCCACTGCTGTGGCGTCTATGAATGCCAAGCTCAGACCTGGGGGGAAGAGGGAATTGTCCTTTATCTTCAGATGTCACAGTTCTAATTATGCTCCTGCCTTTCCCTTCCAGGGACACGGGCTCAAAATCAGAATTATCTAAAGAATTCAAAGAGGAATTTAGCCTTCAGACTCTAAAGAAGTAGCATTCCTGGCTTCCCGCTTCAACAAGGTAGATACAGTTTAAAAAGATGAATTCTTGCTTTATGACAGAAAGTTCAAGACAAAGGAATTCACAAAAGGGCTCTCAGAGAAAGCTCTGGGTTTGGAATGGGACAGGTTTGGGATAGAAAATTCCTGCCTCTTCCTGTCACTGCGTAATCTCTATGAGATGAGTTGGCCTCTTGAAGCCTGCAGGGTTTTTGTGAGGATTAGAGGTAACACATACACTCACATGGCCCCTGCCTGCACTCCCCAGGGGGTGTCCTGCCCCTTCCTTCCTATTCCGAGAGAATAGGCCTACAAGATCATGCTGGTGATCGACAGGACACATGGGGGGACACAGAGAGGCACAGCAGAATAATCATTTGAAGGACTGAGATTTTTCTTGCCCTTGCATTCTTCGCAGCCCTGGTCCCTTGCTCACCCAAACAGCCAGGACAGGGGTCTTGTGCTTGTCACCTCCAAGAAGAAATGGTACACAAGGCCTTTCGGTTTCAAAAATTGATGGCCTAGGGAAAGCACGCAAAATTCTAGACAATACAATAAATTTGGAGAGTTCATCGATATAGAAGGAACTAGTTCCCCACCACCAAAGCCAGATCAAGAGTACCCCCGGCTATGGGAGCTGGGGCAGAAGAGACGGGAGGTTAATGTCAGAGGGTCCCTCCGAGGCTCCTGTGCCCTGCCCTTCGTCTCCCTAACCCCAAGGTAGGGAAGACGGTGGAAACCCCAGGTCTAATGGCCGTGGATCCCTACCCACTTTTCCAGGTAGAGCCTGGGAAGGGAACAGCCCCCAGAGGAGAGGACCCTTGGGTATGACTGGACAGAAGACCCAAGAAGGCCCCGGGAGGTGCCTGGGAGTAGCTCGAAGATGCATGAAGGGCCTTCAGTCAGGAATCTCGAGGGCTGCTGCCTGTGGGCTGCTCCCTGCTGCCTGCTCAGACTCCCCGATGCTCCCCAACCTTTGCTACAAACTAGGTTGCAAAGTGCAGCTGACTTCCCCAGAGTCCCTCTCAGCCAGGAACCCTCATGCGACTTAGTTCTGCAAGCTGATTTGCAGCTGTCAGGGCACAAAGGAAGGCCTGTGGGGCAGTGGGTCTCTTGCAGCAAAAAGGGCTGGGAGGGGACTGCTCCCTCCGTGAAGGTGCCAGCACCCACCCTCACATGGCTGTGCCAAGCGGCACCAGCAGTACCACATTTCCACTCTGAGTCTTTCCCGGCTGTGTCGGTCCTGGATGCGAGACACCACGCTCCATCCTCAGGCTTCCCAAGAGATGCTGTGCGACTTCTGACCTTCTGATAAATCTCATTCTGCTTAAACCACTGGAGTGGATTCAGTCGGCTCTGACATGGTGACTCGGCAGTGGGAATGAGGACGTCGTAGCAAGAGCCAGGGTAGGACAACAGTGAGGACCGGATGAGCCCTTGTCATCCACCTCATCCCACTTGTTGGCACGATGAGCTCTGGAACTTAGATACAACTTCAGAGCAAGAAAAGGACACTGAAGAACCGCAGTTGCCTTTCCCCCACTCGACAGAGCGTAACTCAGGTTAGACATTCAATAATTATACCACGTAGAAATATATTTAGAAAAATAATAAATATAATAGAAAGTTACACTTATTAGTGCGTGAGTTAATGGCCTGAGGTTTATACCCAAAAGAAATACTTGTGTTCACAAAGAATAAGCAAAGTAAAAGATTTCTAAATCTCCTCCCCACACCCTTAGAATGACTTCTCTGAAAGCACAGAAAACCGCAAATGTCAGGAAGGATGTAGAGAACTTGGAACCTTTGTACACTGCTAGTGGGAATTTAAAATGGTGCAGCTACTACGGAAACCAGTATGGCAGTTCCTCAAAAAAATTAAAAATAGAATTACCATATGATCCAGAAATTCTACTTCTGGTTATATACCCAATGGAATTTAAAGTAGGGACATAAACAGATATTTGTACACAAATGTAAATAGCAGCATTGTGCACAATGACCAAAAAGGGAAAACAACCCAAGCGTCCACTGACTGGTGAACGGATAGACAAAATGTGGTCTTTATACACAATAGAACACCATTCAGCCACGAAAGGGAGGGAAATACTGTCACGCGCTACAACACGGAGGAATCTCGAGGACATTATGCCCAGGAAACGTCACGCACAAAAGAACAAATATTACGTGGCTCCACTTGTGGGAGGTTCCTGGAGCAGTCAAACCGAGACAGGACGCAGCATGGGGGTCGCCGGGGGCTGCGGGCCGGGGAAAGCGAAGTTACCGTGTCGTGGGTACAGAGCATCAGTTCGTGAAGATGAAGTTCTGGAGACGGAGCTGATGGTTGCACAACCCGCGAATGTACTTAATGCCACTGCACTGTCTACTTAACCATGGAGTACTATTCAGCTTTAAGAAACAATGGTGATATAGCACCTCTTGTATACTCCTGGATAGAGCTGGAACGCTTTCTACTAAGTGAGGTATCCCAAGAATGGAAAGACGAGCACCACATGTACTCACCATCAAATTGGTGTTAACTGATTAACACATAAATGCACATATAAGAATAGCATCTACTGGATGTTGGGCGGGGGGGGAGGAGGGAGGAGGGGATACACAAAGAGTGCAATGTGCACCACTCGAAGGATGGACATATTTGAAACTTGGACTTGTGGGAGGGGCAAGGGCAACATACGTAACCTAAACATCTGTACCCCCATAATATGCTGAAATAAAAAAAAAAAAAGAAAAGAAATTATATAGAAGGTAAATTTTCTTATGTGTATTTCATCACAATTAAATTTAAAAAGAAAAATCTGATGTTTAAGCCTTTCATGGAGACAAGCTAGCTAGAGTCCCAGAGTGGTAGCCCGGGCAGGAGCCGTAGAGATCACCCCTGTTCTCAGAAGGGAAGCCTGAGGCCGCGAGAGGGGACGTGACTTGTCCACGGGGACAGACGTTTCATCCTGGCCTGGCTCTTTCTACTCCTGCCCCTGTGGTGTGACAAGGTGCCCAGGTGGCAGACTGTTGTCCCTATCCTCACGTGCTCCGTCCTGCCTCTCCAGCCTCTGCTCCAGCCCCTGGTTGCTGCATGATCGCTGGTGACTCAGACCAAGCCAGAAACGAGAGCAGCGGGACCAGACACCAGTCAGATCCTCCCACTTCCGAAAGGACATGCTGCAGCCTCGGCCTTAAGATGGTCACTAGCGAAGAAGTGACATCATGTCAGTGACATGGCTGCCAACTGGTGAGCCGTTATCTGTGCTAGATTTCTCATGTGCACTCTCACCTGGAATCCCCCAGTCCTAGGCAACAGACGTCGTTATTACAGCCATTCAGCAAACGAACAGGTGAGACTCATAAACGAGGACCCACTCACCCACAGCCTGGTGGTTGGCACTGGGAAGGGTGAGGCCGCTGGGCTGGGTCAGAATGACCCTACCCCCAGCGCCACCCCGACAGCTGCAGGGTGCTCGGTACACATTTGTGGAAGTGAACTCAACATTTTTGGCCTTGAAAGGCTTAAGAGAAATAGAGAAATAATTTCCATTTCTTAACCCACCACCAGGTAATAGAATTCAGGGACAATTGTAGTAAATGCAGCAGCTATAGGTAGATAATCGATACTTTCAGACAGAGTGGTTCAATCTACTGATAGATCGGTTCATGGGTTTCCCCCTTCTTCCATTCTTCTGGAAATCTCTTTCCAAGAAACGACAGCATTAGAAAAACCTGTGGGCTCATTTATTGGCATTGTTTGCGGAGAATTATTGTACCTGTCTGATTATCTTTCTCCAAGCAAATTACAGAATAGTAGAGTCAGAGCATCCTTAGAGATCACTGCATCCACTCCTCTCCTCACTGCACAGCTGAGAAAACTGACAGCCAGAAAGGTTACGAGGCCTTCAATTGACGGCAGAAGGGAAAGAGCCCAGGAGTCAGAGCATCTGCTCTGCTGCACGGCCTGGCCTGGCCTTGGGTACGTGCTACGCTGGGAAAATCTCTCCGGGTGATTAAAGTCAGTTCCTTCTGAGAATCTGAACTGAGGTCTTCTGGGTCCACCAGGGAGCAGGTGGGTGCCACGCCTCACACTTGAAGCCCCAAGCTGCTGGCATGAGCCCGGCACTTGCTTGCAGTCACCTGTGAGGAAGGGGCCACCACTCCTGTTTTGCAGATACGGAAACAGCCTCCAAGAAGTGGAGCCCCTTGCCCAGGACACCAGCCCCTCAGGAGAGGCATTAGATCCCTAGGGCTATCCTAGCAAAGTGCCATAGACAAGGTGGCTTAAAACAACAGAAATGCATTGCCTCGCAGTTCCAGAGGCCAGGAGTCCAAAACGAAGATGTTGCTGGGTCGTCTCCTTTTCAGGGCTGTGAAGGAAAGTCTGTTCCAGGCACCTCTCCTGGGCTGGTAGGTGGTCATCCCTTGTGTTCCTTTCATGTAAGGACCCAGCCATACTGGACTAAGGCCGCTTTCTTCAACTCAGTTACCTACTTCGAGATCCTGTCTCCAAATAAGCCCCCATTCTGAGCTGCTACGTGCGAATCTGGAGGGACACAGTTCAGCCTGAAACAGCAGAGAAGCTGAGGCTGGAGGCCGGTGTGGGAGCTGTGGAAGCCTGCACTCTCCCTCCACAGCTCCACCTCCCTGGCAAAGTCAAGGCCAGGTGCTGGAGCCCAGTGACTTTCACAGGTGAGTCACGAACAGGACCCGACCCCTTCCCCCAGGAGCCCGGGAAACAAAGCCATGCAAACAGCAGAGGTGCTCCTCCTACAGCTGCAGCCTCGACAAAGTCTCATCATCAAATAATAGAGAGATCCACAGAAGAAGGAGCTCAGATAGCTCTGAAACTTGTAAAGACAGCCTAAATCTTACTTATAGTAAGAGACAGGAAAATTAAAGCTGGCTGGAAAAGGTATTTTTCAACTATCACATTGATGATAATCAAAAAGTTAGATAATACCCTATGCTGATAACACTATGGGAAAACAGTCACAGTCATCTACTGCTGGTGAGAGTGTTTAAGAGGGGACACACTCTGGAGAGCCCAAGGTGGTTACACCTGTCACAATCACAAATGCACTCTCCAACGGTGCCTGGAAATTATACTTCTGAGTGTTGATCTTACAGCTCTGCTACCAGGCTTCTGCGAACTGAAGTGGGTGCAAAGCTGTGTATTACAGTATCATGATATCAAAAGATTCAAAACGACCTAAGTGCCCATTCACAGGAGGCTGCTTAAATAAATAAGAGCTGTACGGTGGAATGCAATTTTCAAAAAGAATAAGAAAATGATTTATAAACCAATGTGAACAAAGAAAGAAGTAGGGAAAAAAAGCACAACGTAGAATAGAGTACAAAATACGCTATCACTTGTCTGAAAACCTAATATACATTTATAGCCTCACAAACGTATGGAGCATCTCGGGATGGTCCCACAGACAAACTAGTAATAGTGTTGCTTTCTGGGAGGAAAACCAGATGGCCGGGGGAGGGGATGAGGGGCAGGGATGGGGCAGGAAAGGCATATTTTAAAGTCTTTTTTATGTGAAGGAATTAACTGTTTTAAAATATATACAATTACAAAGAAAATTCTTACCATCATGCCATAGGCCCATTCTGTAGCTTATTCCTCCAGGCGAGACTTGAGCCTTTTAATACTTTCCCAAATAAATTCAATTAATTGTTATTCTCATTTAATGAATCCAAATTAAACCAAGACCAGCAAGGAAGGAAGCTAAATACAGAGATGCAGCACTGAGCAGATGTCACTTCCCAGCTTTTCTTTTCCCTGCTTTTCCCTGCACCAGGCAGAATTAACTCTTCCCTCTCCTGCATTCCCACCATGAGCTGCACCTACGGCCTGTGGCTCAAGCCACAGACAGTGACAGGCCTTGGTCAGTGAGCCTGGGGGCAGTGTGGCTCGGCAGGCAGGCTTCGGTGTTAGACAGGGACGGCCTGGAATCCTGGTCTGGCCATGCAGGGCACACACAGCCAATCTCTCTGCGGCTCCACTTGCTTCATACGGTTGTTGTCAGGTGGATTTGATAAACTAGGGCAGTGCAGGGCCCGGGACAATGCCTGACACCAGCCAACTGTTCCATCAGTGCCATTTCTGCTCAATGGCTCCACATTTCCCAAGCAGCTACAGTGTGGAGGGCTCTGAGCAGGGTCCTGGGACACACCAGGGAATGAGGTGAGTCCCAGCTCTCCTGGAGAGCATTCTAGTCTCCTAACACCATAGCCACTAACACATGGAAAGGGCTGGACAGGACAGTGCTTTGCCCCGGCCATGCCTGCAGCACTAGTCTGGGCTTCCGGCACCCACTCTGGGCCTCCACAGGGTCCCGCTGAGAAAAGCCCACTGAGCTCAGAGGTGACAAGTACAAGAGACACCTCCTCTTGAGACTGGAAAGTGACAAAGCAGGTCAGACCCCCGCTAGCTCCCCTTCCCACCCCCACAGGGTGGCAGCAGCAGGAGGTCGCAGGGGATGGGGCCTGTCGGGGCAGGTTCTCTTTGGAAGGTTGACAGGCTGTTGGCACCCCCTCGCAGAAGGCTGAGGGGGCCCCTGGGTTCAGAGCACTCTGAGAGGCCCCTCATCCTCTGTCATCACAGCTGCCTGCTCGGGTGGGCTGGGGGACACCACACCTGAGGCCAAAATATGCCTCCAAGACAAAGAAGACAGAACTGAGAAGCTGAGGCCACTTGGGCGCTCTGCGGGCTCCGGGGAAGGGGCTGGGTTTGGGAGCTGAGCAAATCTGCGTCAGCACCTCTGCCTGCACCCACGTGGGCTGAGGGCTGCGGTAGCACAAAGGGCTGGCCCACATTGAGAGGTTTGGGCCAAAATGACGCAGGCTTTAACATGAAGAAATTGTGACCATGCTGAAGGTCAAGAAAAGGAACGTGCATTTTCAGGACCCATAATGTATCCAGTGCTTTAAAAGCAGCCCTTTAGTACCCCAAAGTAACGTCGTTCCCATTTTAGATTCCAGGATTCCAGCGCTCACAGAAATGGAGTGTATCACAGGGCCCCAGGGGAGGAACGGAAGGCTCAGTGGAGAAGCCACACCACCTGCTGAGGGGCTGGCCCATGCCCACAGGAGGCCACGGGCAGCCCTGTCCCTGCTGTGCGTTCAGACCGCATCGAGCAGTTTGTCTCGAACTGAGAGCTGCACATCCTCCCTAAATACACGGCATTCTGAGGTCCTGGTTGTGCCCAGAAATCACTTCTCTTCACCCATGATTCGAGGGTGGTGGAGTGCAGCGTGGATAAGACACAGCTGTGGCCCCCAAGCCACTAGCGGGCAGCCCTGCAGCTGAATCGCACCCTGGGCACTTCCCAGCCATGTGACCCTGGGCAAATTCCCTGTCCCTTCCAGGCACGTTTCTCTGTGGACACTGGAGATAATAATATTCTTATCCTCTTGGGTTGATGTGAAGATTAAATGAGATGGTGCACTTAGAGCCCCAGGCATACAATCGGTGATTAATAAATGGTGGCCACTCTTGTCATTATTAAAAAGACATGCTCTCCCAGCTAAGTCAGCCTGACAATGTCACATTTTTGAGTTTCATGTGTTGCACAGGAACAGAAATGTAGATTATTGGTTGCAAACTCCCACGGGGTAAGATATGCAGCCCAGGGCTGGGGGAGGCTTCCGGGGGGAATCACACTACGCCCAGGGTGGAGCACACGGCTCAACATGCGCTTGTTTGATGCTTGATTTGGCCAATCTGTCTAGGGGTTTTGGATCTTGTGTTACTTTACTCAATGCTCATGGTAACCAGCAAGGCAGGCACTGTCACCTTGTCCCTTTGACAGGCAGAGGGAGTAAGGCGTGGAGCGGTAAAGGCACTGGGCCAGCAGAGGCACGTTTGTTCAGTAATTCGTTCACACATTCAATCAACAGCAGTTCAGTGAGCCTCTCCTGCGTTCCAGGCTCTGAGCTGAAGGTCACTGCACCCAGCACTCTGATGATGCTTCTGGCCTAGTGACAGAGACAGCGGTGTAGGGTCATCACGCAGACGGGTGTGTGATTGCAAACTGGGACAAGTGCGGAGAAAGAAAAGCACAAGGAGCCACAGTTACCAAGGGGCAGGGGGTCAGGTGGGGAGAAATCTCCAAGGATGAGGGAACTTTGGAGGGTACAAGGTTCTCATCTGCTTCAGGACTAAGTCGGTTTCCGACGTGGACCTCGTGGTTTTTGTCCACAGACAGTTGGAGGACAGAGAAAGCGCAGGTGAGCTCCAGCGCAGCCTCCCAGCTTCCCCAGACCTTCTGGGGAATAAAGAGGGGGCTCCCCAGCCAGAGAGGGGCGTCTCTCACGCTGCAAGCCTCGAGCAGTCTCGCAGCAGCCTGTGACCATCAGGGGAGCCAGGCCCTGCCCGGGCGCAGGCGTCCAGCTGCCTTAGACTGTGCCTGAAAGATGCCGTCGGGCCTCCCTCTTAGGGGCCACCAGTGAAGGTTTCCTCCCACTTAGAGAGGCTGAGTTGTTGCTGGAGCACAAATAACCTCCTACTGTCATAAAAGCACATACTTAACAACCCGTCAAATCCAGTTCTGGTGGCTGCGTTGAAACGGCTGTCGCCTCGGCCACCTGAGGCCTAGGGGCTTCAGCTGCTGTAGGGAGAGCCTGGGAACCGCAGAGAGAAAGTGTCATTATAAGGCGGGATTTGCTTGGGGGAGCGGGAGCACTCAGCTCCAAAGCGGGATGGTGTCCCTAGGTCTTACCGAGGAAGCCTGACCATCTCAGAGAGAAAGCTGCTGGGGAGGGCTGCAGGGCAGGGTGGCACAGGGGAGGTGCAAGAAGCCGGCTGGAATCCAGGTGAAGACTCTGACCTGTAGCCTGAGTCACTCGGGCTACTGGAGGGTTTTCCGTGGAAGTCACGTGATGCGGTGCCTGTTTCGGAAAGAAGTCTCTGGCTGCTCTGGGAAGAAACATGAGGGAGGGGTGTGGCGAGGAGAGGCAGAGCGTGGATGCAGGAACAGTGTGCTGGGGGTGACACAGAGGGACAAGGGAGTTGAAGAGGGAGAAGCCATGGCTGCCGGGCTGCAGAGTTTGGTCTCCCCCTCCCTCTCCGAGGCAGGCAGGCTCCTGGGGACACACGTTTTCTGATAACGTCCAAATATCCAGGCAATTTATCTTAATTAGTGAGAGCAGGGCTGAGAGTTCTGCTTGAGTGCTAGGAACTGACAATAGGGGATAATGACCGTGAATGGATCATGAAACTCGAGTGTCTGCGAGATGAAAGATGCAGGAGGCTGGGGAGGGGTCACCAAGAGGGGGCAACAGATGTGTGCACTTCACTCTGAGGCTGGTAAATCTCGATGACAAGGAACAATCAAATTCTGTTTTTGCAGTCAGAGTATGCCCCTTCCCCTTTATGTTGTGGGGTGGCCATCCCCATCCACGCGGCTTAACATGAAACACCCCTTAACTCCAGGGCAGATTACCGCAACAAAACAGGGAAAAGTGTGTCCAGATCTTGGCTTTCAAACTAAAGCCAGCGTCCAATTGCATAAAGAATGAAGATGCGTCGGCAGAGCCCATTTTCCCACTCCTGAAGTTGCTGCAGTAGTGGGGATACATGGGGTGGGGAAGAAGAAAGGACAAAGGGGTGACAAGCAAGGATGCAATCTCCAGAGGCTCACAGAGAGCTCAGGACAAGGCGAGGTGGACCATAGAAGACCAGAGGAGGATGTGGGAGACACCAAAACGTCCCTCCTGCATGCACGGGTGGGATTGGCCATGAACAGCCAGGGTCTCCCCTTCACTGTCATCATGTAGCTGGTTTTCTGACTTGTTGGGTTTGGGGGCTTTTGTTTTGTTTTCATAATAACATCAAATTACAGATATTAATCTGAGGCCTGCTTTTCCCAAGTTCATGATACACCTTGGAGATCCTTCCTTGTCAAAACATATTAGTATGACCTTGTACTTTTTAACAGCTACAAAAGAATCCATAACATGGAAACAACAACATTTTTAACCACCTTCTATTGGTGACCATGACACTGTATTCACATTCCTCTGTGTGTGTGAGTGTGTGTGTGTGTATCTTCGTGCTTTTGGAGTGTGGGGTTCTTTGATCAAATGTTGATAGCTCCTGCTATTTTGCTTTATAAAAAAGGTGCCATTATTATCACTCCCATGCTGTAAATAGTTTCACCTAGACTAGAGTGGAAGGGACTCTGCAAAGATCATCTGACTAGTGGAGTGGTAGAGACACGTGTGAACCCGGGTCTGCCAGCTCCCAAGACGGGCCTGTGAGGGCAGAGTGTCCCGAACTGGAGGAAGGCTCCACGCCATGGCAATGAGGGGCTGTGATGAGTTTGGAGGAGCCAGGCATCCTGTGTAATGCGCTGGGTGTGTCCCTGTCCCCAAAGGCTCAGCCCTGTCTCCATCCCATGCCCTAGACCCCACCACCAGCTTCCTGAGAGCAGCCTCTGTCACCGGAGGCAGAAAGTGCCAAATCAACCCATCAGTCTGCAGTCAAGGTTACCAAATAAAACAAATTTGCTGCCTGAGGAGCAGATGGCTGAGACTTTCTCCTTCAAGCTCCATTACGGATAAATCGGGGGTGCAGCTGCGTGGGGAGCCAAGTGGCTTCCACGACACTTAGTGCATTCCAGTACCCAGCCCAAAACACAGGCCTCATTAGTGAGGTCTAATTAATTTCTTACTTGGGTTTACTTGGAGGGCCCTGATTAGCAAGGGAAGAACCAAGACAGCTCTCGGGGCTCTGTTGCATTTCTCCGTTCGAAGTCAAGAAGAGGACTCTCTCTCAGAATGTATTACTTAAGGGCAGTATTTAAAGTGAGAGGGTCAGAGACCACACAGAGTTCAGCACTTGCAGGCGAGCAGAGTCAGGATCATTAATGAATCTCCCTTCCACCCAGCAGGCCAGGCACGCAGCCTGTTCCTCGAACCATTCATTAATTCACGGTGTCCCACACTGACTTCCATCACACCTACTAGTTTATTACGCTGGGTGACAAGTGTCTCCTTGTCTTTCTTTACTGGAATGTGGGCTCCTGAGTATTTCTGGAGGGCGAGGACCACACGGTGTTCCTCTCCATGCCTTGAGCGAGGTCAAACGCAGAGCAGGTGTTCTCTGAGTGTTTGACGGATGGAGGCTGGTTTCATTCGTCCCTTTAATAGATATTCCACAGCTACGACGTAGCATGCTCTGCTTTAGGTTCCGGGCTAGTCTGATCTGTGGCCAAGATCAATAAGTAAGCAAACAAAGACATTTGGTGGCGCAAGGAGAGAGTACCGGATGGAAGCTGACCTCTTGGCCAAGCCCCTTTCCAGCCGAGTCCCAGCTTCCTCCACTCTGATATAAAGGGCCCTGCAGCATCTCCAGGCCCCCACGACCAGCTTTGAGGAAGAGTTGATAGTCTTCACCAGAGTGGGTGGCCGTTCAAGGAGACAGATGTGTTGCACGCTGAGCACCAGATGTTAGACAAAAGCGACCAGTCTTGGGGAAGTGAACTGCTGTACTGCTCACATGCAGAAGAGCATTCGTGAGGAAGCCTGTCACCCCTGGCAGGCAGAGGACAGAGGCTGAGACCCAGGTGGATGGGCCGGCACACAGCTGTGGGCCTGGACCTGGGCCTGACAGCTTGTTCTGCCGCTTCTTAGCTGCGACTCTACTGGAAGCTCTTAATCTCTCTGACCACCTTACGTCCCACTTTTTAAATTAAAAGTTACAGACTGAAAGGAACCAAACTTGAGACCGTGTCACAGCACGATGGTTAGCTCCTAAATTCCGGAGCCCAACAGCCTGGGATCAAGTTCCCGCCCTCAATGTTTTTGGGGTTGGGGGAGAACTTGGAGGGATCATTCATCATCAGTTTTTTCATGTAGAAAATAGAGTAATTTTTTAAAAAACTATAATAAACTCTCAAAAATGGTGGTTATTAACATAATTGCCTGGCCCACGGTAAGTGCTGAAATACACCCCTTGGGGAAGTTCATTTGGATACTTGGCCTTAGTGTCCCCAGTGCCTCACGGGAGAGAACCGGAGCGTGTTGGAGCCGCTCGGCTGTCTCTGGGCATCAGGGCGTGACAGCAGGGTGAGGGGGGACCCATCTGACTCTTAAGGGGCTGGGAGGACCCCGGCCTGGAAGGAGGCAGAAACCAGCTGCTCCACAGTGGAGTTAGTGAGAAGGACTTCCCTCCTCACAGTTCTGTGAGAACAGGTGTGGGATGTGTCGGAGAACTGGCAGGACTTGCTCGCGGTGATTCAGATGTGTCTATAGAGCCCTGACACGAGTCTCACAGCCGGTAGCGCAGACTGTAGCCAGGTCTCAAGAACAGCTTGCCTGATCTGCAAATGTCATCTCAAGTCTTCCTGGTGTCATAGCCGTGACCCCGAAGACATCCACTAGTTTCTTTGAATGTGCACGGGCTTGTTGCCAATGACTTGCAGAGTTTGGGATTAGTTTATAGGGAAGCTCACTGGTGCAACCTGTTGGGAGAAGAATGGGGCTTGATTCAGGACACAGACACCCAGCACGTGTGCTGTAATTGTTGAAGTTCGTCTTTCTTCTTTGAAAGAGAAGAGGAGGCTGAAGGGAGGAGGACTGTTCTAAGTTTCCTACGTAGTAGACAATTACAGCCCAGTTTGAAAGTCACTAATACAGGAATACACAGAAGGTGGAAGAGGCACATCTAATCAGTCCTGTAAGGAGTCAGGGCCTGGTCAAGAAAACCTCAGAGGAGGTGACATTTTATTAGGATCTGGAAAGTTGCCTTTGGGAAAGGCATTCCAGGCATGGGGCACAGCACTCACAGTGGCTCCGCGGTGCAGCAACCAGTTGCTCTTGAAGGCATTTCACAGCAACCACAGTCTCAGTTAGCCTTTCGTGTGAAGTGAGCAGACAGACTGCAGAAAACCACACCATGACAGCCCTTTCTCTCATCCAGGTTAGGTGGAGGCAACAACCAATATGCATCCAGCCTGGAAGGCCACATCTGGGGATGGGCACACTGTTTACTAGTTGCCAGGCACTGGGCTAAACACTGGCATTCACTCTCCCATCTCAGCCTTGCAGCAGTCTTGCTGGGTTAGCACTGTCACCCCCACTTTAGAGATGGGAAAACAGGCTTAGAGTGGGGAAAAGTGATCTGTGCAGAGCCACATCTTGGTTACAACATCATGGTGGTCCTCATGCTATTCAAACTCTGGGTAAAACTGACTTGAACCAAAGTCCAAAATCTTCCCCTAGATTTCTGAAAATTCCCTGGGAGCCTCCCTTGTCTGGCCTCTTCCCTTCCTGGGCTCCAGGTTCCCCATGGCACGTCCACATGTTGCTACGTGTCCCCAGACCTGAAACCTTAGGAGACATCTAGGTCCCTCCCACCTCCACTGTCCCCTTCCTTCCAGAAACAGAATCCTGGCTACAGGGTCTGGGAAAGCATTAGCTAAAAAACTACAGTTCCCAGCAGCCTTTCAGCTGCAAGGACCTCCTGTCATCCTGGAACCTCCAAGCCAATTCCAACAACTGCTTCCCCCAGCCTTCCCCTGACGAGAGGAAGACAGACCGGTGCAGTCCCGATGCAAAAGTCGGCTCCTATGTTGTGCATTGGATAGATTTTACTGACCACTTGTAGTCACAGGGAGGAGTCAGCTCAAACCCCACACAGCCCCTGCTGTCTCCAGGTCTCCTTTCTCTTCTCCCCTTCCCCAACATCTGTTTCCCATCTCCTCCCTGCCCACATTCTCAGAGATTCCTAACTTTTCTCCCTCCATTAGACACAGCAAGCTACCTACCTGCAGTCCTGTGGCCTAAACTTCAAACCCAAACCCATCACAGGCTCAACAGAACAAAGACCCCTCCACTTCACAGAATCCTGTCGATTGTGAAAGCAGCTTGGGCTGTCTGCATGTATGTGCAGGGAGGGGGACCAATTAATGGCATGCCCACCTGGATTCCAGGTGTACCCGACAGCCATGGAATTCCCTTACGATGATTATCGTCCCCGGAGGAGCCCATCGTCCCCATTGCATAAATTTAGAAGTGGGGATTATTTGTCTGGATCTGGTTTTCCACAGCTTCTCCGCAGGAAATCATTCCTGACATTTTCCTCTGTGCCCTGCGGGAAGCTGTCTTCTCACCCTCGACACTGAAAGGCCATCGGCCAGCGGGAGCCCCTTGATGGCAGGGGCCCTACGGAGCTGGGGTCTCTCTGCATTTCATTTAAAGTCCACCGGCTTGGCTCATATGCGGGGCGGCTGCAAACTCAACCAGGAAGCAAGAGGGACAGGAGGGGTGGGAGTCCTCAGGGCAGCCTCCTTCTCCAAAGATGATTCTGGAATGTGTACCAGCCACAGCGTCATCTCAGCAAGGCCTCCCTGCAGGCTTCCTCCCGGCCCTCAGTTTTAAAACTTCAAACTCCTGAGTGGTTCTTTCTGGAAACACACAGAGCTCCAGCCAGCAAACTCCCCGTTGCCCCTGCCTGCAAAGCGAGTATCTGCTGGAGGGAGCTGGTCTCGCTCCGTTTCCTCCCTCAAGGCTGATGAGTCTCTTAAAACTAATAGTGGCCCTCGCAACCCCTGTCACTTAAACAAGAAAGGACATGTTACTTAAATAAAAGGAGACTTGTCGGCCGGGCGTGGTGGCTCACGCCTGTAATCCTAGCACTCTGGGAGGCCGAGGCGGGCGGATTGTTTGAGCTCAGCAGTTCGAAACCAGCCTGAGCAAGAGCGAGACCCCATCTCTACTAAAAATAGAAAGAAATTAATCGGACAACTAAAAATATATAGAAAAACTTAGCCGGGCATGGTGGCTCATGCCTGTAGTCCCAGCTACTCTGGAGGCTGAGGCAGTAGGATCGCTTGAGCCCAGGAGTTTGAGGTTGCTGTGAGCTAGGCTGACGCCATGGCACTCACTCTAGCCTGGGCAACAAAAGCGACACTTTGTCAAAAAATAAATAAATAAATAAATAAAAGGAGACTTGTCCATACATGAAGGACGAAACCAGGTGGTCAGGGCTTAGGGTGGTTTTCGCCAACTAAGAGGGTCCCTCAGAGCTCCCATCTTGCCACCATCTCAGGCTTGGAGCCCAGCAAAGAAGGGCCCCAATCAGTGCTCTGAGAATAGTTCAGGGGTGCACAGAGCCATTGCCCACACCCCTGAGCCCCCACAGTGTGTCTAATTCTGGTTTGGTTTGGTTTGGTTTCTGTTAAGTTGAAGATGCCCATCCCAGCCGGCCCAAGCATGTGATGGGATTGTTCCTCCAATCACTAGTGCACCAAGGGTGGGGGAGAAGGCAGCTTTGTCTGGACTTCGTCACGACGGGGCTGGAAATGCAAGCATCAGGGTTACTAAAAAGCCCCAGATGTTTTAAGGGAATTTTACATCCATCGTCTTGACCTTTTGGTGAAAAAACTGACAAAGACCATTTTCCTAGTTACAAAACGCAATGTCTAAAACTAAAGCCATGAGCCAGGTGCAGTAACTCATGCCTGTAATGCCAATACTGTGGGAGGCCAAAGCAGGAGGATCACTTGAGGTCAGGAGTTTGAGACCAGCCTGGGCAACACAGTGAGACCCTGTCTGTACAAAAAAATAAGTAAATAAAGGTTCTAGCTTCTGTAAAAATGTTAATTTGAATGTATTTTGAATTGTAAGAGCAAAAGAAAGAATTTTTTGTACATTTTTTTCATTTAATTGGGATGATTTTCAGGTTTCTACAAATAGGATAATTGTAAATTTAAAGCATTACATATTTATTGATGAATAATATAAGTATTCCCAGTCCAAGAACTAAAATGAATAAGTGAAATTGAAATTAAATAAAAACAAAGCTAAAGCCACAGTGTATGGATCATTTTCCTAATGCTGCTGGAACAAATTGCCACAAACTTGTCAGCTTAACATACAAATGTGTCCTCTTATAGTTCCGGATGTCAGAAGTCAAAATCAGTCTTACACAGCTAAAATCACAATGTCAGTAGAACCAAGTCTTCCTGGAGGCTCTGGGGGTGTGGGGTAGGGTCTGTTCCTGTGTCTTTCAGCTTCCGGGGGCTGCCTGCACTCCTTGGCTCATGGCCTCCTCACCCCAGTCTCTGCTTCCTCTCCACAGTGCCTCCTCCTGACTCTGAATCATAAGGCAGGTGTGATTAACCACTTGTGCAAAAGCCTTTGCCATCTCAGGTAATATTCGCAGGTTCCGGGGATGGGGACATGAACATACTTGGCCAGCCATTACTCAGCTGCCCACAATGGGAATGCTGTCTTGATGTTTTACAATGGTAGATGCTAAACCTATGTGTGCGCATGTGTGTGTGCACACCTGCCCGTACATATGTGTGGGACCCTCCCACCTCTCACTCTTTGCGGAGTTCTACAAAGAGAGAAGCAATCCAAAACTGTCCCTGAATAATTCACCTGTTTCCCAGGAATCTCCACTGTGAGGCCAAGAAGGGAAAGGCTGTATTTTTGCAAACCAGCTACATGCACGTGTTTATAACTGGGAAGAGCAAAGGTGATTTGGAAGCTTCAAGCCAGCAACTTAAATTTTCTCTCATCTGTAAAACGAGGATGCTGACCAATCCCACAAGCACCTGGAGAGCACACACCGTTCATTGGCCCCAGGCCGCGGGCTAGGTGGGCTAGGCGTGAGGACCCCAGGGTGAAGGAGATCCCTGTCCTGCATCCAGGCTCCCTGGGGAGATGGAGCCGGAAACACCCCACTGCTGAGTCAGTCCGACAGGTGCGGTGATTGAGGTAAGAGGAGCAGGGCAGCTGGGGGGGTCCTGACCCCATCAGACCAGGCAGGGCCCCTCCAGCAGCTGTTACGTTTGCAGGGGCTGAGAGTGAAAGACAAGTGAACCACGTGCACGCCGGGGAAGGCTTGGTGGGGTCCAGCAGGATGGAGTGCTGGGGAGCTCCAAGGAGCTCGTCTGCCCCTCACTCATTCCTCCAGGCAGTGTGAAGATCAGAGGGGGTCACGTGTGCACAGCATTTCATGCATCTCAAGGCCCTGTGGGAACAGCTGAGAGCCCAGGTGGGGAGGCCCTGCGGTCACCAGTGTGTCTGTGGCACCTCCCTCCTCCTTCTGGCTTCCACGAGTGAAACAGGAGGGACAACCCTAAAGTGACCTTGAGGGGGGTTCGAGGGACATACAAAGCAAAGTGGCAGGACTTTGACGGAAAAAATAGTTAATAAGATGTTAACACGTAAATCTGATCTTTCCTCTCCAGCCTAAAAACCTCCCATGGCCTCCAGCCCTCTATAATAGAAGCCAAATATCTCTTTGCACCCGACCATGGGTCCCGCTCCTGCCCACCCCCCTGGACACATCTGGTCCCACCACCCTCTCACTCACTGTGCACCCCGACCCCCCCACGCCCACCTTCTCTCCAGCCTGGAGCACCTCAAACCGCGCTGCCTTGGGACCCTGGACACCGTGTACCCTCAGTGTAGGCCCCGCTTCCAAGTGCTCCACGACGGGCTCCTCTTTGCTCCCCAGCTCGAGTGTTCCCTGCAGAGGCCTCCCCTGACCATCTAGTTAACGTGGCCCCTACACACCCACACACCCGGCCAGTCCGTCTCCACTCACGGCCCCGTTCTTTCCTTATCTAGCACATCTCGTAATGAGAACTCACTCTCCTCTGGTACATACTTGTTTGTCTCCCAATTGGCTTCTAAGCATCATGAGGGCAGGCCCCAGGCCACCGCTGCCCACTGCCATACCCCGCGCTCACAGGGCTATCTGCACACAGCGAAGACACTCCATCAGTATTTGGGTGAACACATTCTAAATGAGCACGTGAATGAAAAGGATTCTTCCAGTGCTCTGCTACCTTATTGTACAAGCCAAGATGGAGGTCCATTATTCAAGTTTGAACACTTATATATCAAGCTGCATTCGTTTCTTTCCTCGGGAATGTCGCACAGCTGCTGGTAACACCAGACATTCTGGAAGGGAATAAAAATGGGAATATCACTTTAGAATTTATCATTTCAGTATACTTTATCTTATTTCTCTTTCCATGGTAACCCTGCATCGTAGCTGGTATGATCATCATTTTAGCAGATGAGGAAACGGAGGCACAGAGAGGCTGTGCAGGTTGCCTGAAGTCACACAGCTCAGCCATGGTGGACCCCAGGCTCCCAGGGAAATCTGTTTAGAGATATTCTATGTGCTGTCCCCCTCTTTAAGAACACTAATGTGTGTGCTTTATTGTGCAAAACGTTTCTTGTTAATTACTCACTTAGCTATTTCACATTCAGTGGTGCTGAACCTCGTGCCGGGTGCCTAGACTCAGGCGCTGCCCTACGGTGTTCACGGCTTGGGGAGGGAAACAGACCCTAGGGGCTACCTCGCTGTTGGGTTTGTTATTGTTGTTTTCTGTCTGGCATCCAACCCTCCTTCCTTTGCTCACAGCCCCTCATTTTCTTTCAAAGAAGCATCCCTCACCCACACCGAGCTCAGTCTACGTGGCCTGGAGGGGCTGCCCACGTCCCTCCACAGGTGGAATGCCACCTTGCCTGGCAAGGTCAAGCCACAGGGCACCTGACCCAAGCCAGACCAGCAAGCGTCAGTCCTGAGAACTTTTTCTGGAACTTTGGGGGAAGAAAGCTTTCTTTTCCTGACCGAGTTGCTTATCCAGTAGAATATAAGCTTAAAGTCGCCAGCAGCTGTGCGAAAATGAGCCCAACACAAAGATGAGGCAATTTCTCACTGATCTTTCATTAGTACCTGGATCAGGATGTGCCTGAAGGTGGAACCCTGTAGACATTTGAGTTCTGTGAGCCTTAAATTTTCTTTTTTATTCAGGCCCGTCAGGGTTGGGTTTCTTTATTATTATTTTTTTCATTGACGAATAAAAATTGTACATATTTAAGGTGTACAGTGTGATGTTTTGATATGTGTACACATTGTGAAGTGATTAAATTTAGATAATTAACAATCTATCACTTCACATACTTATTTGTTTGTGGTGATAACATTTAAGATTTACTCTCTTAGCAATTTTCAAGTATATAATACATAATGTGTTATTAACTACAGTTACCCTGCTATACAGGATTGGATTTCGGATACTTGGAACTGAAATATCCCTGGCGAACACAAGATGTTAGCGTCATTATTATACCAGGCAGTAGGAGCTCACTGTATCACTATCCAGAGGCCAGGAAGGGACATTTGAAATGGACCTTCAAGCAGAGGTCCCCAACTTTTTTGGCACCAGGGACCAGTTTCATGGAAAACAATTTTTCCACAGACGGGGGGTGGGGAATGGTTTTGGGATGATTCAAGTGCGTTACATTTATTGTGCAGATAATGACTTGCAGCCACTCCCCAGCGATAGCATCACCGCCTCAGCTCCGTCTCAGACTATCAGGCATTGGATTTTCACAAGGAGCAGCAACCTAGATCCCTCGCATGCGCAGCTCACAGTAGGGTTCATACTCCTAGGAGAATCTAATGCCCATCCGACAGGGGGCGGAGCTTACGCGGTGATGCCAGGGACGGGGAGCGGCTGTAAACACAAATGAAGCTTCGCTCGCCACCCCCTGCTGTGCAGCCCTGTTCCCGGCAGGCCTCGACCAGTACCAGTCCAGGGCCCGGGAGTTGGGGGCTGCATCCCTGAAGGATGAGTGGGAGTTCTTGGGCAGAGCTCCAGGTAACAAAAAATAGCATCGTTGTGGGACCAGGCAGCCCAGTGTTGCTGGAGCGCAGCGTGGCGCGGGGGCTGTGTAGGGAGAGGCCGAGAGGGGATCTGGGGCCCTGCAAAGTTCTCAGGCAGGAACTTTCCACAAGGGAGGCCGCGTTTCTGCGTCAGTGCACTGCTTGGAAACCCTCGAGGAACAGGTGATCCTGAGGTGGTCCTCCCCGCTGGAACCCCGTCGGCTCCTCTGTGGGCGGATGAGCCGCCCGTGCCCACCCCGGCCGGCGGTGCGGTGGCGCTGGCTAAGGAAGCCGCGCTGGGCGCAGTTCCAGAAGACACCCAGCCAAAGCTGCGGACAGCCCGTGATGCTGTTGGAGCCTCGGATTTCTCTCAGACTCAGGAAGTCTCCTCTCCCTAATTCCACCACCCCCTTCTGCATGCTGGGGGACGGCGGGGGCGGGGCGCTGCATCCGTCCTTCTGGCCTCGCCAGTGGGTCAACTTCCTCGGGAGTTGACCCGAATGTCCAGAAGAGGGGCGCACACCCCAGCTGCCTCCCTCTTGGCAAAGAAAGACCGTGGACAGAGGCAGAAGCAGGTGGGACAAGAGGACGAAATGCCAAGATTGCCTCCACAGGGCAAACTGCGTCTTCATTAACATTTCATTGTGTCTGTCCTGCGTAGAGGTCCTGGGCCCCAAACCTGGTGTCTCTTTGGCTTGAGAAGAAGGGGGAATCTCAGGTGCGAGAGTCCTCTCCAGACCTGCCGAGGGTGTCAGGGTAACCCCACACTCTCTGGGCACAGTGCCTGCAGTGGGTGCCTGTGCACATGTACCTGGGGAGTTTGGGGCACAGTTTGGCACAGCAGGGCGACCGCACGATACCCAGCACCCCGCCTTCACCGGCCCTGCCCCTTCCCGCCTATGCCCACCCTCCTCCAGGTGCTCATAGCGCTGCCTGCTCCTGAACCAACCTGCCTGCCGTCCACACGCCAGCCGGTTCTGGGTGCTGGGCAGCCACCAAGCCGGGAACGAATATTGCTCATGGTGGAAGCTGGAGGCTGAGCGATGGCCAGGTGGGCCCGAGAGGAGACTCCAGTCATACCTGGCAAACCTCACTACCCCTGTTGTTTTCTTAGCACGTTGTTCCCTCTCTCCCAAAAACCCCCATCCCCCCGCCTACTCCTCCAGGTGGCAACTCAGTGTCCCCTTCTCAATGAAAGCTTCCTTGGCCACATTATTTAAAAGTGATCACCCCTCCACACGCAAGTGCTCCCAAGAACTCCCTGCCACTCCATTTCCTGCTTTGTTTTTCTCCTTAGCACTATACACACACACACACACACACACACACACACACGCGGACATGATGTACATACGAGTTCTTAAAGTCACTTGTTAATTCAATCTCCACGCCACTAGAATGTAAATTCCATGCAGGCATGGGTTTGTGTCCTAGCTTTGCTCACTGCTGTGGCCCTAGCATCTAAAACAGCGCCTGATGCATAGTAGTGGCTTAATAAACATTTATGGAATAAACGGCCATAGTGACCGAGAGTGTGGACTCTAGAGACGGGTAGATCAAGTTCGAATTCTAGCTCTCGCGTCTCCTAGTTGTGCGGCCTGGGTCGGTGTGCGTAGCCTCTTTGGGCTCAGCTTTTCCGTCTACTAAACGGGGATGTTATGACGGTTCCTTCCTGTTAGCATCATTGACAGGGTTCACTGGGATTATGCACGGAAAGCACTTAGTAAGGACTTGCTCTGAGAAGTGTGTCATTGGAAAAATAAAAAATTAATAAAATAAGATAAATAAAAATATGGACTTGGCCCCGAGTGAGCACTTAGTAAATGTTAACCAGTGTTGTTATTTCTGTGGAGTTGCATAACTGGCCGTTTTCTTATTGGAGCACTCATTGTGTAGACAAAGCAGGTGGCATTTCAGAGGTGCAGTCATTTGCTCAAGGTTGTGCTGCCAGCCAGTGGCCTGCAGCACTAGAGCCAGGACTGGGTTCCTCACACACAGGCACCAGGAAGCGGAAGATGGTGCGAGGGAGGTGGGAGAGGCCGTGGGCACCGTGCGGCTGCCAGCAGAGCCTGGAAGAGGAGAGGGGACCTTTTGTCCCACAGGTGTGGTCCCAGGGATCATGTGGAACATGAGCTTGGAAGATTGGCCCTGCCCTCGCAGAGTCAGTGGGAAGAAGAGCACTCTGGGACATCCTCATGCAATTGTCTCCAAGCATAGCTAACCTGCACGTTGGCTCTGCTCCCAGCCATCGCCGTCGACGTTTGTCTTGGACCTGCTCGACATCCTGTCCCTGTTCTTCCAGGTGAAGCATCCCGACTTTGCTTGGGGAAACCAGCTCTTCCCCATCCTCGGTCCACGTGGCTCTGTTGGGACCGACCGCAGCCCTCTGCTTCATGAGTGGACATTGACAGTGATGGGGTCGAGAGCATGCGTGTGACAGCCAGTGCACTCAAAGTCAGTCCTAGGACTGTCTGCTAGACCCTGGGAAAAGCAGGTCTCTTTTCCTACCAGGGTTGCTAAGCCATCAGGACGCGAGTGGGGGCTACACAGGGTCCCCATGTGGGGAGCATCTAAACGGGAAACCAAAAAGCCGAAATAGAAGAAACCAATAGGGAGAGAGAAAGGACAAGTGGGAGAAAGAAAAGAATCTGGTGACATCATTTGAGTCCCTGGCTCCATCTGTGCCTGAAGGTAATCCTACCCCTGGGCTTTTCGTTTACTTGAGTCGATACATTTCCTTTTCAACGAAGTCAGTTTGTATCGGGTTGCTGTCACTTGCCACCCAGAATGTTCTGATTCACACCCCTACTCCTCACCTTGGCTTAGCTATTGAGTGGCTTGTAATGTATTCAGAGGTTTAAGAACACTAGGGAGAAAGGAACTACTATCTACTGAAGGCCTTTACAGGATCGCCTCGCACCCTGCCATCCTGACATTACTGACGGAGGAACTGCTGCTCAGGGAACCGATTTCCAGAGCCAGGTTGCAAGCTGAGGTCAAAAACCTGTACCTTTCCCTCTTCCAGTGCAGCCTTCCACAGATTAAGGAGGCAGCTTTTTAAAAGAAGGAACTTTTGGGGCTGGCCAGGAAGAACGAATGTGGTCCTCCAAGCAAGGTAGGTTAGGAAGGGCATTCTAAGCAGAGGGAACGGCACTAGCCAAGCTCAGAAGTAGGAACCCTGAGAACTATTTTAGAAGACAACACACAGTCCAGATTGGCTGATGTAGGGAGCCGGTGGAAGAGGAGAACTGGGAGACAGGCAGGGACCAGATTGCCATAGCCTTGAATGTCACCCCAAGGCATTTGACTGTAACTTCCGGCTTTGGAGAGTTTGCTGGGGGAGGGATGGGCTGGGTGAAGAGACGCCGATGACTCGTGTGGAAGCTTATGCCTGGGCCCAGGCAGGGCAGGGCAGACAGGACGCAAGTGAAGAGACAAAGGGGAAAAAGTTGCAAAGAAAACAATGTTGATACAACCTCACGAATGATGGAATTGAGAATGGAATCAGGGGGTCCTCAAAGGTTGGAGTTATTTACAGGACAAACAGTGATCCCTGTCAGACACCAGGAAGTCAGGCGTAATCAGGCAGCAAAAAGGGTGACTTCCCCGGCGGGCAATGTGTTGAGTCTGGGGAATAGACGATCGGGGGCAGCCCTGCGAGGGCAGCTGGTGAGCAGCTGGAACTCGGGAAGGAGGCTCAGAGCTGCAGAGAGAACTCTGGGAGGCCAGCGAAGTGAATGTGGACTCACACCCATCACACGAAAGCCCCAGGCTGAAGCGGGCAGCATCGAGAAAGGGACCCAAGGCACCCTGTCCTCAGGCAAGACAAAGGCTCCAACCCTTCCACTAATGGGCAAGTTTCAATTTGGTCCTGCTATGTGCCAGCTGTGTGATCTTGGACAAGTGACTTCCCCTTTCCGAGCCTCAGTTTACACATCTGCAAAATGGGAATCAGACCCCCACCTCAAGGGGATATTGTAAGGAAGAGACAAATGCATAGTATGTTCATAGCTTTTTAAGAGGGTTCCTTTTTCACCATCATCCCTGATCAGAGAGGGAATGTTTATTCAGGGGCTAAAATTTGTTTTCTTTGCATGTCACCATTAGCGAGCTGCCGAAGGCCCGTGAGGAATGCTATTTGGGACTTATGGACAAGGTTTTATCTGTTAGAGCCCAGGAAACTCGATTTCATCTCCACCTAAGGTAGGTGAGGATAGAAATTTGACCCAGAGTCGTGACCCTCAAGCCAAGCTGCACATCGCAGGCTCCTGGGGAGCTTTAGGCACTGCTAATGCCTGGTCCAGCCTCAGAGGTCCCGATGTGCTCGATCTGGGTGCCAGCTGGACACGGGCACTGTTAGATTCTAACACCGAGCCAGGTGAGGGTCTCACATGCAGTTAGGGCTGCAAACCACTGGAGAGAAGAGAGGAGCAACAACTTAGTTTCTCATCCTCTAAATATTCCTAATGCTAAATCTCACTGATGCTGAGGTGTAATTTTCTTTTCACATTCTAACATCTCTGAAATAAAAATGTCTTAGAATCATCATGATAGGAAAGGACTGCATTATAATTTAGTTGACAATGCTCTTTCTGTCTTAGCAGTATACGAAATAACGGTGTGTCTTGTAATCATTGATGCGTTTGTTCTTCTTTGCGGGGTGGCAGGAGGAAGGGAGAAGTTCCCAAACTTGAATGGGTGGCAGAGTCACCTGGACGGCTGTTAGCACATCAACTGCCATGTGAGTTGTATTTAAGTCACATTAGTTTTGAGCCCGGGCCCTCCTGAAGCAAAACCCTGCTGTTGGTTCGTGAAAATCTTACTTGTTGCTGTTCTTATTGTTACAATTAATTTTGACAACTTAATTCTGGAAACATGGATTAAATGAATAGAAGTCAATAAATTTCATTTTTCTATTTATGTTAACCTTTAAATTACACTGAAGCCTGACAAATCAAGAAAAACACTTTATCCTTATGAACAATTTTTAAGTTTTCACATTACTTTTTACATAACTGATTTTCAAGCTTTTATATATTACTTTTCATAGGAAAAATACACAGAAAACAATAAAAAAATAACAAATTTTTCATTAAATTAGAAAGAATCATTTTGTTTTCAAAGTTTTTATCCTATTTTTGTAATAAAACACCATGGCCCCAAGGAAAAAATTATTTTTTTCTAGTGTGGCAGTCAATGTGTTAAAACACAGATCACTGGGCTCAGCCCAGAATTTCTGATTCAGTGACATTGGGGCGGGGCCCAAGAACTGATGTTTCTAGCAAGTTCCCCAATGCTGCTGATGCTACTGGTGAGGTCCTTGCTTGGAGAATCTCTGGTTAATAAGCAGACCTGGGAAAAGAGACAAAGAAGGCAGCTAGCACAACTTTTGACGCATGGTGTTGTGCTAAGCGTGGCTGAACTCACTTAACCCTCAGAGCAACCCAATGACATTGGTGCTGAGATTCCTCCATTTTGCAGAAAACAAAACTGAGTCAGTGAGGGGCTAGGACAGCCAGCAAGCATCAGAGGAGTGGTTTGACTATATAATCACCCCGCACCTCTGCAGCCCTGCCACTCATAGGTGGTGTCGACCTGGGGAAGTCACCTCCATTTCCTCATTTTTGTAATAAAGCAAACTGGCTCCTCCTTGGAGGGGTCGTTGTAACAAGCTAACATTTCAGCGCAAAGCATGGTGCCAGGCGCATTGTAAAGGCTCGGTAAACAGCAACGCAGCTTTTTACCTGTTTGTTCTTGGCTCCCGCTCAATTACAGAGAGGTGGTGTGTTCCTCTTGGAGTCGAAGTCTAGATTTTACAATGATTTTTGCCACTGATGCTTGCCGAGGGGAGCTCACCAAGGGGGAGCCTGCAGGACTCGCCAGGCTCCCACAGAGACAAAGCAGGCAGGAGGCGGCTGAGCTGCGTGGGCCACCTGGCCTGCAAGGGCTTCTCCAAGTGACACTAACACCTTTGCTTTACAAGTGAAAAAACTCAGGTTTAGAGAAGGAAAATGTCGTCCCCAAGGCCACAGAGCTAGCAGTGGCCTTTCACTCCACATACCACACGAAGTTACTGGGCACCTACCACGTGCCCGTCACCATGCCAGGCCCAGGGCCTTGCGAGGCTGGAGGGTTAGCAGGGGAAAGGCATAAAATAGGTCCGTAACCAATCCACGAGCCAGACAGGTGACAAGGGCTGGGAGGGAAATGAGCAGTCGGACTTCCTGGAAGGACCCGCAAGGCCACTTTACACAGGGGAGTTAAGAAAGGCTTCTCTGAGGAGGCGGCATTTGAGTTGGAAGTTGGAAATAAGTGTGTGAATGAGCTAGTAATAATAGCAAACTGGTTTTTAGCATTTATTGTGTGCTGAATACTGTGCTAAGTTAAATGAATGCTTGTAACAGCCCTTTGAAGTATTAATAATTACTCTTGTTAGGTCTATTTTATACATAAGGAAATTGAGGCTTGCTATAGACTGAATGTTCGTGTCTGCCCCAAATTCACACGTTGAGATCCTGCCCTCAATGTGACAGTATTAGGAGATGGGCCTTTGCAGGGTGGTCAGGTCGTGTGGGTGGAGCCCTCATGGATGGGATTAGTGTCCTTATAAAAGAACCCCAGAGAGCTCCCTCCCCCCTGAGGACACAGTGAGAAGACAGCCCTCTGTGAGCCAAAAGGTGGGCCCTCACCAGACACCAAGTCTGCTAGCCCTTGACCTTGGACGTCCCAGCCCCCAAAACCGTAAGAAATAAATTTCTTTGGTGTAAGACACCCAGTCTATGGCAGTGTGTTACAGCAGCCAAACTGACCACCACAAGGCTTACAGAGGTGAGATTCCGCCCCACTAGGAAGTTGAGGGGCCAGGATTCGCAGTCATGAGGTCAGACTACATGGCTCCTGCTCTCGGCCACCACATTTTTCCAACTCCCAGGTCCAAAGGCAGAGAGGCTGCGGTGCAGGGAGGCGCTGCCGTATAGGGACGGTGCTGGCTTTGGTGTCCACCAGATCTGGGTTTGAGTCCCTGGTGTGGGATCTTGAACAAGTCACCTGTGCCTCCTTGATGTCTGGTTCCGTGCCTGTGAAGTGGAGACAGTCGCAGCGACTCTGTGTGCTGTTTTAAAGAATCAGTCAGTTCATGTGCAGTTAGTCCAGTTTCCGGCACATACTAGGCCCTCAGAAAATGGCGGTTATTGTTACTGTGGTTATACGTGGTGAATGTGGCCTTTCGGCTGGCACCGGAGGCCCCCAGGGTCATCAGAGGTGCCTGTCTGATGAACTCAGCACTTCCCATGTCGGATGCCAGCCCCAGCCATGTCACTACCACCACCCTGATCTTTCGTAGCCTTGGGAGACCCTCACACAGATCCATCCTCTACCGACGGGTCCTTGACCCCCAGCCGTGAAAAGCCTTTCCTTCCTCGTGACTCTGGCTTGTGCGATGGGGACTGGGGGAGGGGCTGGGCTGTCAGATGCTGGAGAGTGAAGCTAAATGCTCCCTATTCCCAATTTTCACACCCAAACTCCTTCTCCTCAGCTGGGGCTGGCTTAGCAAGGAAGACACACATTTTCTTTTCATCATGTAGCTGTTTCTTTTTGGCTTTGGTCAGAGTTGGCAGAATTGCCTTGGATTTCCATCCGGAATCATAAGGCAGTTATCACACATGAACATACACACACGGCTCTGTTTCTGAACCGTCTTAACCACTCGGGTATAAAGCCCCCGTGCTCTAACTGTGCAGCCTCTGCTGTCTTCCACCCACGAACAAACTCCGAGTCCAGTTCGGTTCAGCAGATACTCACTGAGTGGAAAAGGATCCAAACCCAGGCCTCGAGTTGGTGCGGGGAGATTCAGGGTCGGTTCTGGACCAGCCCCTGCCCTTAAGGAGTGACCAGTCTCACACAGGTCACATCCGGCCACTGTGTCTGCTTTCAGCCTTCCGTGGTAGAATGGAGACACTAGATGCTCACCGAACGTTTCCTGGTCTTCCCGGCACAAGGCTGATATATTTCCCAGCCGCCTCTGCGACTGGGCATTACCACGTGTCACAGGGTTCAACTGTGCCCCACAAAACCTCACAAGTTAAAGTCTTAGCCCCCAGTATCTCAGAATATGACCTATTTGGAAATAGAGTCATTACAGATATAAGTAGCTAATATGATGTCAAGCTAGAGAAGCGTGGGCCCCAACCCAACATGACTGGTGTCCTTATAAAAAGGGAAATTTAGAGACACACATGCACAAGCAGAGATCAGGGTGATGCTTCTAGAAGCAAAGCATGCCCAAGATTGCCAGCAAAACACCAGAAGCTGGGGAGAGGCACGAACACATTCTCCCTCACCACCGTCAGAGGGAACCAACACTGCCAACACCCTGATCTTGGACTTCTGGCCTCTAGAGCTGTGAGACAATACATTTCTGTTGTTTAAGCCACCTACTTTGGGGTGCCATCACCTTGCTCCTGCAGACCTAGCAAACTAGTGTACCATGTGACTGAGCTGTAACCAAAGAAACACGATCAAAGGCAATGTTTGCCATTGACAGGCCTGGCCCGGAGGAACCTTCTATCTGGGACCTTCCAGCCTCCGTCTTCCCTGTCGGCTCCTGGTGTCGACCCACAGGATGACGTGGAAGACACGTGTTGAAGAGACCATGGCCTCCGTCAGCCCGGGTCTCTGCCTGACTGTATGGCGCAGAGCCACGCACCACAATATCGACTGGGTTGGGATGACAGCAAAACAGACTTCTATTTATTAAGCCACTGAGATTCGGGGGTTTGTCTGACAGCCCAATTTAAAGTGACCAGCCCTTATTTCCCTTCATGACATTTATCACAATTTATAATAATGTTTTTGATGCGCCTGTTTGCTTATTTTCTGCCTCTGCCTCTAAGTAGTAAGTTTCAGAAGGACGGGGCGCCTCTGTGTCGTTAGCTGCTGCCCGGCCAGTGCACAGCCTGTGTCTGCGTGGAATAGTCTGACGGGTGGGAGAAGCGGGCAGGGAAGCAGACAACGGCTGCTCACGGTGACACAGAATGACCAGGGTGTGAGTAGGTCTGGAGGACTGACGTCCTTGGAGGGAAGAAAAGAAAGGCGGGAAGACGTCAGAGAGGGGATGATCCTCGATCAGGGTTTATAGGAGAAACTGGAGTTTGGGTGGGGCGAGGGTGGGGGTGTGTGAGTGTGTGTGGATAGGGCCGCATTCCAGGCAGAGGGCATGGCTCAGACGGGGGCGTGGAGCAACAGAGGACCCCGTGTGTTTTGAGAGCAAGCAGCAGATTTTATGGTCATGAGTGGGGAGAGCTTCAGTTTCCACATCTGCAAATTGGGAGCAGCAATCCCTTCGCCGCAAGGTAAGGTGTGGAGTTTCTGGTGAATGGCTAGCATCCTAGAAGCCATTTCAGCTGGAGGAAGATTCTGGGCTTGGCTTTATTTGGCTTTATTCCCACTGGAACCCCTGGGGCCAATACTTGACAAGATCTCCTCCTTCTAAGCCCCTCTCACTGGGGAGAGTGCCGTGTTAACCGTTTACCGCCTTGCAGGTCTTTCCTCTCTCTCCCCTGTGGCCCTCTCTCTATCTGATCACCGATGGGTCCTTGAGTGATGGAACTGGGAACCACTGTCCCCTCTGTGCTCCAGACACAGGCCCTCCGAGCCTCCACCTCTGCTCTGTGCAGGACCACACAACTCGTGCCTCCCTTTGCAGGGCTGTTGTGAAGAGCTGAAGAATTAGCTCACTTGGAAGGGCACTGTCATCTGATAAGAAGTTCGAGTAGTTTCAGGATAATGGGGGATGGTGGGGATATTGGCATCTCAGGCAAGACGCTGGCAAAGCCCCTGCGAAGAGCCTCGAGCCCACAGCGCTGGGCCCGGATGCAGGCCGCCAGTGGCTGTAGGGAGAGTTCCCTCCTTCCTTCACTCCTCCCTGCTCCCCTCCCGTCTCTTGCTCATATTTGGCCTTGCACATGATTCAAAAGAAGGGGAGGCAGAGATTGCCCCAAAGGGGGCCCTGGGTCCTCCCAGACAACAGCTCTGTGGACCATGCGTCTTCCAGACGGGGCCCATGGCAGACCTAAAGCCACATCTCTGCCATCCCCACCCCCTAATCTCTACAGCCAGCTCTGCTCCCTGAGCAACGGGGAATAAATATGCACCCTTCAAGAGCTAGAATTCTCCCGGATTCTTGCTGGCGCCTGGTTTCCATGGCAACCTGAAACTCTCCTTTGCTACCTTGGGGGATGTCATTAGGCTGTGAGGGGGAGGCAGAAAACAAAGCGAGGATGTGTCAGGCTGCAGCAGACGTCCACGAGGGCAGCACTGGGGGGCAGAAACCCTTTTGGTAGCAGGGTTTTTTTTCTTTCCTTTTATATAAAATGTCACAAATCATTTCAGTACATCAAACCAACTAAAGCTTTCATTTTCTACGGGAAGAAAAAAACCCAAAACTAATAAAATGCACCTCAATGGCAGTCAAAGAATTGGAAAATACGTGCTCACATTTCAACAAAAACACTACAACCACAATAAGGACTTAGCTTGTTTCACCACGTTAAATCCTCCCAACCACGTTCTTTATGGACGAGGAAGCTGAGTTTAAGAGCGACGAAGCAACCTGTCTAAGGTCACAGAACCACTCTCTGGGGCTGAGTTCCATCCTCAGAGCCCTGCTCAGCATGATGGTGCACCCACCAACATGGCATTTATGGGAAACCATGGTCATGTCGTAAGCACCCGTATTTAGGACCCAGGCAGGGAGAAGGGAAGGGATGCTGAACACATTCTTCACTCTTCATCCCAGGCTGTGGTGCTGAGGCAAACCTGGAAGGAGCCCAGGGCCCAGGTGGATGACTTGAACCTCCTCTGCTTTGGTCTCCCCAGCTTCCATCCCCCCACCCCAATCCCTGTGCACACTGACACACGCACACACACACACACACATGCAGATGGACAGTGAAAAGAAGAGAGCATGAAAATGTGATTAAAAGTTGTTTTAAGCTAAGCCAACAAGAGATGGTACTGAGATGAGCTACTTTTTCCAAAAAATCTGTTTGGAGTTGTTGGAACGAGATTTGTGTAACATAACCAAGTCTGGTCTGATGTTGGACCAATGAGCAGGCTCATAGCATGGTTATCTAAGTGTGTTCCAGGACTAGAGGCATCTTGTCTCATCTTGTTTAGCACTGTGAACACCTCTGGCCAGTCTACCCATGTACAGAAAAAATCTATGCCTTACCTGCATTTATTAGAAAACTACAAAGGCTGACAAGAAAAGGACTTAGTACTCATCTAAAATGGCCGAAAAGGCCGGGCGCGGTGGTTCACACCTGTAATCTTAGCACTCTGGGAGGCCGAGGTGGGTGGATCGCTGAAGGTCAGGAGTTCGAGACCAGCCTGAGCAAGAGTGAGACCCCGTCTCTACTAAAAGTAGAAAGAAATTAACTGGACAACTAAAAATATATACATAGAAAAAATTAGTCGGGCATGGTGGCGCATGCCTGTAGTCCCAGCTACTCGGGAGCCTGAGGCAGGAGGATTGCTTGAGCCCAGGAGTTTGAGGTTGCTGTGAGCCAGGCTGAAGCCATGGCACTCTAGCCCAGGCAACAGAGTGAGACTCTGTCAAAAAAAAAAAAAAAAAAAAGGCCAAAAAGAACACAAGTAACCCACTTGCTAAAGGAAACAATTAAAAAAGATGAAAACAGAAATTAATAAAATAGAATACAAGAGAAATAAAATCAGCAGATTTGATCAATACAACCAGAGATGGTTCTTTGAAAAGACCAATATAGCTGACAAATTTCTGGATTTTATCAAACTGTTATCAAAAAAATCAGAGAAACTATATTAAAAAATAACTTTAGAAATGAGAGAAGGTAAGGAACTATAGATAAGGGTGATATTAAAGATGTATGTAAGAATGTATGTAAGATGTATGTAAGAATGGTTGGTACAATTTAATGTTCATCAATGTGAACTTCTAGATAAAATGAATGACTCTTAGGAAAATATGAATTATTAAAATTGATTCCAGAAGAGGTTGAAAACCTAAATAGATCAATCAACATGGCAGAAATCAGAAACATAACAAAAGGCCTATTCCTACTCCTTCAGAAGGAAATAAGCTCAGATGGTTTATAGCAAGTTATACCAAATTCTCCAAAAAGACATTATTTATGACATATAAGCTGAACACAGAATAAGGTAAAATAATTTCTCCTTCATTTCTGAGAAAAACTCTGACATCAAAACTGAAAAAGTAAATAGTGGACCATATTTGCTTGGAAACATAAGTATAAATATGTTGAATAAAATATTAACAAATCAAACCTCTGATATGTTAAAATAATAATGCCAAGGATACTTTGCTATTTGATATTAAAAAAAAAACCTATTAGTATAAGTAGCAACTTAACAGATTGGAGAGATACTTCACTTAGGATAATGGCTTCCAGTTCTACCTAAGTTACTGCAGAAGATACTATTTCATTATTCTTTGTGGCTGAGTAGTATTCCACGGTATCTAAATGCCACATTTTCTTTATCCACTCCTCTGTTAACGGGCACTTAGGTTGAGTCGGTATCTTTGCAACTGTGAATTGTGCTGTGATCAACATAAAAGTGCGTGTGTCTTTGTTATACAATGATTTCTTTCCCTTTGGTTAGATACACAGTAGAGGCATTGCTGGGTCGAGTGGTGGGTCTACTCGTAGTTGTTTGAGGAATCTCCATACTGTGTTCCATAGCGGTTGTGCTAGTTTACATTCCCAACGTAAATTATCCAATGCATAAGCATTCCTTTTTCACCACATCTGCACCAACATCTATTGTTTTTTGACTTTTTAATAATGGCCATTCTGACAGGGGTAAGGTAATCTCATTGTGATTTTAATTTGCATTTTCCTGATGATTAGTGATGTTGAGCAGAAGAAGAAAATTATTAAGACTTATGAAATGAACAATAACAACAATTTTTAAAACTTGAAATAATGGAGATTCATGGTGTCCTTCTAGATGGTAAAACAAATTATAAAAATGTCAAAATTCTCTCCACATAATCTTTATATTCAATACAATTCCAATTATAATTTGAGCATAACTTTTAATAAAACTTAATAAGTAGATTCTAAACTTAACATAAAAATATATAAAAATTACTAGGGAAATTTTCATAAAGAACAATGACATAGAACTTGCTATACCACATATAAAACCATACTACAAAGCTATAGTAATTAAAACAGTGTGTTTATTGACTCATAAATATACAATTGATTAATAGTACAAAATAGATAGTATAGAAACAGATAAATAAATCTGAGAATTTGTTTTATGATAAAATGTGGCCTACTCAATAAATGATATTTCTTTCTCAGTAAGAAAAATGAGGACGATAGTAAAACATGTACAAAATATATCATTGAAAAATAATGAGATAGTTACATGCTTACTGATAGAGGAAGATTTCCAACACATATCTTAAAGTGAAAAAGGGTGTGTCATGGAGCAAAGTGCATACGATAATTCCAGTTCTCATTTAAGAGACAAGCACGTTTGTACGGGTTTGAACATGAGTTCCTGGAAAAGAGTCTGGAAGATAGATGCTGAACTATTTACAGTGGCTACTTTCAGGTAGGATACTGGGATGGAGAGGGAATATGAAAAAAATTCTCACCTTGCTTTGTATTTTTCTAGATTATTTTAACCTTTCACACTGAAAATTAACTCATTCATGCATCTCTTCATTTTATGCATTCAATAATTATTGTTCTGGAGAAGAACAAAAAGAATAATTATGACATTATATATTGTAAAGAAGAACCTACAAAATAGGTCTGAAGCTATGGCCAGCTCAGGAAGCTCTCTGAGCTGACCGTCTGCAGCCTCCTGGCCATCCTGCTGTGCCCAGGCATAGTCTGTCCTCTCTGGAGCCAGGTCTGCCTCTCTGCCTCTCTGGCTAGCCCCCTTGAAATGGCCCCAGATGCCTGTCTGGTTCCTGAGACTGCCTTCACCCCTGGATTTCATTCTGCCCACATCCTTAGCTTTCGCTCCCCACTGACACTCTGAGTGCTGACTCATCCAGCCCAATGGGGGATTCAGACCCTCCTGTCCAAAGAATCACAGAAGGTGGATGCCAAGGCCCCTGCATCCATGCCCCTGAGCAACAAGCTTCGCTCTCCCAAGAAGCACCACCATCTTTTGTCATCTTTCCTCATATTCCCTGGCCTTTTGTGTCACAATTATTTTTAAACATCAAACTGTTTGCCACTAGAACGAGAGAAAACAGGGACTTGATTTTTGCTTTCTGTTTGTTCTATCCCTGGCACCTAGAAGTGTGCCTGGCCCCTGGTAGGCACTCAATAAATAGCTACAGGATAATTTCAGGAAGTCACCGGGCCCAGCTTTAAATTCACCCAGTGTGGTCAATTTCACTCCCTTCTGGGATGTGGTCACTAAGCAAATATAAAAGAAGCAGCTTCCTCTTCCCAGCCCAGTTCTAAGTAACTGTGCCCCCAGAGGAGCTGAAATCCTCATGTTTTAGAGTGTCATTGTGAACACATTTTTCTGATTTCTGACTGCCCAGGGTCAGGCAAAGGATGCCCTTCCTATTCCTGGTATGCCCTGGAGAACTTCTCCCCGGAAGTTTTCAACAATCTTGAACCACCTATCTTATGGGCCATGGGCCATTTTTCTCCTCTAAGCCATAGTTTCCACTTCCTGAATGACACGATCTCCAAATCCTTATGTTAAGACAAGTCAGGGCCAGGCTGCCAACACAAGTTTGATCTTATAAATTTCCTGTGTACGCCCTGGCTGAAGAGTCATCAGATTAAAGATTTCCTATATCTCCTCTCCACAGCCAAACCCAAGGAGAATTTCTAATCTTCTGCCCAGCCCTGGTACTCTGTGGGTTTCTTTCCCAGGGTTTTGCTTTTCCAAAAATATTGATTTCTTGAGGAAAAAGCCACAATTGATCCAGCCTTCGCAGAGGCCTTAATGAGAAGAGTGCCTGCCAGCTTAGCCATGGTCATTGGGCCTCAGCAGGAATCCAGGAGGACTTTGTCACAGGACACAGCCAAACACAGCCCCCCGGTGAGACGCTGACAGGCCACTCGGTGACTGACTCACCTGGCCCCGAGTCAAAAGCTCTGAGCAAGGCAGCTGGCAGTGCGGAAAAGCAGAAAAGCTTACGCAGGAGAAGAAAAGTAATCACCTTGTAATCTGTGAGACTTTGGGAAAGAGAGCAAACTTCTCCGGGCTTCGGGCTCCCCATCTATGAAATGGGTATGATGATCACATTCAGTCCTGCAGCTTTGGACCTATTGTCTGAGACAATAATTGTGAATGTGCCCAGCACAGACAGGGAGCCCAATAACTGTTTCTTTTCTCTCCAGACTTTTCCTATAACCCTGTAACTAATCCTTCCACCAAGAAAATGGGCCTCACACGCAGTTTGGGTTGTTTTGGGTTTCTTTCATTTTTTGATTTTTTTAGATTGTTTTTTTTGTTTGTTTGTTTGGTAACCCTTGGATGATGTCAATTCAAAGGCTGTCATGAGCACAGACTTTGTGTTTAGCACTGGGCCAATGCATCTTAGAGATGAGGAAGAAACCTAAGAGGTGTTTGCTGCCTTGTAAGAGTTTATAATTTGCTTGAGGACATGAGTGAATATTTGTTAGCAATTACTGCTCGACTGAGGCAGCTTTTACTCAAAAGCCCTGGGAACAGAGTCTGGAGCAGCCGTGTCATGGGGGCAGTTACTTAGCCTTGCAAAGCCTGTTTCTGAAGCTGTGAACTGACATCCACCTTCTTGGGTTGCTGCTTGACTTTTAGAAAGCATCAATAAAATGATTTCAGTGAAACATTTAATAATGTGCCAAACACGTGGCAGACACATAATAAATGCTTTTTGAATTTTATGACCAAACACTCAGGGAATACTTAAGTGCCACCACACTCAACATACAGTGGAGCCACAATAGACGGCAGTGCACATAAAGCCCTGAGGAACTGCAGCCACTGCCGTGCAGTCCGCGAGTCTTGATTCACGACAGCTTTTACAGCCGTCTTAGCTTCCTTTGCAGCAGGCGGCAGGGGCCACAGTTACACGGATGGGCGTGTGCTGGGAGCTAGACATGCTTGGGTTCTATACCCAACCTCACAGGTCACCTGCTGTGTGACCTTGGCTGGCGCCTGGCCTGCTCCATCTCTACCTCTTCCGTGCCTCCGAGATGAGAGCGTGGAGAGCCCTGTCCTCATGGGGGTGGGTGGGGATGAAATCGCATAGGGTGCATGAGGCTGGAACGTGATGCGGAGCCAGAGATGTGAGCTAATTTATCAAAACGATCAGGTCCCGAGCCACATGGTGAGAAGGCCAGCCCTGTCCCTCCTTAGGAACAGGAGGCCTGGGGCCACGGCGAGAGGGAGGGGAGAGGGGCAGGGGAGGGAGGAAGCAAGAGAGATGAAGGCCGCTCACATACGCAGTGCAAGGGAGTCCAGGAGTGAGAGGCAGCATTGCGCTAGCATAAACCAAAAATAAAACTCCCCCCGCTGCCAACTTAAGAGACCCCTCTTGGCCAAGGGCACCCCAGAAAAACCTGAAGACTTAGTTCCAGTCCCGAAAGGGAAGGGAGGTCAGACGTGCCTCCTTGTACTCCCTCCTTTTTGGAGTTTAGATTAATTACAAACTGGACCTAACGCCATTCGAGGCAAAGGTTAAGTCACATCTGCAGGCCATCAATTTGCTGAACAGACCACTGTGGGTCGGTAGATTGCGCCTTGCTCTCTGATTAGCAGACCCCTTTATCTTAGCTCAAGTATTCCTTTTACTGATGCCAAGTCTTTTTTAAAATTTTATTTTAATTTTCTCTTGAAGGTTCAAATTTTTTATTTTATTTAATTAATTAATTTATTTATTTAGAGAAAGAGTCTCTCTCTGTTGCCTGGGCTAGAGTGCAGTGGCATCATCATAACTCACTGCAACCTCAAACTCCGGGGCTCAAGCAATCCTCCTGAGTAGCTGGGGCTACAGGCGCAGGCCACTAGGCGCAGCGAATTTTTGTATTTTTTGAGAGTCAGGGTCTTACTGTGTTGCTCAGGCTGGTCTCGAATTCCTGGCTTCAAGCACTCCTCCCACCTTTGCCTCCCTAAGTGCTGAGATTACAGGCGTGAACCACCACACCTGGCCATGACTCCAGGTCTTTAGACAAAGCTTTATTTCTTTGACCAGTTACAGATCGAAGAATCTCTGAACCCTCCTATAACTTATAAGCCCCCACTTTGGGATGTCTCACCTTCTCAGGCCAAACCAACGTAGCGATTTACGATTTTACCTGCAATTCCGGTTTCCCTCAAACATATAAAACCAAATCACCTCAGGAGCATTTACTCAAAGCTTCTTGGATTTGTGGCCATGGTTACTCTTATTGGCTCAGAATAAACCTCTTTAAATTATTTTACAGAGTTGGGGGGAGGGAATTTCTATTAACATTAGGAAGAGGGAAGAGAGAAATGAGGTCCAACAGCATTGCAGAAACCCCTCAGTCCCCGGCAAGCTGGGACAATCAGTCACCCTAATGCCATGATTGCAGTAGCAGCAAGGGCATGAAGAGAAGCTGGGCACAGCCAAGAGGATGGTGCATGAGAAACAAGGGGAGCATCAGAGGGTCCCAGCAGGAGAGCAAAGCCCCAGGAAAAGCATTTATAGAGCTCAAGTTATGGCTCAGAGCAAGAGCACGACATATGGGCATTTCCTTGTAGGGGCAGCTAGTGAACCAGCTCCCTGACCCTATACGACCCTTAGAATCCTGCCTGGCCGGCTGTGCTGCAAAGACATTTTCCAAATCAGTGAGAAAGCCATGGCACGTTCACCAACAGAGGAGATGCTGGAAGAGCTACTAGCCCTTCAGCCCAGCTGGTAAGAGCCCAGAAGAAAATCGAGGTGCTCAGAAGAAGGCAGGGCATCAAGACTAGAGAACAGAGCCAGAAAACTGAGGAGTGTGCTACTAAAGGAAAAATCTCCAAATGCTGTAAAATACTTTAAAGAGTCAAAATATGCGTGACCGTGGCCCAGGGAACATGGTGTCAAGAGGCCTTGAGAAAACGTGGCTGAGGCCGCCAGGTTACAGTTTGGTTTTATACATTCTTGGAGGTAGGAATTGTAGGTGAAACCATAAATCAATACATGGAAGGTAAACATTGGATTGGCCTGAAAAGGCAGGATATCTCAAAGTGAAGGCTTATAGTCACAGGTAGGCTTTACGGAGTTTTTTAGTTGGCAATTGGTTAAAAGAGTTCGGCTTTGTCTAAAGACCTGGAGTCCGTAGAAAGGAAGGCTTGAGTTAAGATACGGGTCTTCCATCTGTCATGTGAGGCTATAGTAGATTCAGGTTGGAAAATAAACCACGTTATACCTATACTGGGTGAATAAAAACCCATTTCATGAGATGTTATTGTTTGTAGGTGTGACTTACTAGGCCTCTTGGAAAGGAATTTGAGCAAGAAAAAAAAAAAAAAAAGGTCAGAGTTCAGTCCTCAGTTCCCCTCTTTGGGCCAAAGACCATTCCATGGAATTCATGTGCCAACAATCAGCAGGAGGTCTCCTGGTGCTAGGAAGGCTCATTGCCAGAGTTGTCTATTTGATCATCTGGCATTGGTGACAACAGTTTCAATATGAGTGATGTCAGACCTTAGGGGAAAGAATGGTTTGACCTGATTTTATAGCCAATTGTTTAAGGGGCCAGAGAGAGTCAGGCCTAGGGCTCAGTCTAGAAAAACATCCTGGATCAGATCTATTCTACGAGCTATCATGATCAGGTCTTTGATCATGTCTTTTTTCTTTTCCTGTATCTGGCATAGCATTTACAAGAGATATATGATGATAGTATAGCAAGAAGTGTCATAGAAATAGTGAAGATTAGGCATCCAAGAAAGTTTTAGGTAGAACCAGAAGGCAGTTAAACAGTCTGACTAGTGGAAAAATACCCTGCATGCATCATCCTATTCTTTAGTTAGATTTATGTGTTCAACCTCATTATTAACAGTCTTTTCTTCTGGCCAATTGGTCTCCATGAGCATAACATCCTGAGGGGTATAAATCTAATTCAAGAAACATATGATCTTCAGTGTCTAAACTGTTACAGGACTTGTTCACAGTTGACAAATCTGTTTTTCCCACCACCTTTGTGTTGCACCATATACTGGTATGTGGGAGGGAAAAAGAGGTTTTGTTACAGAAGAAATCATATAATTCTACAGTATCATTTTGTCAATCCTCCCAACAAAATCAGCACTTTCTCATATACCAAATGTTATATCCCATGGGAGTGGTTATTAGAAGCCAAACTTGGAAGAAATCAGGGTTCCAAGTGATTTGAGGGTCCCTTTCTATTTTCACAGCCTGAAAATTGGATGCCATATATTTTCATTACCTAAAAATAGCCCATCAGCTTCCCATGGGGAGTATCTGCATATGATTTACAATGGTCCCAAAGCCTGCTAGTTGAACTACAGAACACATTTAAGCCTCATTCAACTCTGGTACTAGAGCTTTAAGAATACAGTATCTGAGGTCACATTTACCATGTAAAAATGTCCATAAATTTCAGGGGCCATGTATTTTCCATAGGTGTTTAGATTGACCTCAGCACTGAGTATGGTAGGCTTCATAGCTACCTGAGATTCCAGTTGTGATAACATGGACACGAGCCCTTATTGGGTTAGAATACATGCCCGTTCCTACCTTTAGGTTTGAGATTCTGTCTTTATGGTTCATCTGGTCCTTTCTATCCATTTGAAGAGTGCAGCTTTCTTTCCTTTTCCCTCTTCTTGGAATAGCATTCCTTCAATGTAGCTTATTTTTGAGAAGGAATTTTTCTCTATGGAATGCCTCTTTTTATTAGCTGTGAATTTGGCTTGTCCCAATATATGTGGCTAAGTTCCAGTTCCTCCAATGAGGTCACATTTTAGTCTTTCAGATGGTCAATTTTGGTCTATTCACCAGGAAAGCTATTGCCACTGTACACTACTGGCAACAGTGCAATTTGGATATTTATCTGAGTCAACCCAGAACTGCTGGGTGACCCAAAGGATTATCAGGTGAGTGGAGATTACACCTGAATATGCCCTTGTCTGGGTAGTCCACGAGGCTTCCCAGGGACGCCCTTGCCTTAGGGTGGAATTTGTGCCATTAGGGACTTCTGTCCACCAACTGACTTCCATAAATAGTTCTTTAAGGGCAGTGTCAGTGTAGTTGGTGCCAGACAAGGGCATCCAGCCACAAGCATGGGGCTGGTGGTCGTTTGGGCAGGTTATACTGCTGCAAGTTACATGGGGGGCAGATAGGTTTCTTCCATTATACTCAAGCAATTGTCTAAGTTTGTCATCACTAATATCTCTTGTTATGCAATATTTTATCTGATTAGGTCTCCTCGATAATTGTCCCGAGGCATTGTTGGGTAAATATTCCTGCAGGGCATTATGTTTGAGGAGAGCTTTATAGTAGAAGCACCCTGCAGAGGGGGCACTTTGGGGAATGTTTGGAGTGAAATTGTTCCATTCAGTGGCTTCCACTTCATCCGGATCTGTCATCCTAAACCATGTGGGTTTTGTCGGCAGGGAAATCAGTGAGGTTTGCAGGGAACCAGGAGAAGTTTCCAGTTTTGAAGAGAGAAGGATTGTGGGGTAGGCAAATAGAGGAGATTATGGGAATAGGGGAGCAGGTAAAACATTTTTCTAATTTTAACAAGGAAATTTATAACCATGCTCATTTAGAAAATTATACCAAGGGAGATTCCATAGATCCCAAACAACTTCTCTGGGTTCTTAGTTAAAGCATTCAGGGTTTTCAGCAATATATTCTATAGCAAGTAAAATAAGAATGAGTTCTTTCAGGGTTCCTGAGGACCGGTCTGGTCCAATGTCTCTGGAAGAATGTCTGCTTTGGTTGTTGCTCTGTAGACTGGCTGGGCCTCGGGTGTTTTCCAAAATCATAGGCAGGTGTCAGAGACTGGTTCAGAGGTCCAGGTATGGTCAGAAACGTGGCCAGGTGCTCGTTTTATGTGTGAGATGTGAATCCAAAAAGTGACTCCCTTTAATTTTGCAGCACCAGAGTAAGATAAAAGTAAGGTCCTTTCCAGTGGGATTGCAAGGAGTCTTTTGGTTGGTGCCTTTTACGCAACATAAGAGCAAAAACCAAATGCCAAAAACAAGGTTACAAATTTAACTTGTCTATAAGCATTGAGCTACTGTTGTCTCGACTTTAGTTGCAGACTTGTAGCAATTTGCTGTAGAAAACATAAGCATTTTGTAAAAACCATTTAAACTAAGGAATTTGGACATTTTTCTTGTACTGCAATATTTTTTAGTCTCTTTAGTCATCTTTCCTAAGGTGGCCAATAAATTTTTCATTATATCTCTATTTGCATAAACCCTTGGGACAACTATATCCAGAAGCTTTTGCCCCCAGTTATCTTGAAATCTTCCTGGTAATCCTCCTTTAAGTCCGTGGGAAGCAGGGGATTCTTCGTGGTTGGGTGAATGGAAAGGGGGCCCCATAATGGCCCAAGAGGCAAAGTTCCCCAATTTGCCAGTTGTTCAGGCATCTGTGTGTCTGTCCTTGATTTGGAGGATTTGAACTAATGTCATCCCTCGAAATTGGCCCTTCCGATCTCACACACCCATCTTTTCTGCTATAGTCTCTGGGCCTAGAGGGAGGATATTTGTATAGTTTTATTAATAGCAGCATGGTGTGGGCAATGGAGAACAGATTGGGCCCAGTGGGATTGAATAGTTTTTAAATTCTGAAGATATCAAGTGAACCCTACTACTCACTTAATTTTTATCTTGACTCTGAAAAACAAAACATAAAGAATCAGTAACATTTTAAGCAAAAAAATCATAAAAATATTTCAGTCTTTTATTAGTTTAGCCCCTTGTAATTAACTCTTGTTCAGTTTGAAGTTGAGTTAGCAATCCTCATGAATACACCAGCTTTTAAATTAAAATCCTGGAGGTTTTTACCAAGTGCAGTGGTACTAGGTCCCAAAGTTATCAGAAGCTTGTATTCAAGGGTACTTATCACCATCATGTACATGACTTTCCTGAAAGAAGAAGCAAATTTTGGATTGTAGCTGATTACAAAATGCTTTTTGAGAAGAATCAAAATAAAACAATAATTGTCTGTGGATGACAAAAGTCTTAGAATAGCCATGGTTAAAGACACAAAGGAAATTTGGTTATTTCGATGGCATACAACAATCTAGTATAATAATCATAATTACTACTGATAACATATACCAAGACATATCAGAATTTTAAGAATCTCATACAATTTTGGAACATATATTAACAATATATTTATATAAATATGCCTTAAAGAAAGTTAAATGTCATTTCATATTTGATAATGTTTCTTATATTATTTCAACATGCCAAATAAGCCTAATCTGTCTCTCTTGGGCTTTCAGAGGTTCTGATATTAAAAAGTTAGTTTGAGGTAATTTGGAATTTTGATTTTGGAAAGTTTGTCAAATATCAAAGGTTTAAAACACTGGCTCAAAGTAGAATCACAGGTCACTGTAAAATGACCATCATTCATTTAACCAAGAGTGATAGTCATCAAAAGACTTCCAAAGGAATACAGGAAGTTACATGGATGAAAAAGCCTTAACCCTTTTAAAGTTTAGTGTTTTTTTAGTTAATCAAAAATCTAATGAAGATGACACAGAAATTATCTTGGTAAAGCATAAAATCCTGTTTCTTTTAAGCCAGTTACCCAAAAGGCAAAGAAAAACCTTCTGTGACATGACTGTTTCTTTTTCACGGGAAGCTCATGTAGACAACTTGGAAGTCAAACCTGATGAAAAGAGTCCTTGAATTAATCAGACACAGCAAGAGTGCGTCCAGGGTCGGGCGTGTACACAACATTATAGAGGAATGTGAATAAGAGAAACTAACGCCTTGAGTAGCGGAACAATTGGCTCTTAGTGACAGCTTGAGAAGTTTTTCCACCATATTAAATAATTCAGACATATCTAGAAAAGCCGAGTATAGAATTAAGTTATATTGGAGGAAAACACTGCTTTTCTAAGCCTTTAAGATAAAACATTTTAGTGTCAGGCCACAGCAACAGCCTTAGAACCAGAGGGGGGATAAATTACAGGAGCTGATGAAAAGTTGAAGGAGAAACTTATCATTCTGGCTTTCTCAAGGGGAGAAAAAACTGAAAGCAGCGAGATACAGTAAAAGTTGGGCTTTTTTTTGTTTGTTTTTTATTTCAGAATATTATAGGAGTACAAACATTTTGGTTACATATAATGCCCTTGCCTCGCCCAAGCCAGGGCTATAAACTTGTCCTTCCTCCATACAGTGCACACCATGTCCATTAGTTATGAATTTACCCACCCCCATAAAATGTGGTATATATATACCATGGAATACTACTCAACTACAAAAAACAACGGTGAACCAGCACCTCTTTTTTTTTTTTCATTTATTTATTATTCCAGGGTTTTGTGAGGGTACAAACATTATAGTTATACTTTATGTCTTTGCCTCACCCAAATGCAGGTTAAAGGCATGCCCTTCCCTCCCTTTAGTGCTCCCCGTGTCCTTTAGTTGTAGATTTGCTCCCCCATCCCCCTAATCTCTAGAGAGTATTTCTGCCATGTGATCAACCTAGTGTTGATCAGTTAGTACCAATTTGAAGGTGAGTACAAATGGATCCCGTTCTTCTGCTCTTTTGGTGCCCCACTTTGGATAATGGGCTTAAGTTTAATCCAGGAAAGTATAAGAGGTGCTAGATCACCATCGCTTCCTATAATTGAGTAATATTCCATTGTAAACATACACCAAATTTTAATAATCCACTCATGGATTGACGGGCACTTGGGTTGTTTCCACATTCTTGCAATGGGCTTTTGAGATATAAATCTGAGAAGCTTTAAAAAGAAACGGGTTATAGAATTAAAATTAAAATGTCTTGGAATTTCATTAAGAACAGATTAATACTTTAAGAAAACATTGTTGTTTTACCTTAAAAACTTTTCCTTTTAGTTATAGCCAACTTAATGACATATAAAATTCCTTTATAAATTCCTTTTCATGAACCTTATTATGACTTACACAGACCATCTACAACACGCTTGGACTTTCTGTTTTGTCTTAAATTTCTTCTTTTCTAAATAACAAGTCATTCTACTTTAGGACAAAAATTTACCATACGTGATTCTTCCTCACGTAAAATTATTTTCTTTTCTGTTTAACCTTATTTATCAAAACATATTTTCATATTCATAACCTTATATCTCTCTCTTCTATTTATTAGTTCCTTTACACCTTGCTTTATTTCTTTCCTAAATTCACATTTTGAATTAATCTTCAAATAACTTCCAAATTAGACAAAATTATTTTTTTCTTAATAAAGAACACATTTTATATCTTTCTTATAATTTTTTTCTCAAAAGTGCATCTTATATGTTTATTTTTGGCTTACTTTGTATATTGTATCACATACATTAACCAGACATTTTAACTCCCAGTAACCCAAACCTTAGTGAAAAGCCAGGAAGCAAGAAATCTTGAATTGTCTGTCATGTATCCATATTTTATAGATGAAAACCACTTTATAATTTTCAGGCAAGTGTTTTCGTATAACATAATTTTTCTGTCAATTGGAAACGACCCAGACATTTAATGAGTTCTACTATTTAATTTATTATAACTTTAAAATTTTAAATGATATGAAAATTTTATTCATAAGCATGAATCCTATTTACATTTACCTAATTAATTTATTTCAGCAGTTTACTTAGATTGCTTATGAAAACTAAGATATTAGACAAAGCTAGTTATCATTTTAAGTTATTTTCTTTCTTTCTTTCTTTTTTTGACCACCCCAGCTAGAGCGTAGTGGCATCAATCATAGCTCACAGCAATCTCAAACTCCCAGGCTGAATCAATCCTCCTGCCTCAGCCTCCCAAGTAGCTGGGGCTGGGGCTACAGATGTGGGCCACCAGGCCCAGCTAATTTTTGTATTTTTTGTAGAGACAGGGTCTCATTATATTGCTCAGGCTGGCCTTGAACTCCTGGCCTCAAGTGATCCTTCCACCTCAGCCTTCCAAAGTACTAGGATTACAGGCATGAGCCTCCATGCCTGGCCGGCCCATTTTTAGTTATTTTCTTGTTAACAATTTTATAGTCTGTGAATATTAGATAGTCACCTGAGTAATAGTCTTAAACACATGGATGTTTTTGCCAATAACTCAAAAGATTCAGCTGTTTTCATTAAACCAACAATATTAAATTAGTCTTACTTATCAAAAATCACACAAACACAGATCATTTTGTTTTTGGATAGGTTTATAGTTTTATAATCTTTGTGTCATACCCTGATACCTTAAAACATCTAGCAAAAGAAAAACATAAAAATGACCAGGAAACTGAGGCAAAATTGTGTGCTGACAATTTTGAAGACACTTATATTTTTTCTTTACCAATAATTTTTTAAACCAGCATATTTACCAAAGATTACCGAATTCATGTGAACTTGAAAAGTATTTTGACTTATTTACTTAATTTATGAGTGCTCCCTTATTTATAAGCCAATTTAGTATCATGTAGACACAACATATAACATAGTACATGTACATACACAAAACACATCTAAACATATACATACACATGCAAAAAATCAAAGGTCCAATATTTTTTGCCTCAGAATCTAGCCATGAGATCATAATACACATTTGCTGGTTTAAAAAAATGGTTAGATCCAAATTATGTCTGACAAAATTAGAAGTTGTTCAAACTTTAGCTGCCCCAATAGGAAGACAGTGGACCAAAGTTTTGGGTAAAGCAGTTTCCATGGTGGTTTGATTTTAAAAAGCCTCTTTAACCCTTTTTTTTTTTTCAGTTTCAAGTGAGTTTTCGATGTTTACATTTTAGCTAGAACTGGCTGAACTATATAAGAAAGCCAAGATCTCCAAGTAGCCTTGAATTAGTAATACCATAAACAGTGAGTTTTATTGCAATACCAGTAGAATGTAATAGCAGATTCAGAGTAGGCAGGAAAGAAAATAAAGGGATAGGCAGAGAACTTAAGACACTTGGCATTTTAACTTTACAGTGGCAGGTCAACCATTTGCTCTGAATTCTCCTTAATTTGCCCATCAGTTTAAACATATGCACAAGAATTGGCCATAATAGGTAATCTTCTGAAGGCCTAGAAAACCTATCTAAGCCTTTGAACCCTTTTGTTTACACAAACACTTGCAAATAGAGGCATCCTGAACCAACTGGGGCACCTGAAGGGGGTCCTTCTTGACTTTCCTCAATTTTAGAGGACTGTTTCACATTTTTCTTTAAGAGAAAGGACCAAACTATGGCCCAGGGTTTTATGTAGTGGGTCAGAGTGTGCTGGTTGTGGGCGGGACCCCACAGTGTTTCACCACTGAGTCATCCCCACCCTCTTACATGTCTCAGTTGCTCTCTTCAGGGGGTCCATCGCCTCTGAGAGGGCTCAAAATGCCAAATGATCAGCTCTTATATAGATTTCCTCGATGAGTCTTCTTTTAATTAATTTCACTGGGGGGTTTCCTGTAGGGCCACTGCACATCTCAGGGAGTCACCCCGGATACTCCCATTTAAGCCCCTGGTCACCCAGGGGCACCTCTCAGCTGGAAGGAGGAAAATGCCCTTTCTCTTTGGAGCTGCAGAATTTCGTCTCTCATTTATCAATGAAAAGGACAGTTCGGTTTCTTGCTCAAATGTGCAGACAAGCCAACTGAGATTCATTTTGGGAGGAAAAGGCAATGGAAATGACCCTTTAGAATTCCCCTCCAGATCGAAATTAGGATCCCAGACAACTTCCTGGAAAGAACAGGCAGTTCAGCACAAACATGGGACTGTCAACCTACAGCACGAAGTCCAGAACTCGGGAGGACTTACCACTTCCTCCCAAGGTAACGCTCGGAGTTGGGGAACCTAGGGGTGGCCCATGCCAGTACCTAGCTCCAAGTTCAGGCAACTTTTTCAGGGGCTCCTGAGTCTTCTCTGAGCCCCCACATTGGGTGCCAGAATTGTTAACAGGAAAACCTCTAAAATCTGTAAAATAATTTAAAGAGGTTTATTTTGAGCTGAAAATGTGTGACAGAAGCCCAGAGAGTATAGCCTCAAGAGATCTTGAGACAATATGCCTGAGGCAGCCCAGTTACAGTTTGGTTTTATACATTTATGGAGACAGAAATTATAGGTGAACCATAAATCAACATATGGAAGGTATATATTGGTTTGGCTCGAAAAGGCTGAACATCTCAAAGTAGGGCCTTACGTGTCATATGTGGGTTTTAGGGAATTTTTTGTTGACAATTCATTGAAAGAGTTAAGCTTTGTCTAAAGACCTGTAGTCAGTAGAAAGGAATGCTTTTAAGATAGTGGGTCTGCTAGAATGTTTGAGTTAAGATAAGGAGGTCTTCTGTCTGTCATGGATAGATCCATACTGGATTCAGGTTGGAAAGTAAGCCACATTATACCGGATTCATAAAAATCTGTTTAGTGGGACTTTATTGTTGATAGTACCAATGTAAAAGAAGCCAAACTCTGTAAAATAAAGAGGTTTATTCTGAGCCAAATTTGAGGACCATAGCCTGGAGCCATGCCCAAGAAGACTTGAGCAAGTGGACTCACTGTGGTTGGGTTACAGTTTAGTTTTATACATTTCGGGGAGACAGGAATTACAGGTAAAGTCATAAGGCAATACATGGAAGGCATACATTGGTTTAGCCTGAAAAGATGGGACATCTCAGAGTGGGGGCTTATAAATCATAGGTGGGTTTAGGGATTCTTTAGTTGACAATCGGCTGAAAGAGTTAGGCTTTGTCTAAAAAACCAGGAGTCAGCTGGGCGCAGTGGCTCACACCTGTAATCCTAGCACTCTGGTAGGCCGAAGAAGGAAGATTGCTTGAGCTCAGGAGTTCAAGACCAGCCTGAGCAATAGTGAGATCCCATCTCTACTAAAAGTAGAAAAATTAGCCAGGTGTCGTGGTGTGCACCTGTAGTCCCAGCTATTTGAGAAGCTGAGGCAGGAGGATCACTTGAGCCCAAGAGTGTGAGGTTGCTGTGAGCTAGGCTGACACCATGGCACTCAAGGCAACAGAATGAGACTCTGTCTCAGAAATAAAATTTAATTTAATTTAATTTAATTTAAAATAAAAGACCAGGAGTCAGCAGATAGGAGTTAAGATAAGGGTCTTCCATATTTCAGGTGATGCTATACAGGAATCGGGTTGGGAAGTAAACCACATTATATTGAGTTAACAAAACCTGTTTAGTGAGATTTTATCATTTGTAGGTGTGACTCACCAGGCCCCCTTAGAAAGGAATTTGGCAAAAGAAAAAAAATCAGAGTTTAGTCCTCAGTAGGTGTGATTTACCAGGACTCTTAGAAAAGGATTTGGACAAGAGAAAAAAGGTCAGAGTTCAGTCCTCAGTGCCCAGCTGCCAGGCAAGGAGGACTGGTGGCTGAAATCTTCAGAGGGATGCGTAATAAATTGTATGTGCTTAACTTCATGATTTAACGAATGTGACCATGTGATACTGTGACTTATATTTGGGCTCAAATGGACCTCATTTCCTGGCTTACAACTCCTGAAATCCTTAGAAACTCCAAAGTGTTTTCTTTGTGTATGCTAATGAGTTGACTGATGGCTGGCAGCCGCTAGTTAGCTCCAGGTTGGGGGCTGGTCACCAGAAAGAACAAGATAGGATTAGAGGGTTGGGACTTTCAGCCCTACCCCTCATCCTCTGGGGAGGGGAGAAGGGCTGAATGTTAAATTATCTCCAGTGGCCAGTGGCTTAATCCATCATGCCTATGTAATGAAGCCTCCAAAAAACCCCAAAGGACTGGGTCTGGGGAGCTTCCAGATAGCTGAACACAAGTGGCTTACAGGAAGCTGAACAAGAACTCATCCATGTGCAACTCCACAGGGACAGAAGCTCTTGTGATTGGGAGAACTTGCCCTATGTACCTCTTCCTCTGGCTGTTTATTTGTATCCTTTAAAATATTCTTTGTAATAAACCATCAGTAAAGGTTAAATGTTTCCCTGAGTTCTGTGAGCCACTCTAGCAAATTAATTGAACCCAAGAGGGGGTTTTGGGAACCCCAACTTGAAGCAGGTCCATCAGAAGTTCTGGAGGCCCCAGCTTGCAACTGGTGTCTGGAGGGCAGCAGTTTTGAGACTGAGCCCTGTGGGATGTGATGCCATCTCCAGGTAGACAGTGTCAAAATCGAATTAGAGAACACCTGCTGGCTGGCGTCCGTCCGCTACGGAACTGATTGCTTGCTTGGTGGTGGGGAGAAACCTCCCCCCACGTGTGGTCACCGAAGTCTTCTGTGTTGATGATTGCTGTGGTGTGAGAGAAGAGGGAAAACAGTTTGAGTTTTTCCACTTTGGGAGATGACAATTCCATAAGCCATGATAATCATGATGACAGCTAACATTTCCTAGCACTGTATGTCCATAAAACACTGGTGGGTTTTATCTTTTTGAAGGCTCACAGTAATCTTACTGTATAGGTGGGATCTCTATTGTGCCTATGAACAGATCAGGATGAAGCTTGGAGAGGCCAGCTCACTGGCCCAGATCGGCCGGGCAGCAGAAGAGCTCACAGGGCTGACTGGTTATGCCCTGAGTTCCTCTCACTCTGTCTAAGAGGGGTGTGTCGCATGAGAAGGTCAGTCTGCTGACTGAAGAAAAGGGAGTAGATGCCGGGGAGGCCAACACCCCAGTCCGCAGCCCAGGGCACCTCCAGGCACGCTGTGATCGCACGTGCTCCTCTAGCACCAGCTGCAGTCAATGAAATCCAACCTAAAATCCAGCCTTGCCTAAATACTTCTGCATTTTGGCTATAGACTCACTAAAGGTAAAAAACCTTCCAGTTGCAAAGTCACTGGCCATACACTCCATGTACTCCAGCTCCCAAAGGCATGTTTTCACATTTTGAATCTTCCTCAGTTCAGTTAGAATAGTCATTTCTGACAATTGATAAGGAACTCTTCTCAACCTACGAAACCTATTCTTTCTTTCTATCTTGAAAAATCAGGTGTGTAATTATAAGAACCTAATTATCAGCTCTTTCAAAAGAAGTTGCTCGGGCTGTGTTTGTGGTGTTGGGCTTAACAGCATTGAAAACTCTACTTGCACAATGTCATAATTACCATAATCAATCATGCTACCCTCGCAGTGCTAAATGGGGACCTTTTTTTGTGCAAGGAAAACCAAGCGAACCATTTTTCAATGACAAATAAGTAGCAGGATGAGAGGCAGTTAATTTAGTGGCTTGAGTCACACAGATGAGAGTTCCGATCCCAGTGTTACCCTGACTAGCTGTGTGACTCTGGCAAGTCACTTAATGTTTCAGAGTCTCAGTTTCCTCATCTGTAGAATGGGGTTAAAATGATTTCCCTCACATTGCCATGCGAGGTTAGCAAAATAATGCATGTCAAAGCAAGTCCCAGAATGTCTGGCACGAAATAAGCACTAACTAAATGGTAACATCATTTTTACTTGAGAACTTTAGATTATTTCATTGAATTGGGATGATAGATTGAGAATGCTCTTAGTAGACTGTAAACACCTCTTCTTATGTTCTGACTCATTGCCCAGATGTGAAGTTCATGTCTTAGATGAGGAAGTCACTTGCCCTCCCACCTTCTTTTCTCAAAAGAGCCCAGCTCAAAATGCTCATAGAGACATGAGAAGATAATCAGCTTAACTTCCTGGGCCCCCGTTTCTCATCTGTAAAACTGGCTGATCTCCGCCCCACTGGTTTGTTGTGAATATTGATTCAAGTATATACAGCGTCCTCCTCGGTGCCCAGCACATAGTTGCTGCTCCATAAACGACAGCTGTCTTCCTTTTGGTGCCCACTGTGCCACTCATTGCTCTCCACCCTCCTGTGAGGACAGCAGGGCGTGGACCCTGTCCCTGTTGGAGCAGAGAGGTCACTCGGCCGGATAAAGCCGGAATGTAAACTCCGTCTCTGGGATCCGCTCCTGTGCTCTTTCTAATGCTCCACAGCTGCCTCATTCACTCTGCAAAAACCTACTGCGTGCTTCCCACATGCCAGGCGGTGGGCTGTGCGACTGCACTAGTCCAGGCTGGACCTAAGGAGGCCTGGCCGTGGCCAGTGGCAGCAGAGAAGGGCAAGAAGGGGGCAGCTTCTCTTCCTCCTTTGTCCCTGCCTCCCCCTCTCTCTTCCCGCCTTTTCTCCCTCTTGTTTTCTTTTCTCCTGGCCTTCATCACCCACCTGCACAGCCAGCCACATTCTGATGAAGTTAATACCCAGAGTGTGAACTTTAAATGCAAGTCAGCTCAAGGGAGAGAACCTACCTGCCCCCTCACCCACCCACTCACCACCACCACCAACAAAAAACTAACAAGAGGAATATTCCAATTGGGCTAACCTGTTACCACAGTCCACGACACAGTTATACAGCACCCATTCTTTTGTTCATTCTCAGAACAAGTATTTATGAACATCTGTCAGTGTCAGATTGTTCTAGGCCAGAGGTAGATGACAAGGTAGTGAATATTTAAGGCTTTGCCAGCCATACAGTTGCTGTCACAACTACTCAGTGCTGCTCTTGTGACATAAACAACTCATAAACAAATTGGGATGGCTACATCCCACTAAAACTTTACTTACAAAAACAGGAGGTGGGCGGGCTGGAGTGTCCTCACCGCCCTCTAGGTACCAGGACACAAAAGATAACAGGACCCAGGCCCCTTCCTTATGGAGCTCAGAGTCTGGAAATGAAGACAGACAACCAGGGTGCACCATGATGAGAGGGAGGATAAAGGGCATAGTGATCGTTGTCAGGTGTGGTTAGGGAGAGTTGTCCTGGTTCTTTAGCTTCATGTTTGGAAGAATCACAAGCAGGGCCAGTGCAAGGAAGTAATGACAAGCATGAAGCCTTTCCACACAAGCAGCTTTTGTTGTAAAGCAAAAGTAGGTTTCAGAGAGAGAGACAGGTCTGTCCCCATGAGTGGAGATGACCCTGATTTTAAAGACAGAGCACACAAAGTATAGTACACTCCGAAGGTTAGTAGAGAGTGGACTGCTCCAATAAGGAACAACGTCATCCCAGGGTTAGGATCTGTCCATTATGTTAATCCCTAATAATATGTTAATCTAGAGGTGGAATATTCATGTCTTTTCAGGGAAGTGGGTGGAGATTCCCAGAATCATGTACCCTCCTGTTTTCTGTCCTTGTGTGGCTGGCTCCAGAACTGTCATGGCACTAGGGGATGTGAATTTTATTATGTTAATGAGGGAAAGGTTACCTTTGGTCATAAGTTCCTAGCTTCTGTGCATGCTCCTGGTCAGGAAAATTCTCTAAACTCAAGTTCTTGCTGTTTTGGTTTCTTTTCTGTTTTTATTAGTCTCGACCCTCAGCCCTTGACCACATCCCCCTATTGCCTTCCCTGCCACGTGCATACCCTTATCCCTACCTAATAATTATGACAATTACAGTCTACTAAGAGCATTCTCAATCTATCATCCCAATTCAATGAAATAATCTAAAGTTCTCAAGTAAAAATGATGTTACCATTTAGTTAGTGCTTATTTTGTGCCAGACATTCTAGGACTTGCTTTGACATGCATTATTTTGCTAACCTCACATGGTAATGTGAGGGAAATCATTTTAACCCCATTCTACAGATGAGGAAACTGAGGCTCTGAAACATCATGTATTGAGTGCCTACTCTATGCCAGACACTTTACCTAAGTTATTTCATTTCCTTTTCCAGCAACCCAGTGAGGGTAATATTCTTTATTATCATTTTTAGATGAGAAAAATGAGGTTCAGAGGGGTGACATGACTTCCTTGGACCACATGGCAGTGACCGGTGGTGGAGCTGAGACTTGAACAGGCACATCTGACTCCAAAGCTCATGCTCATAAATGCTGCCTCTCTCTGGAGGCTCAAAGAAGGGAGGAACCTGCTTGGTTTGGGTGGGTCACAGAAAGCTTAAGGGAAGGGGTGGTCCTAAAGCTGCAACCTCAAGTCTTTGTGGAACTTCCCCAGGCAGGCAGGGAGGGGAGGGGAGAGGGCACTCAGAGGCGGGCATGGGTAAGCTGGCAGGAAAGTGCCTCCACCCCGACCCCTGCCGAAGCCAGCATGGATGGGGGAGGCACTGTTGGGCTGAGAGAGCCCTGAGGGCAGGGGCTGGGTTTGTCCACTCTGTCTCCCCCACACTCTGAGAAGGTCCGGGAAAGCCTGCTGAATTGTTGACCAGCCTCACCAAAGGACACACAGGTGTGCAACTACATGGGGTAGAACTCCTCAAAATCTTGTCCCCACCCTGCCCCTCACACCCTCCTGAGAGCTTCCCAGCCTGTACAGTCAGCCTCAGACGATACTCAGGCTTCTGGAATTATCTGGCTTGTGGTCCACCCCCAGCTCCCACTCAGCCTCTCAGTCTCTGAGGTCCCCAGGACAGGGAGCCCTCAGCAAACCAGAAAGCCTGAGTTTGCATAGTTTATGGGTCAGAGGACACTAGCATCCCGCGGCCATGTGACTGAGGGCCATCCCTCTCCAGAGGACTCCCTCTCTAGGAGTCTAGGTTTGAGGAGGGTAACAGCCCAGGGCCAGTGCAACCTCACAACCTCAGAACGAATGGCCGCCCTCTCTGCTAGCCCAGCCCCTGGGGCTGCCCCTGAGTAATGTCGCACGGGGCCCAGTCCTTGCTTTGCAGCTTCTCATATCATCTACCAGCTCCTGCTTGAGACCCACCCTCCTGCCCTGCTCTAGCCTCCGAGACAGAGCACCTCTCACTGCCTGACATATTTTTACTTGTTAATTGTGTGTCTCTTCACAGATACATCAGCTCCACGAAGGCAGGGACTTTATTTTGTTTCCAGCTATATCCTTTAAACAGTGTCTCGTACACGGTAGGTATTTAAAAAATATTTGTTGAATGAAGAATGGATGGATGGATGGAAGGATGGAGTGTGGCAAGGGCTGTGACTCCATACCAGATTTATTATATGATGGGAGTGAGGCAGCTCACCTCCAGGCTTCCTCAGTTATCAAACTCGGAGGATAATAGCATTGAGCTCCCTAACAGCACGAGAGATAAACACTTCACAGTGGGTTTTTGGTATGGCCTTCAACTAATCAGGACAGTTGATGGGCGGGTCAGAGTAGGCCCTGGGCAGGCCAGCCAAATGCCATTCTTGCTCACAGAGAAGACAGTCCACACAAAGTGCTGGCACCCTTGTTTCCATATGGTAAGCACACAGTAAATGGCACCTATTACATGAGTGTGCCCGGAAAATACATTCACTCAAAAAGTAGGAGCTGTTTTTACTATTATTATTTTGCTTTATGGAACTCTCCCCACTCTATGTAACAACATAACTGGCTGGGCATGGTGGCGGATGCCTGTAATCCCAACATTTTGGGAGACTGAGATGGCAGGATCACTTGAGGCCAAAAGTTCAAGATCAGCCTGGGAAACATAGCAAGACCCCATCTCTATACAAAATAAAAAAAAAATTAGCTGGGCATGGTGGTGTGCGCCCGTAGTCCTAGCTCTGCAGGAGGCTGAGATGGGAGGATCCTGTGAGCCCAGGAGTTTAAGGTTACAATGAACAGTTACAGTGAACTATGATCAAGCCACTGCACTCTAGCCCAGGAGACAGAGCAAGACTCTGTCTCTAAAAAATAAATAATACATAACTCATAACTCATATCTTCACAACTTGTGAGGCAAGTGTCACTATTCCCATTTTAAAGATGGGCAAACTAAGAATGAGAGCAATCAAGACACCTGGCAAATCACACTTCATTCATTCATTCATTCATGCAATAAGTTATTTTTAATGCTCAGCATTCAATTATTTTGAATCTTAGGCACTGTTCAAAGGGCCAGGGATATAGGAGTGAACAAAACAAAGTCCTTGCTCTCAGGGAGCTGACATTCTCGTGGGGAGAGGCACACAATGAATAAACAAAAATATGTCAGGGAATGACAAGTGTTCAGAAGGCAAAGGAAGCTGGAAAGAAGAGAGACTGTGGTCAGAGGAGCCTCTCTGAGGAACTGACACTGGACAGAAGGAAATGAGGGAGCGAGACACATGGTTCAGGCAGCAGAAACAGCATGTGCAAAGGTCCTGAGGTGGAAGTGTGCTTGGGTGCTCTAGGAGCAACAAAGGGGAAAAGATGCATGAGGTAGCTGGGAGCCAGATTGTGGATGGCCTAGTAGGCCATTTTTCAGACCCTGGATTTTATTTTCAGTGAGATAAGAAGTCCTTAGAGGGCTTATGGAGAGGTTTTGAACAGGCAGGAAGAGTCAGAGATGAGCCTGACCTTCCGCACCTCATGCTGCCCCTGGGCCATAGACCCACGTGTCCAAGGGCACCTTGGCTCAGAGGGCACAGCAAGGAATGGAGAGTGCCCCAGTGCCTCCATGCCCACCCCTCCACTGTCCACAAGGTCAGCTGCACGGAGAAGGGAGCAACCTCCGTGGCAGCCCAAGGCAGAGCAGAGGCGCATCTGCCTGCCCTGCCCTGGGGGCTGGAGACCACATCCTCACTCCCACTGAAGGAGAAGGGGCAGGAGCAGGGCTTCTAAACTGCACAGGTCCCTGCAGCCTGAACACCAGCTGTCACAGAAAGAGGGTAAAGAGAGAAAAGAGCTTGCTTAAAAAAAAAAAAAAAAAAAACACCAGCTGTCACAGAAAGAGGGTAAAGAGAGAAAAGAGCTTGCTTAAAAAAAAAAAAAAAGAAGAAGAAGAAGAAAAGAAAACCAAACCGATATAGGACCATTCATTTCCTAGTAAATCCTAACTGGTTGCAACATCAGCCAACACTTCCCTAAATAAAACATCATGTTCGTCTTTTGTGAATCCATTCTGATTTCACTCTTTCCCAATACTGCAGGTAGGTGTGTGTAAAGTAGAACAACCATCTAGGTTTACTTATTCTTTTATTTTTTTAAGTGAGAATAAACAATAGTCAATTTTTTGTGCATTAAAAATTTAGTTTTCAAAAATTACTTTAAGGTCAGAAAAAAATGTATGGGTCAGATGGAATAAATTATCTTTTATTTCTGCTTTTCACTGTAAAATGGCACCTTTGTGAGCTTCCTAGGAAAGAAATGTCACAGCCATTGATCACATCTTAAAGAGTTCCAGCCCACAGCATTGATTACTGCGCAAATTGCTTTTCCGAAGCCTGTGCCACACTGAGATGGGTGAAAAGATGAGGGAGAGAGGGGTCCAAAGAGAGACACATTTTAAATCATTGACATTGAGCTCGCTGACAATCTGTTCCTGGATAAATTCATGTATATGTCACAGAAATCTGCAAAGAATTTTAAAGAGACAGGAAACCATACATTCCTTTTGACAATATCTGGATGCCAGAAATACGTTTCTGGACCTTGTCTCAAGCGATGGGCCTAAAGTGTGTCATTGGCCTGCAGGGCTACTCGCTGAGGGACTGTGTAGAAGAGAATGCATGTGGTAGGATTTAGTCTATATTCAGCAAGATGAATTTAAAACACTCATTATCCCAATTCTTCTCTCAAAGGGAACAAGCAGGCTGTAGAGATGCCAAAAGCTGTAGCTGTATCTGTTTGTGAGCCTTTGCTCTTGTATATTTATTTAAAGGAAAGCTATCATAAGGGAAACCTGAGCTGATCACATTGTTTCCTACCTTCATGTCTTTGTACATGCTGATCCTTTGGCCTTGGGTGTCCTTGCCCACTATTTCTGCATAAAGAATGTCCACTTTCCTTTAAAATACAGCTTGGAATCCTGCTTAGAGTATGGTGAGTTAACTCCTAGCAGACATCAATCCTCCCAGAAATAAAAACTATAAGCTCTGGATACAACACGAAAAGCAGCTATACTAAAGATTTTGCAGAGTGATTTAAAGCAGGCAAAATTTTGGAAGGGAGTCAGATGTTGAAAGAACCAGCACTGGGTGAGTTCCCCAGTTTTGCAGCTTTGGTCTGAGGGTAGGCTGAGCTCTCAGAGTGGTGTGAGGTAACAGAAGCTCTGGCAGAAACCCACCATCTTTCTGAGAAACACAACACGAGTACAGAGCCTAGGGTGGCCACAGCCACTAGAAAGTGAGGGGGGAAGAATCCAGAAAGGGAGAGATCTAGAGAAGGGGAGCCCCAGGTCAAAGTTGGGTAAACTTTTTCCAAGTATCTGGGCAACCCCCAAATCATGCATGTGTGGTACAGATTCAATGTAGCCTGAATAAGTATTAAATTCTGACCTGAGAAATGAGCTACCACCAACCACAGGCAAGGCAGAGATAACAGTTGGAATCTAATTAATTGTCTGCTAAAACAAAAACATCAACATCTTGGGGAGGAATATAACAGAAGCCCAGAGTTTCCACAACATAATAATCAAAATGTCCAGGATAAAATCAAAATAACTGAACATGTGAAAAATGTTATCCATTTTCAATGAGAAATAAAAATCAACAGCAGTAAACCACAAGATGACTCTGAGGTTAGAATTA
>NW_012148631.1:5038675-5093294 GCF_000956105.1 Propithecus coquereli | reverse complement strand
ACTACTCAGCAATAAAAAGGAACTAACTGTTGAACTAATACAACATATGGTTGAGATTCCACAGCATAGATAAATCTTACATTCACCACGATAAGTGAAAGAAGCCAGACTCATAAGGCCATATACTGCGTAATTCCATTTATACGATATGCTGGAAAACACGAAAGTATAGGGACAGAAAACAGATCCATAGTTTCCAGGGGCTGAGGGCAGGAGAATGAGGCAATCAGAAGCCATCAGACTCACCACACACGGATGAGTGAACCAGAAATCGTGTTCTGTCCTTCCCTGACACAGAAAGTGCCTAGGCCATCTTGTGAGGACACTGCTGGGGGTCACCAGAAGCCGGCTGAAGGCGGAGCAGGGCAGGGATTGGGCCGACCTCCGCCACAGAGCCAGACGAAGGGGCAGATGAGAAGAGTGACTGTGCATTGACATCTCCTTACGGCGGAAGCACTTGGCATAGATTTTCTCATCTAACCCTCACTACAATCCTAGGAGGAGAATGCTGTTTTTATCATCACCCCATTTCAAAGATAAGGAAACTGAGGCCCAGAGAGATTGTGTTATGCTTCCCCCAAGGTGCTGCTATTGGGTCGGGTGTGCTGAGACAGTATCGACACCCTCAGCACTGGAGATGGTCCCTGACTGTGAGCAGACTCATCTGTGTTCTCAGGGTGACAAACATACTCGATCATTTGCTGTGTGCGCCTGGATCCAGGAAATGGTGAGATACACCGGGGCAATTAGTTCACTTGAGATCCCCCACTAGTCAGCGATGGAGGGGATTCGGACGCTCGCAGTCGGGCTCCCAAGCCCACCCTCCACACCCCGGTCCTGACGCTTCACTTCACGCCCACCCTGCTCTCCTCTCCGAGGCAGGATGAAGTCAGCCAGGACCCCATTTAACCCTCCCCCTGATCTGATGGGGAATCTATGATTGCATCCTCTGTAGCGATGTGGAAATCAGAGCGCCCCTCACCTTCCTGTGTCCTGTCAAGCCTTGCCCACGCTCTGCCACCCCTCTCCGCCCAGGGAAGGGGCATTGGGGTTGGGACAGATGACGCTTGGAATGGGGTCTGCCTAGTTTGAAGAACTGAACACTAAAAGATCTGTCAGAAAACTGCCCTTCCAGAGCCACAGAGCAGGTTCCAGAACTTCCTAGGGCCCTTGGTCAGAAGCTCCTTTGTGGCTTGGTGACAACTCCTTGGGCAGCCTTCTCGTCCCAGCCCAGAAAGAACTAGTGGTCCTCCCCTCCTCACACCCCCAGCTCCTTTCCTGCAGCACGAGCTGGAAAGAACCTTGGAGGTAGACAGAGCTGGGGGACCGCGGGCCGTGCACAGGGCTAGGGCTTACGGAGGATGGAGTTAACAACGGGCGTTGGCGATTGTGTGAATGTGGGAGGCACATGGGGTGAAGCTGTCTCCTGCCCACGTTCTGAGAAGATGTCTCCTGCCCATGTTCAGGGGTGGCCACTTCCTGGCCTGGGGGTGCAGGGTCAGGTATGCTGGGCTGCTGGGGGCACAGAGGCAAAGGCAGCGGTGCCAGCCCTTGATCTATGGCCCACATTTCAGATGGGGCCTGGTTTGGGGTCAGTGGTCCTGCTGGGTGTGGCGGGGAGAGGAGGACGCTCCTGGTGTCCTGGGCAGGGGCCGGACACATGCGGGGCGGGGCTGCAGCTAGCTCTGTGATTCCTGCCTGCTGTTCTCCGCGTGCCCCCGCCCCCACCCTCATTTGGCCTTTTCATTCTCTGGCAGGTGTTGTCTCCAAACTGAAGGTGTCTGTGAACACTACGGAAATTTGAAAATGTCAGGGCCCTTGTTTCTCTGCGGTTTCATTTAAGTGCCCTTCAGAGAGACCTGGTGCTTTGTAGCAGAGCCACGGAACCAGAGAGACTCCTGGGCTTGGATTGCGGCACCGAGAATCACAAGCTGTGCCACCTTGGGCAAGTCACTTCCCGTCTCTGAGCCTCAGGTCCCTCACCTACAGAATGGGCTATTTGTGAGGCACAAGTGTTTTCGGGGTGGCATGTACTAGTCTGCAGCTCACGTCTGGCTACAGAGGCAGATTAAATATTAATGCACTGTTTATCCCAGGTCAACGTGAGACCGAAGACCCTAGGAGGGTCATCTCACAAATCCCGGCATCGCTTTCAGACGCTCATTACTTTGGAAAGCATGTCTTGGGCCCCTCCTGCATGCCAGGCCCTGGGCCAGGTGTTGGAGTAGATAAAATGGTGACCAGATCATGGAATTTCCACGCCCGATAAAGCGTGGAGATAGAGCCATGAGAAGGGGCGGGGGTGTGGATGAAGTGACCTGGGAGCAGAAAGACCCCACACAGCCTCGGGGAAGGCTGCAGGAGGAGGGGTGTCTGAGCCGAAACCTGACAGAGAGGGAGGAACCACCAAGGTCAAGGTGACCGAGTCACCTGCTTTGAGGCGAGCAACAGCATGAGACTTGGAGAAAGGGAGAAGACATGAAAAGCAGGAGGAGGTGAGAAACATGGAGTAGGGGCACGTGATGCTCTTGGAGGGCCGGGCAGCACCAGGCCACAAGCAGTGGGACTGCTTCACTGAAGGAGGGTTCACTTTGTCCCGAGGGCACTGGGCAGCCATGGTGGGCTGTGGCGGGAGCACAGCACGATCTCACTTATGGTTTACAAACACCCCTCTGGGTGCTTTGCAGAGAACACAGCAGACCATGGATGAAGCTGGGAGGAAATCAAAGCTGAGCTCCTTCCTCTCTGGAGCCCTGGAAACAGACCCAGGTCTCACCTCTGCACCACCGCTTCCTATCTGGGTGGACCTGGATGAGCCCCTGTTCCTCTCTTAGTCCTGAGTTTCTCATCTGTAAAACGGGAGTGGTTTAAAACATGCACCTTGGGGTTGCTGTAAAAAATGAAATGAGTTAATCCATGTACAGTGGCTGGCACAGAACAGCACTCAGTAAATGGAAGCTGTTATTCTTGTGCCTTTTTCTCCCCAGCACACGCATATGCACCCCTTGCCCAGCATACCCCGGGCTTGCACAAGAGCCCCTCCCCATTTTTACAGCCAGTTCCAAGCCAACCACTGTCAGCAGCTCTGGGTTGCGGGGTGAGTGAACGGAGGCCTCAGAGGGTTTGTGCTGGAGCTCGGTTGCCTAGCAACAGCATCAGCATCGGCATCATTGCAGGGCCAGGCTGCATCAGGCACCAGTCACAACAAAGGCAGCAGAAATGAGTCACAGCCAGCCTCCAGAAACTGGTGGGAGCAGGGCCTTGTTTTTGGCAGGGATCAGATACAGCCAGAATCTAGCTTGTGAGGGCAGCCCCCCTATTCTAGCTTCCTCTGCTTCCCCAGTGGGGCCCACATCCCTCACAATTCCCTGAGCCTTTTGGTATAGGGAGGAGACTTAGAGTTGATATGGGTGCCAACTGTGTGCCCACTGAATGCATACATTATACGTTCATGGTGTTCAGAACAGTACTTATCCCCAACTTACAGTCGAGGACAATGGGGCTTGGAGGGGATTAACAGTCAAAGTTTAAGTCCATCTGCCTTCAAAGACCTTGCTCATTTCACTATACCTCCCAGACGCCATGCCCAGCCCTGGCACAAGCAGCCCAGCACCCCCAGCCCGGCCCATGGGTGAGGCCTGGGCAGCTCACCCAAGGTGGGAAGAGCTGGGCTCTTCATCCGCCCCAGCCTGCTCCTCTTCTTTCTAGGCCCTCTTCCCAGTGAGGACACCGGCACCTACCCATCTCCCACGCCTAATAAAGTAGGTGTCACCCTGGATGCTTCCCTTCCTCACTGGCCTCACAGCAAATCGGTCCCCAAATCCCAACCCTGGTCCCCTTCGTGCACCTCCTCCCCATCGTCGGGAGCAGCCTGGCCACGGGCTCCCCACCCTGTGCACTCACCGCCTGGCGCCCAGCCCTCAGCCCCCACGCCCGCCTCCTCCCAGCTCTTCCAAAGGCTCCATCTGACCTTGGCCCTCCTTTGCTTGAATGTCTATCATGTACCACCCCGCCCAGAGTCTGAAGCCCGTACTCCTTACCAGGCTGCCCACAACACACACACACACACACACACACACACACGGACCCACACCCTTCACTCCTGACACTCTGAGTGCCTGAGCTCCACGCTGCTCCCTGACGATGTGTACTGTACCAGCCACTGAGGACAGCTGGTAACCTTAGCAACTGAGCCCCTCTCTGACCTGCCAATTTTCCAATGAAAACACGTCCTAAGTTCCAGCCAGGTATAGCTCGGCCTTGATTCTGGACACTCGGGTCACCCTCAGAGGATGCCTCGCTGCACCGGGAGGCTGACCCGCGGTGTCACATCAGTCCTGAGGGGGTGAGGTGGCCTGCAAAGGCAGCAGTGGGACCCTGGGCTCTGTCTGACCTCAAAGCCACTGCTAGCAGGAACTTTGAGAGCAGACACCTCCCTTACCTCCAGCTGGGGGCTCCAGAAAGGCAAGTGCCGACTGTAGTGGGAACTGAATGGCTGCCCTGAAGTCCGAGGCACTGGATTTTGGAGATGCCACAGCTTTTGGACACCCTCCTGCCTGCACTTCAGGGGCTTGGAGCCTCGGGGAGCGCTGGAAAGGCAGCGGCCTGGTGCCGGGGGTGCTAGCACAGGCAGGGCGCGGGCTGTCTCCCTGGCGGCGCACCCTCTGCCTCCCCACTTCCCTCACGCCGAGGACTGAGCAAGACCAAAGGCCCTGGAGGGAGTGAGGCACCTTAGAGTCATCTGCAGGTGACTCTGGTGCTTGCCTCACTGAGGTGTCACAGAGGCCCACGGCCAGGAAGAGGCAGCTGGCCCCGTGGCTCTGGACTTCAAGGCAGAACACGGCCGTAAACACTTTCCTTGAGCACATCTATTTGGCCAATTCCGGCTTCGCCTCTCCACCCAGGAGACAGGAGGGGGCTTTCCACGCCTGGGAAACAACTAGGGACCCCCTCAAATGGTTAGTGAAAAATCCATCTTTTCCAGCGCTCTGCCCTCTGCCCTAGGTCCTGTCCGTGCAGGGACGACAGAACGCGGGGAAAGGCTCAGGAATCTGCGTGGGGCCAAGCACGTCCGATTTGTTCACGTGCCAAAGTGCGGGCCAGCTTCACGAACCTTCCGTCCAGCCCAGCAAGAGGGCCTGAGCAGCCCCTCAGTGAGAACGAAGCAAAGGGCAGACTCCTGTCAGGCTGATGCCCGGCAGGGAAGGAGACAGAGGGCCCCCTACGCACCGGGAAGTGTCCTGTCCTCACGGTCTCACAACGAGGAGCCCAGAACCTAGAGGGACAACAGAGGCTGCATGTCGTGTCTCCCATCCCAGCTTCCTGTCTCCTTGCTGAGGGGACGCTCCTGAGAGAGAGGTTACCGCCTCCCGAGACAGCCCCTCTGGAACCCAGATTTTGGAATTAGAGCCCTGGGTGTCGGTTCAGCTGTGCCGTGCGTTCCAGCCCTTTCCACAGACGGGGCTCACAAGCTCCAGGACTGCAGAGAGGGTCGAATGCGGTATTGGCTATGGGTATACTTTTGAAATAGCGAAGGGCAGGTGATTGTTATTTTGTCATAATTACCATTGTTATGAGGATGTCACAGAGCACTAATTGTCCTGGAGCCCTCCCTGATGTCGAACCCACTTTCGCTGCCCTGTAGCTCCTACTCACCTGGTCTCTCCACTGGCAGGGAAATCGCAGCGGTTGTGGTGACAAAGATAAGCACTTGCCAGCTTCATTAAGACTCGAATCCAATCTGAAAACTGTCATTCTGCAAAAGGATGGCCCAAGGGTGCACTCACCAATGACCTTGCCACCAGTCACAAGGGCACATGCATCAAAGAGAGGGCTGTGCACCTGTCACTCCTCCCCCCTCCTCCTTTCTGTCAACAAGCATTCCAGTGCCTTCTATGGCAGACACAGAGAGACCTTCCCAGACCACCCAACACACCCCACCCCACCACTGTCTCCTGCTGATTTCTTTCTTTCTACAGGGCTCATCACCAACAGATATTTTCTCATTGATCTGTTTGTTTACCTATCGGAACTCTCCTGCTAGAACGTGACCACCGTCCCAGCAGGGACCTTGTCTGCCTCATTCTCCACTGAGTTCCTGGTGCCAGCCAGGGCCTGGTTTATGAGACCCTGAATAAATCTGTTGAGTTAATTTATAAATAAATTATATCAAATGCAGTTTGTGTAGCCAGAGAGCTTCTGTTGAGTGTGGAACAGCACATAAGCACACAGATGGTATCGATTCAGTAAGATTAGTGCCACGAGAGCAGGGAACTAAGGAATTATAGAGACAAAAAAGAAGGAGGAGGAACTCTGCTTCAGAGCTGGCAAAGAAGCTTTCCCTTGGGAAAGACTTGAGTTGGGCTTTGAGGGCTGAGTAGGAGTTAGCCAGGTGGATGAGGAAGCTGGGCATGCAAGGAACCAGAGTGTCGAATGATGAGATGCGTTTGCAGTTGGACATGTCATTCATTATGGCTGGAGCATAGGGTCCGTCAGGAATCTGCTGAGAGAGGGCTGATCCTGAAATTTGAGGTCAGGATGAGTGGGCCTTGTAGTGGGAAACTCTAAGAGCTTCTGGGCAGGAGCATGGCGGGGTCAAAGCACTTTGGTGCAGTGAGGAGGACAGAGGGGAAAAGAAGGGAGGCAGGAGACCAGGGAGGAAGCGGGGCCAGGAGAAGGTGGGGCCTTCTGAATGGGGCGGGGCCTCGCAAATGGCCAGGCAGGCGGCTAAGGAGTCCCAGAAATGAGGAGGCAGGAATGAGAGTTTCTGGAGTCAAGGTGAGAATGAAGTTAGGAACAAGTGGACCAGAGGACCTGAGAGATTTTTAAATGAAAAACTTGACTGCTTCACGGTCAGATTCCCAAGGAAGAAAAGGAGGGGATAGAACAACCACCTGTGAATATCTACTGTGTGTCAGATGTCTTATATTCATTGCATCACTCGGTGCATGGGGTGGGCGTTCTCATCCCCATTTTACAGATAAAGAAACTGAGGCTCAGAGAAGCTGAAAAATCTATCCAGGTTTTCCCAAGTAGGAAAGGGAAAGTGAGGAATCAAATCCATTGCCTCTGACATCAAAACCCAAGTGCCTTACATTATGTCACCCACCTCCCAGAAAACTCAAGGGGGACAAGTATTGGAAGGAGGGGAAGAGAAGAGAGTCATGGGGGGCAGAGCCTGGCTACCTTGTAGCTCAGCCTCCCTGGGATTCTTTCTCATTGACAAGATGAGTCTTGTATAAATGTCAATAGTAAAGAGAACAAGTCACCCTTTTTCTTCCATGCTAATTATGTTAACTTCAAAGATTTTTTTTAAAAATCCTTCCCCATTCCTGGATTCAGGCACTATTTTCCTTTTTGTGTATATAAAGTGTGGTTGTGGAGGCCTCAACTCTGACCTGCTTTTCTCCCTCTTTTTTGGCACCAATTGTTGGCAAATCTTGGCTTCAGAGTGAGAATTTCAGAGCAGACAATCTGAGCTCTTAAAGGGAGAGGAAAAGCTCAGACATTGAGCACCCAAGAGGGAGCTATTACTCTGGGTAACTTCTGTGCAAGATTGTTGAATTGTGACAAACCATCATTCCCATATTACAGATGAGAAAACTGAAGTCAGAGGTAGAATTATTCACACAGGATCATACTAGTGAGTGAAGACCAAGCCTGTCACACCTATCATGAGACATGGCTCACCTGGGCACCCCATGTGACGGGGCTATGGCCGTTCCTGCATCACTGGGCACAGCATGGGCACTCAATAAATGTTTGCAAAGTGCATGTGTCGGTAGATGGATGAGTGTGATCTTGTTCACTCTGACAGCAACTTCTGTGCTGTGTCTTCATTTCCAAGCATAGCTCCTGATACCTACTGTTTACTCCATCAAAGTTGATTGAGAAGAATGACAATCAGTGCAGAAAGGCAGAACAGTCTCATACCTGTATCCCAACATCGTACCCCTAACACAGGGCTGTCCCCACCCAGCAGACCAGGATTGACAGAGGGTGGGTGTCGTGAAGGTGGGGGGCATAGAGCCACTGTGGAGCAGGCAGGCTGCTCTCTCACCAGACTCACCTCTCTCCCCAGCTGGGCATGCGAGACGACTCCATCTGCACTTCGTGGGGCCACATGCCTGGAAGAGGGAATTACAAGGGCAATGGCCTTGGGACAGAAAGGAGCAGGGTAAGCATTTGAGGAACGATAAGAAGAATGTGGGATATAAATACAGCAGAATATTGTGCGGCCACGATAAAGGAGATCCTGCCATTTGCAGCAACAGGGATGAACCTGGAGGACATCAAGTTGAGTGAAGTCAGCCGGACACAGAGGACAAATACCGCATGATTCCACTTGTGCGATGCATCTGAAATGGTCAGACTCATAGAGGTGGAGAATACCACAGTGCTCGCCGGGGGCTGTGGGGAGAGGTCAGCGGGGACTGGCTCCGAGGGTGTAAGGTTGGTTTGTGCTGGGTGGTTGGGTGCCAGAGAGCTGCTGTCCAGCACCACGCCTGTGGTTAACAGTACGGTATTGAGCACTTCACAATTCAAGAAGGTAGGTCTTACGTCAAGTGTTCTTACTACAAAACAACGAAAACAAGTAAACCCAAACCAAGGTGCTCACGGAAACTCGGGAAGTGCTGATGGTGGTGATGAAATCACAGGTATTCAAAGATGTCCGAACTCATCAAATCGTACACATTAAATATGTGCAATTCTTTATCAATGACCCCTCAATAAAGCTGTTTTAAAAATACCTGTTTTTGTCTTTCAGATCCAAAACAAACTCCTCCTTTTACTTTTGGGGTAGAATTATCCTTGAAAATTGCAAATGGTATCCTGCACCCACACTGCATTCTCTGCCCTCACTCCTGCCTCGGCCCTCCCCAGGGCCTGTTCTGGAGCCTGAAGCAGAGAAAAGGGGGCTTGCTTCTTCCCGGCTCCTCCCTGCTGACGTCCAAAACCTAAACCCTTGGGGGCAGGAAAGCTCCTCACAGCACAGGCAAAACATCAGGTGAAAGTATGAGGCTGTGTGCATAAGGGCCCCCCTTCCTTTGTAGCGCTCCTGCCCTCGAATCGGAAAGATTTCTCCAGGCTGGAGGCAAGAGGATAGTAGGGGAGAGTCAAGATACTTGAGGGGGGTCTTAGAGAGAGAGCTTTGACTTCTGCTCCAAGCTGAGCCTCAGGAGGTGGGGAAACCCTGAAGAGGTTTTCAGGGTCTATGAGGAGTCCCAGGCAAGGGAGGTGAAAGAAACCAGAGGAAGTGATGCTCAGTGTGTCTTGAGAAAAAGGCTGCAGACGACCTTGCACAGATGTATTGGTGACCAGGGGCTGCAGAAGCAACAAAAGGACTTCTGGGCACCCGGCCAGGGGCCCGGCAGAGTCAGCACACCTGAAAGAGAGCAGCCAAAGCTGCCTTGGCTCATTCTATCTCTCTCTTTCCCCCCTCCCGCTTTTCCACCCCCTGTATTCAACCCATCAGCAATTCCTGGGCTGGTCCTTTAATACTTATGTATAAAAGGGAGATTGTCCCACTAGTGTTACTCTTTTTACTTTTGTGTTCTCACCATCCTTATGCCAGGACCCAGCCACTGGCTCCCACCACCTCTCTCTGGGATTTCTGTGCTAGCCTCCAGCTTACCTCCATCTTCACCCTGCTACACAGTTTCTTCTGCCTGCAGCCGTCAGAGTGAGGCTTTTAAAACACAGGTTAGATCACGACACTGCTCCTCTGCTCAGAATCCTCCAGCCCGCCACTCATCTAGCTCAGCACCAAAGGTCAACTCCTTCTGTGACCTGCAAGGCCTTACCGGCCCAGGCCCTGGGCCCCATCGCCCAGCCAGCCACTGCACGCTCTGTGTGTCCTCCCACGGCCCGGACTCACACTGCACTTCAAGGTCTCTGCACCTGCCCTGGAGTGCTCCCAGGCAGATGGCAGACCTGGGACTCACTCCTCAAATTTGTTCAGGTCTTGGCTCAAATACCACCTGAGCACCCTATCTACAATCATCCCTACCCAGTCACTCTTTTTCTTCTCATCTTCATAGCCCTTGTCTTCACAGCCACCCTGACAGGTGTCTATTTGATTATTTTCTATCCTCCAACCCCAACCCCATAGCTTTGTCTGTTTCTTCCATGTCTATATCTCTCCAGCACCCAGGATGGCGCCTAACACTTCATATGTGATCAATGAGTATTGAATGAACAAACGGCCCATGTTGACAGATCACCAGGGGCCAGTAGAGACCATGGGAGCCGGCTCCTCGATGCCTGTATAGCATGTGACATCTCTAAATCTTAGATGCCACCCTAGGAAAAAGTAGGGGAATATTTTATTGCGTCCAACACCCTAACATGGAGGCTAAAAATAGAATTGGTGTAAGATATAGAAAATGAAGTTATGTTTCTTGCACTGAGTTTGCGTACTGGGATTCACAGCAGGCGCACTTCCCTGGAAGCGGGAGCCCCAGCCAGTTGGTGGTAACCTCTTTTTTTTTTTTTTTTTTTTGAGACAGAGTCTCACTTTGTTGCCTGGGCTAGAGTGCCGTGGCGTCAGCCTAGCTCACAGCAACCTCAAACTCCTGGGCTCAAGTGATCCTCCTGCCTCAGCCTCCCGGGTAGCTGGGACTACAGGCATGTGCCACCATGCCCGGCTAATTTTTTCTATATATTTTTAGCTGTCCAATTAATTTCTTTCTATTTTTGGTAGAGACGGGGTCTCGCTCTTGCTCAGGCTGGTCTCGAACTCCTGAGCTCAAACAACCCGCCCGCCTCGGCCTCCCAGAGTGCTAGGATTACAGGTGTGAGCCACCGCGCCCGGCCGGTGGTAACCTCTTGACAGCCTTGATGGCCCTGCTGTAGGACCCGCTCACCCGCTTCTCTCATTTCTGTGCACCGTCAACAGTACCCAGTCCTTTCTCTGTGTCAGTACCTGGTTGGGTGGGCTCTAGGTTACTTGCGATAATAACAACTAACATTTATTGACATTCACCATTTCAGAAACCGTGCTAAAGACTTTTCCTGAAGTATCTCCTTTAATATTTCCAACTACCCTGGAAGGTTTGTAAGACATGAACTATTATTAACCACACGTTGCAGGTGGTCCCTGACCTAGGAGCATCCCAATTCCATGGGGGAGACAAAGACATGAATCAATAATGACCATAAGGCACAACCTCCAATACAAGGAAGCGCAAGGCTGTGGGGACACAGAAGGAAACTGATTCATTCTCTTTGGGGTGGGGGGCAACACTTCCTACCTTCTGCAGCTTCCAGAGCCCTCCCAGATCCCTGCTTTTTAGGGCCTCCTAGGCTGCTGTTCCTCCCTCAGAGACCCTGCCCTTGGCTCTGCAAATGGCCAGCTCCCTGCCTTCATCTCCGATCACCCTGTGACAGCCCCACCATGTAGGGCCCCTTCTCCCTACCAAGGACAGTAGTTGGTCCATTTCTTAACCTTGTTTGCGTTTTTCCCATCTCCTCCACTTATTAAGATGTACGCTCTGAGGGCAGAGACCTGCTGCCTTGTCCATCACTGCACCCCCAAAACCTGGACGAGTGACTGACACAACAAAGGTGCTCAGTAAATATTGATATTTGTTGAACAAAGACCCATCTGCGTGTGCAAGTGAAGTAAGTAATTGAAGTTACAAGAGGCTCAGTGGGCTGTGAGGAGGGAGGGAAGGAGAGAATATTCTAGATAGAAGAGACTGCGTGGGCAAAGCTGGAGAAGTTTTGCTGGAACCCAGCAGGGGGCAGTGAGGCCCATCAGAGTTGTCCTCTGCCTCATTCTGTTCAGAGAACCTCCTCGTCAATCTCCCACGGCCCCTCCCCCACCAAACCACCTCCTAGCAAAGTTCTCAAAACTTTTCTCCTTGATGTTTGGTGAATGAGTGAATGATTGGGAATGATCCCAGCTGAGTACATGTGTGGCTGAATGGGGTGCTGCCTCTCGTTGACATTGCTCTCTCAGTGAGTAACTGGTCAGTTCACTGTTTTCCTCAATAGTCCACCCACACCAGAGGCTTTACTATCAGACAGACCTTGAGGGAACCCCAGCCCTACTACCGTGGACAGGCTGCCAAGCCACTGAGCCCCTGTTTCTGCACCTGAAAATGAAGGTAACAGTATTTGAGTGACTGCTGTGAGGATTGAATGAGATGAGGTCTGTGAAGTCCTCTGCACAGTGGTTGGTGCATAGTAAGGACTCTAAATAGTGGATGGATGGATGGATGGATAAGTGACAAGTGAATAGATATTTTTGATGAGACCTTGGGATTTAGCAAATCTGGGACAGCTGGATGCAAGAGGGACTGTGCATCCCTCCCCGAGCACCCTGAGAGGTAGCGCTTCTTTGAACGCATAGGTGTGAACTGAGCCAGGGCCTCACCCCCACACCCATCCTCTTGACAGAACTACAGCAGTAGTTTGGAGGGTGCAGGCCAGGGATGCTGACTTCACAATCTCCATCATCCTGTCCTGTCCTCACCCCCAAGCTGGAACAGGCAGCATAGCCAGAGGGCTCCCCCGGCACACAAAGAATGAGCCCAGTAGAGGGGCGATTGGGGTGGCTTGAGGCCAGCCCTCAGAGAGCTTGTTAGATCTTTTCAGACATAGTTTGGTAGATGAGAGCATGGGCTACTACCATTTACTTACTATTTTTCTTTTTTTTTTTAATTTTTATTTTTTTAGAGACAAGGTCTTGCTCCATCACCCAGGCTGGAGTACACTGGCATTATCATAGCTCACTGCAGCCTCAAACTCCTGGGCTCAAGCAATCCTCTCTCCTCAGCCTCCCGAGTAGCTGGGACTACAGTTGGTCACCTAACTAACTTTTGAAAGTTTTTTGTAGAGACAGGGTTTCGCTGTGTTGCCCAGGCTGATCTCGAACTCCTGGCCTCAAGCAACACTCCTGCCTTGGCCTCCCAAATTGCTGGGATTACAGGCACAAGCCACCATGCCTGGCCTTTTTCTTTAAATTGATCAGAAACGTTTGCTTAAAACATTTTATTTAAAGCAGAAACGATGAGGGGTGCATAGAGACCATGAGCGAGAAGGTCTTTTGTGAAGGATAGCACATGAGTGAACCTGTCAGTTTTAGTGCACGACCTCAGAAAACAGAAGGTCGGGATGGAGCAGAGAGAACTGGAGTCCGGTAGAGGGAGAGCTCACAGACCCTGTCATGGAACTGGCTTGGTTTATAAATGAGCAAACGCCTGAGCCTCAGGGAGGTAGACCGAGGTGACAAGCCTGTGGCAGAACTAGAACCCAGGCCTCCGGGTGGTGAGTTTAGTGTCCTTCCCTGGCTCTTGCTTAATTTTCACTTTCTTCTATTCCTAACATCTGGCAAGAAGCTTGTGGAGTTCGGTACAACATCTAAAGGTGAGTCTTACTCATCTTCGAGTCTTGGTATGTGATCAAATCGACATTCCCCCAGCCCTCAGTCATGAACTCCAGTATTTCTGTTCAAACTTCAAATGAAAACCTTCTATTCAATCTAGATTTGCCCAAATTCTGGCCTTCACTGAGATATAGATATTATTTGCTTTCTTCTTATGTCCAGAAATTCATTAAGCCATCCTAATCATTTTTTGAAGGCTAATTTAGCATGGCAGCACGTGTAATATTAGGCAGGGAATCTGCCCAAATGTTTATTTGAAATAAAATATTCACACATTTTGTCATGGGAACACCAATAGTTTTATCCTGTATTGATAATCAAATGGGAACTCATCATTTTCACCCTGAATCTGGTGCTCCTTCTGGGTTCCCTCTGCTGGTAATGCCAGCACAGTCCACTTAGGTGTCCAGAAACACAAGAAGTCTTCCAGAAGCTTCCTTCTCCCTCACCCCCCACACTCAACCCTGCACTCGCCCCATCACTTCTGCCTCCTCTTGCATGTTCCTTAAATCTGCTGGCATCACTCCTTCTCCACTGCTACTGACAGTTCGAGTCTTGTCTTCTTTCACACAGATGATTCTAATAGCCTCTAACTGGGTTCTCTGTCCCAGCCCTCTCTGTCCCTGATGTATATGCCACGTAGGCTAGTGATTACAGATCCTCTGAGTGTCTGCCTAGACGCCCTTTTCCTTTATTTTAAATTTATCTCCTTCTTCCCTGATTCTTTATTAGCATTTCCTCCCTTGGTACCCAGTCTGCTATGTCTCATATATGGCCTAATGCATTGATTTGAATCAAATCAGTAAGGTTGCTTTGTGTGGAATGTATTTTAATTTAAATAAATTGTATCATGCAGTTAATTTCATTTGGTTTCCCACTTCTCTCCCATGGAGATCTTTCCATGCAACTCTGTGCACACCTGATTTGTGGTTTCTGGCTCCTACATAATATCCCACGCAGTGTGCAGCCACCACATTTTGCTTGTTCTTGCCCCTAAAGGTGGGCACCCAGGCTGCCTTGAATGTTCCCTTCCATTCCACACAAAGCCTAGCAAAGACTACCCAGCAATATTCCTTTGCAGACCTTGGAAAGAATTTATCAGGGCTGTATAACTAGGAATGTGCTAACTGGGACATATGGCACGGGCATGCTTAATTTTGCTAAGTGCTGCCGATCACTTTCCAGGAGGACTCTGCCAATTTATGTTCCCGCTTCAGAGCAGGAGAGCTCTGGTCTCCCCACATCCCCATCAGCACTTGGAAGTATTCACTTATGAGTGTTTGTCAAGCTAATAGATGCAAATGGGTTATCTCACTGCTGTTCTCATTTTCATTTCTGTCATTATCAGTGAGCAGGAGCCTCTCTTCATGTATTGCTCAGCCATTTGGATTTCCCCTTCTGGGAAAGAACTGTGCATCTTCTTTGCCCAATTTCCTATTCAGTTCTTTTGGTTTTTAATTGATTTGTAGGAGTTTTGTATATATCACAGGTATCAATAATCCATTGATATGAAATACTGTAAATATCCTTACTCAGCCTGCCATGTGTCTATTAAGTTTTCGGATGGGATTCTTCACTGAGAGAGAATCTTCCATTTTAATGTCAAATTCACCCATTTTTTTTTTGCTCTCTGGCTTGTCAAGATTGCCTTTTCTCTCCCAACTTACTCCTGATGACTGTAGCACAGACAGCCATGTGCCTCCAATGTCATCTTGCTCCACGGACACAAGTGATTGGTGCACAAATGGGCACCTGACTCCACTGGGGCAAGGATTCCATTTCTAAGGAGTGTGAAGCTGGGACCAGGAGCAAGCCAATCAATCACTCCCCCAGTGGCTGTGAAATTTGGGAGCTACTCATGGCCATTGTCTACTGTGATAAAGCTGTTCTGCAGGAAGACACCAAAATGTAACAGGTGTGTGAAGAGAAACAAACAGCTATAGGACAGGATAGGAGGGCTTCATGAGTTCCATTTCCGTTCTCTGGTTCCTAAGGCCCTATTCCTGGGATAGCCCAGCATCTCCTTGACCTATATTTATCAACTACCTCTCCAAGAGGCAATGTTTGGGCATTCAAATACTACCTTTATCTTAGCCATATCCTTGTACCATATCTACTACCATTTACTTAATACTTTTCTTTAAAGTGACTAGTTATGTTTGCTTAAAATTCTTTATTTAAAGAGGAAACTTCATATCAAGACTGTAAATAGAAAATTAGTACCATCTGCTATACCTAGAAGTAGTGATGAAAGTATACATACTTAAAACAATATAAATACTAGCTAAGTACCATCTCACACTGAAGGTGGAGACACATAGAAATAAACTAAGACAAAATAGACCTAAATTGATACTTTCTCTTTAATGTATCAAGACTTAAAAAGATTTAGGAAGAGAACGAATTGCACCTTCTCTTGGTGCAATTCAATGTCATTAATGCTTTTTCCCCAACCTCCTAAAAGCACTTCCCTGTCTCAGGGGTACCTTTAAAAGCTAGTGTTTAAATAAGTTCCTCCTTTTGAAATAGGGTAATGGCAGGCCCTGCTTGATAAAGAGTCATAAGACCCAAACCAAGGTCTCCGATAAAACAAGAGGTGACAGAGAAGCCAGCCAAAACCAGCTAGAATCAAGATGGCCATGAAAAACAACCTCAGATTACCCTCACCGCTCATTATATGCTAGTTATAATGCATTATCACACTAAAAGAAACTCCCATCCTCACTATGACAGTTTACAAATGCTATGACAACTCCAGAAGTTACCCCATATGGTTTAGAAAGGGGAGGGACCCCAGTTCCAGGAACTCTTCACCTCTTTCCCAGAAATCTTATGAATAATCCTCCTTCCACTTAACGTAAAATTAAATAGAAGGTATAAAATAAGGCCCCAGAAACTCACAAAGTGCTACTCTCTGTTGCTCTTGAATTATTTCCTGTGGGAAGCCACGAAACCGCTTGCCCTACATGCTGGACCCCAGTTTTGGTGTCCACTTTCCCAACAGCCTTTATATTTTCCTTCTCATTAATTTACTAAAATGTTTCTGATCCTGGCAACCAAAAACACCACAACAAAGTGAGGTATCTTCAGTTAAGTGGACCAAATTTTCTAATTTGTAAATAATCAGGCTGATGGGAAAATGGCCGACACTTCCTCCCAAGCTCCATTGACCAGAATTCAGTCACACCAACCCCGTCCTAGATGCAAAGGCATCTGGGAAATGTAGTCCAAAGCTCAGTTGCTGTTTCCTGCAATAACTCTGCCCCATAGAAGGGATGCAGGAATCCCTTGAGGACCACACACTGTGTCTGCCACATACTGTCACCAGCAGCCATTGTGGGGTTGGACATGTTATAGGATCTCAGGTGAGGGAGAAAAGGAAAGAAGAAAGAGAGACAGAGGAAGAGAAAGTACCCTGTTCTTTTTCATTAAGTAAGAAAAAATTCTATTCACCTGAGTCTCTTACTCTTTTAAATGAGCATGAACTACTTTTTCCATAGACATACTGATAGTATAACTCAGTGAAAATGTAATGGTTTTATTAAGTAGTCTTATTTTCACTCCCAGAATCTCTATGGGAGTATATCACATATAGATAATTCCTGAAAGGTCATCTGGAAAATAGATTTGTATAAATTAAATCCTGTCTTCCCCTGGCTTTAATTATGTTATTAAAGTCAAGTTTCTCTGGGAACACACTCGTAAACCATATTCTATTTAAGAATTCAGCTAAACATATAAACTGAAGTGTGTGTGTGGGTGGGTGTGAATGTATGTGAGAGGGTTCTCAAAACAAGTCACAAAATAAAATGCCCCAGGACTAAGAATGACTTGGATGTTGTGTTAATTTCCTAAGGCTGTTGTAACAAAGTACCCCAAACTGGATGGCTTAAACAACAGAAATGTGTTACCTAACAGTTCTGGAGGCTAGAAGTTCATGATCAAGACGTTAATGGGATTGGTTTCCTCTGTTGGCTGTAAGAAAGAATCCGTTCCATGCCTGTATTCTAGCTTCTGTGGGTTTGCTGTCAGTCTTTCAAATTCCTTGGCTTGTAGATGCATCACCCCATGTCTGCCCTCATGTTTACATGGCATTCTCCCTATGTGCCTGTCTGTCTCTGAGTCCAAATTTCCCCTCTTTATAAAGACACCAGTCATATTGGATTAGGGCCCATCCTAATGACCTTACCTTAACTTCATCATCTGTAAAGAACCTATCTCCAAATAAGGTCACATTCACAGTACTGGGGGTTAGGACTTGAACATAGGCATTTGAGAAGGACACAATTCAACCCAGAACAGTCATTGCCTCAAAATAAAAATGTTCAAAGGAGAAACAGTGGGGGCCATGTAAGAGAACAAAATGCACTGTGCCAAAGTCAACCAGCCTCTGTCAAATCTATCACTAGAGAAGGGGACACCCTTTTTGGTTTCTCCAACCTTATTTCCCAGGATTTCAAATAGCTACTAACCTCCAACAGGGTGGACTTTGAGCTTGGCGAGACGATTAAAGTGTGGGTGTTAGAGGTGGGCTGCCTAGGTTCTAATTGGACGTTAAGTCTAAACAACTATGTGAATTTGCACGTTATTCTAGCCCCTCTGGACCTCTGTTTTCTCTTCTGTAACCTATGATGATGCATACCTCATACGATTATTAAGACAACTCAACAAGCAACATGCCTGAGAAGTAGGTCGCAGCAGGCATAGTGCTAAACTCGTGGTGCTCTGGAGTGGTGTGTAAGACAGGCCTGCCTTAAAAAAGCTGTACAGTGACCAGCCATACACCCGCCACCTACATGTAATTAACAACTTGGCTGCATTTCCTTTACCATATACCTCTCTAACAATCTATCCACGCTATCCATCCGTTACTCCATCCTAATTTTTAGGCATTTCAAAGTAAGTTGCAGGCATTGGTACCCTTCCTCCTAAACATTTCAGCATGCAATCATTAACCAGTGTTCAATATTTGTTTACAGTTCTTTTTTATTTTGAGGTAAAATTTAATACAGTGAAACGTACAAATCTTAAAAGCACATGTTGATAGGTTTTGACAAATGATACCCCCGGGAAATGTAAACAGCTCTCAAAGTACGAAACGTTTCCATCGCCTGAAAACCTTCACTGCGCTTCCTTCCCAGTTCATTTCCCACACCCACCCGCCCTGGGAGGCAACTGTTGTTCTGATTTCTGTCATTAGAGACAAGTTTGACTGATGCGAAACTTTACGTAAACGGAATCAGACAGTAGGTACTCTTTGGGGTAAGGCTTCTTTCCCTCAGCGTAATGTCTGCGAGAATCATCTGGGTCCTGACACACAGCGGTGACTCATTGCTTCCGTTGATGAGTAGCATCCCGTTGTATGGATATGGGACAGTTCCTTTACCCATTCTCCTACTGCTCCGCTCCGAGGCTGTTCCTGTGTTTTAGCGCGCACGGAAAACGCTTCTGTGGGTATTCTTACACGAGTCTTCGTGGGGACTTGTGACTTTCATGTTTCTTGGGAGTGCGATTGCTTGGTCGTACGGTAGGTATGTGTTTAGTTTTATTTTAAAAAAATTTTCAGCACTTTTTCCAAAGTAGCTGTATCATTCTCCCCTTCTACTAGCAATTTCCTAGGGTTTTGTAAGAGGACGATCACTCTGGCGGTCTCTGAGGAAGACAGACTCGAGAAAGAAGCCCGTCAGGCAGGCGACTGGCGGGAAGCTCTTGCCATACTCTGGAGAGGGATGGCAGGAGCCTGACAAGCACCTCCCGGGTGGCGAAGAACTTGCTCGTCCTCCAAAGGGTGACAGCACAGTGTGGTGATGTTCCTTTTTACATGCTCTGAGTAATCCCAAACCACTACCAAGACACCAGACAGGGCTTAGGAAGAGAAGACCATTCTTAATTTAGACAGTCATTTCTGGGGACAAAAAAGACCTATAAATGTAGGATATTTTAATATCCACACTAGTGTATTCTTTTATTAACTCTAAAAAGGCTTGACCTATTTAATACCAGAGGGGAATAGCGTGGGCTGAGAGGGAGGAAGCTGTCCAGCGCTGTCTCTCTGTGCTCCCCGCAGCTGCTGCCGCGAGCACCAGGCCCCCCACCAGGCCCCTCACCAGGCCCCCCTGTCCCGGTTTTGGGCGCTGTCCCAGAAAGCTGCGCCCAGAGGCGGGCTCTCTAGCCTGTCAGTGAACCTGCCGACCTTTTAGCAAGCTTTCAACATTCCCTTGTTCTTATATTTCTGAGAGTCTTCTAGTGGGTGCGGCCGACCCCTGCTACACAAAGACTTGAGGAGTTTTGGGGAATCCATTTCCGGATCTTCAGTTTCCCAAAGCCCCAGCTTGTAAAACAAGCCATCTGCCGACTTGCCTGCACCCCTGTCCACCTGCTGCTTCCCCAGGGCCTCCTCCCACTTAGCAAAGGTGAGAATTGCCTCTCATTATTACTAGAGCGCTTTGCCACAGAGGGCAAAACTCTCCGGGTTCAAATAAAGGGAGAGATTCAAGGACGGCCAGCTCCAGACAAGGAGTTGCTAGAGCAAAGTAAACACGTTCAGTGAATCAATACGAAAGCAAACTCCTGGCAGGGGTCCTGTCCGCTGTGTTCACCTGTCTATCTACCTGTCTGCCTGTCCACCCATCCACCTATCCATCCATCCATCTGTCTCTGTCTGTCTGTCTGTCTAACTTAGAATTTGGAAATGGTATACTTGTCTCAGGGTCAAGCGTATTTGAACTCAGCAATGAGGTCAGATGTTTCCTGGCAGACGATTTGCTTTGGCTGGGGGTTTAAATAGACGGCCTTGCTGTTGAGGCTATGTGGTTGACATTTTTCCAAAATTGAAAGAGCTAAATGTGCAGCTTCAAGGTTTCAAAGAAAATATATTTAAAGCACGTATTTAAATGCAATAAATTGTAACTTGCATATTGTGATTAAAAAATTAATTTGTGATTTAAAAAATTTACACACCATTCTGGAAGTGTGAGGAGAAGACATAATTTTTAAAATTATTGTTGTTTTGGGGGACTTGGAGTAAAATTTTTTGAAGACCGCTGCCTGAGGTTATCACCTTTTATCCAACTGGCTTCTCAAGCCATCTCTTCCAAATAAGTACAGTTTCTCCCCAGGAGGAGATCTGGTGAATCGGATTCTTCCTGTCTCACTGAAGGGGGAGGAAGGTAATAAAGCTGCCCCTTTGCTTTCAGGAAAGGAAATTCATTTGCAAAGAGTTCGATCAGCGGCAATAAAGCTGTGTGACTGGCCCAGGTGAAAAATGGATGTATCAGGGTGCAACAGAATCCCATGGTGCGCTTTCCGCCATACACATTCTCCAGGCCTCAGCTGAAAGCTTCTTCCCAGGGCTGCGGGAAGGGCTGCCGGCCAAAGCCCAGGCGAGAAGAGCTGCTCATTGCTTTTCAACAACGCAGAGTCTGAGGCCCCTTTGCCAGCTTACTTGGAGGGCAGCGCTCTCTGCAGTGAGGGGGCGTCTACACCAGCAGCTGCCCCTTCCATTTGTTTAGGAAGTGTGGCAGGGAGGATGGAAGTGGGTTTCAGGTTGGCTTGAGCCCAGCTCAACCAGCTTTCATCTGAGTCGCTGAGGAAAGGGTCAATGAACAGCTAATTAAATGCACCACTTTTCACGCTGGAGAAAATACAATAATGACTTTAAAAGATGTTCCTCTGTTTTCATGCCAGATACAATTAAATGCCAACTACCTTTGCTGATTTCAAGCCCAAATTGCTGCTGCTATTTTATCTAACTCTCATGATTACAAAAGAGGGTTTTGAGAGCTAACAGCAAGTATGTGAGAAAGAGAGTTTGTTTCCCAGCTTCCCTGGTCCAAACAAAATTCTCCTCCTTCTTTCTTTTTCTCCCGGCTGGCTGGTGGTTGGGCTGATGGTTGGGCTGTTGGGACTCTCAGCGTGATGATGTTATTGTCTGTGGCTTGTCCTCTCACTCCTGTTTCACTGCGAAACAGAGGCTGGCAGGGGCCCTGGCAACAGAGGCTGTGGGACATTTCCTTCATATGATCTTCTCTGAGCTTTGTGTAACCCTCTGGCCTGCCCCACAAGCTTCGGTCTGCGAGTTTCATTGGGGCAGGGCCAGGGTCTCCACCAGTTGATCTAGGCAGCCCTGGCACTGCCCGAATGACTGTGGGACACGTAAGAATGAAAGAGCATTGCTTTGGAGCTGTAAGTGCTTGGATCTGTCCCTATTGCCTTGAAGGTGGGTCTACATTTTCACCATCACTGGCTTCCTGGCTCCTAGCAGAGACCCTGCATGTGGCTGTAGGTCAGAGAACACTAAATTGGGTAGAGTCACTCAACTTTGTATTTATTTATTATAATGACTATACAATATGCAGTTTAGAGAAAGGGCCCAGCATTTGGAGTCTGTATTAGTCTGCTGGGGCTGCTCTAACAAGTGCCACAATGGTGGCTTCAGATGCATGTAAGCACAAACTCGAGCTGTCAGCAGGTTGGTCCCTTCCAAGGGCTGCCGGGGAGAATCTGTTCCATCCTCTCCCCCAGCTCCTGGGGGATTCCTGGCAATCCATGGTATGCCTGGGCCTGTAGATGCATCACCCAATCCTCTACCTCCACAGGGCTCTGGGTCTTCGTCTGTGTCCAACTTCCCCTTGTCATAGGACACCACTCAGATTGGATTAGAGCCTACCCCAATGGCCTCCTTTCAACTTGATTATCTCTGTAAAGACTCTGTCTCTAAATAAAGTCACATTCTGAAGTATTGGGGTGTTAGGACTTGAGTTTATCTTTGGGGGAGGGCACAATTCAACCCACAATTGAGTTTGATGGACCTGAGTCAAGTCGTGACTCCATGAGCTTCCAGCAGTGTGAACACATACTCTAGTGTCTTTGAGAGGGTACATGGGCCACGAGTTTGTTTTGTGCAATTGAATGTAAAAGAATATTTCTCCCCTACTTGCAGAGTGTCTCGAAGTTCCCAAAACATATACTTTCTCAAATGATGTTCACAGCCACCCTGTGAGCTGGGATTAACATCCTCACTTTGCAGATGAGGAAAGCAAGGCTCAGATTGGTGACATGGCCTGTCCAAGGCCCTATAGCTAGAGAGCAGTGGAGCTGGATTCAGACCCAGGTCTGTCTGACTTTAGGCTTGGGAGTCATTGGATGCTACCAATTTGCTGATAGCATCTTCATTTTCTTTATCAAGAGCTCACTGGTCTTAGTTGTGTTGTTTTTTTCTTTTTTAATTAGTTGGACAATTTGCATAGAAGGGAATAAATTACCAACATAGAAAGGCACATCCTCCTCATCAAATGTGTTTATTTAAAGCTGCAGAGGGGAGAGTCAGCCAGTAGAGATACCACTGAATGCTGTCAGTCCTGCAGGAGAATAGGGCGAGGGGAGGGCCACAGGGAACCTGGAAGAGGGTGGAGCAGCACCAAGGGAACCCACACCAGGGCTGCAGGCATGTGCCAGGCACTGGGCAGTAGAACAGGGTCAGCCCCCTAGCAAGCAGCCTCTCCGAGCCTCCATTTCTTCACCTGTATAATGAAATAATAATGACACTCAGCCCCAGTCTGGATGAAGTAGTTGATGAAGTCATCACCCAATTTAAGGAACAAAGAAATAAAGCATATTGGGAGAAATACGACAAAGTTTTCAGGGGACATGTTGAGTATAAAGTGCCCGAAAGGATATTCAATTAGAAATGACCAGCAGGAGGAGGTGTCTATGGCAGTGACTCTCAGGAGAAAAATCTGGGCTGGAGACAGACATTTTGGAGTTATTGGCATAGAGAAAATTCTTTTATCCATTGATTCAGACACCCATCCAGGAGCTCACAGACAAGTAATCTGATAATAAAATCGATTGTGATAATTCTGTGACAGAGGGATACACAGGGTTTGGGGAAGCCACAGTGGAGGATCCTGCCTAGTTTGGAGAGATCAGAGACTTCACGGAAGATGACCCCTGGGCTGAGTCCTGAAGTATGGACAGGAATGTGGCCGATGGATGAGAAACCGTGGAGGCTGAGGAGCTTTCCGGAGACGGCTCACCTCAGGGAGAGGGAGTCGGCATCACAAGCCTCGCCCTTGTTATAACCAATCTTAAACCAGGTATGACGTCCACACGGAAAATGGATTTCATGTGTGTACTGGTCAAGGTGATTCTTTCTACTATAACAGATGAAACTGAAAATTTCACTAATAACACCATAAAAGTTGTTTTTCACCCAAGTGACAGCCCAGTGTGGGCAGGTGGCTCTCCTCCACATGGAGATTCAGGGATCCAGGCTCCTTCCATCTCATGCCCCCATCATCCCCTAAGGCCTGGAAATTCTCGGCTTCCAGACATTGCAGGGTCGGGAGGGTTGGTGAGGAAGAGAGAATAGAGAAGCACCTACCACTTGCATAAGTGCCAACCTAGAAGTGACACTCATCACTTCCACTCACATTTGAATGGTGATTACTTGCATGTAAACAAGGTTGAAGCAAGAGGGGCTGGGAAAGATAATCCCCCACCAGTCAAGGCCTTCCTGGTGCAACTCCATGCTGTGAACAGGGGTCGTGAAGCTCTCTAGAGAGCCACCAATCTCTGTCACCATCAGCATCAAATTGAGTAAGAAAGGGAGCACAGAGAACTGTGTAGGGAAATTATTTGGCTGCAACAGGGCTCAGCAGGAAAGAGCTATGTGACTGATTTGCAGAGTCTGCTATGGGTGCAGATAGGAACAGTTAGGGCGTGTGAGCCATTTACCTATAACTCAAACATGACAGCTGTGACTCAAATTTGTCTTTCAATGCAGCCTCCGTGGATTCACGCATGGGTCCCCTGTAGAACAGGGAAGAGGTGGCGTGCTGTGGATAAAACAAAAAGAGCAAAGACAACTGTTTTGGTTGAAACTCTGTAGAACACAGGAGGCACAAGCAGTTCTGCAGTGGGCCCCAGATAGTAGAATGAAGATCAAAGGAGCAGGAACACCTTCACTTACTCCACCAGGGCCTGAGGCACTGGAAACTGCAAGTTCTCCAGGGCATCTGTGGAGCTGTCCATCAGAGTCTGAGAACATGTGGGGTGTCCACGGACCTCAGCAGAGCAGCACAGCCCAACAGGTTCACTTTTGCTCTTGAGCACATGTGTGACTCTACCTGGGAGCTCTCAGAAATACTTGGATTGGGCTGGGAAGGGAGGTCTTTACAAGGAAGTTAGAATCTACATGAGCAGATGGGTAGGTATCTATGACATTTAAGGTATTACTGTTGATAAGACTCCATCTCTATTCTTAGTGGTGAGGCCTTGGGAAACTCAGCTTAAATATAAAACAATGCATTGCTCCCTCCAAAAATGTTAACCTTCAGAAAATAAGTGGCTTTATGTATAAGTCCTTACAATCAAACCCAAAAGAAGATGGTATGCTCTCCAACACAACGTTAGTGACTCAGAAAGTGTCTCTAGTGGTGTCAGAAATTCTAAATGCCAAAAAAACCCCATGTATCTGAAACGACTTTACATGTATACTAGAGATGAATGAACAAGAAAATATATTGTAGATAATACAGTCATATTTCCCACTGTCAAAGAAACAAGTTAAAACGTTATAAGCGAGCAAAGAGGGAATGCTAGAATAAACCTATGGTTTTGCATTAGAGTAAGAGGGACCAAAATAAACTCATGTTTGTTTGATTTAGAGATAGATAGATAGATAAATGACAGCCGTATACACGGGTTAGTATACATTTGTTATTTCCTAGCTCTATATACCAAGAGAGACTAGAAGCTATTACACCCCTACAGCAATGAGCACATCTAACATTCAGATCTTGGTTTCTAAATACCATTGTCTCATAAAAGGAACCAGGGCTGCTTGGAGACAGTTGATTCCAGGACTGGGAAAGCATAAATACACTATGAGCCCACAGTATCTTGTGATGCCAGAAGATAAAGAAGTGTTCTAAAAAAATGAGATGTGTCGAAAAGACAGAGGAGCCAATCCGAAAGAGCTCCCAATGACAAAAACTGAAACAATTGAGCAAGAAAATACAATATTGAATTATAACCTAAAGAAAAAATAAATATTCATGAGTCTATACTAATATAAATAAATGATTGGATAAATAAATAAATGTGGAGAAGGGACAACCCTTCCATAGAGTAGAATTCTGGTTAATGAATGTAGAAGGAACAGGGGAAGTAGGAAATTGCTATTAGAACACGATAGCAGTGATCGGACAGGCAAGATCTGCTGAACAACGCTCAAATTCACGTGTGAGAGGAGAAACAGGATGTTTGCATTATCCTCAAAGTAACTTGCCTCAAATTTTTACTAATTACAAAGGGAAAAAATAGTAACGTTGTAATGGGGAAACCTCGCAAACACCACCTAAATCAAGGGATCAAAGTTAACTTCACCAGTAATAGGACTTATCGACGTCACATACTCCTCAGTATGATGCTCTAAGAAGGGCACGTTGCCTCTGTGCAGTTCTTCCCCCAAAATCCACATCTTCAGTGTAATCATGAGAAAACAGCAGACAAAATAGAGGGACAGTCCACAAAGTACCTGATCAGCACTTCAAAAGTGTCAAGGTCATGAAAAACAAGGGAAGGCTAAGGAATTGTCACAAATCCCAAGAGACTAAGGAGATAACGAAATGCAACGTGGAAGCTTGGATCAGATGCTGCAATGGAAAAAGGATTTTAGTGGAAAAACTGGTGAGATTTTAATAGTCTATAGTTTTGTTTTGTTTTTTTAAATGTGCATGAAGAATTTGGTCAAAATTGTTTTGGAAAATGTGGCAGAGACCCCAAAGCAATACTGTAAGTTAATTTTATCTTTAAAAATGATATATTTGTGTAACTAAATTTAGTAATTTAAAACCATTAGTAGACATAGGGAACACGGGGCAGCCGGTGGCTTTGTGTTGGGGCATGTGTGGCACGAGATGTCAGGGAGACCTGGGAGGAAGGGATGGGGCCTGGGACAGACAGGAGGGAACCTGTTTCTATGTTATAGTCACTTCAAGGCCGTTACCTAATTTTAACCCTCAGCAAGCCTATTAGGGGCAGAGAGATATTTATAAATAATTCCAATTGACAAATGAGGAAACTGAGACTGAGCAAGAGACTTATCCACAGTAGCTGCAGGGTGTCGAGTGACTGCTATAGGTGAATGTTTAAACACTACTTCACTGAATTCTCAGAAAATGAGGAAGGGGAAATTATTTTCCCAATTTTAAAGATGAGAAAGCTGCAGTGGAAAGAGGGGAAGGGAACTGGCCAACCCCAGGTCCAGGGGAGCAGAGCTGGGAGGCTGGCTGACACCAGGGCTGGCCGCTCTCCTCCCAGGGTCTTCCACACACCCCAGACCCCCCAGATTGGCACAGTGCTCACCAAGGGCCTCGAACTGGAAAACAAACCGCATCAATTCAGTCCACAGCCCCTGGACACTGTTCCCTTGGAAGGAGACAGGGAGGCTGAGACAGAAGAAGACAAAGACAGATTCAGGGAGAAGGGACAGAGAGCAGAAAGAGGCGGCATGTCTAGAGGGGCATCTTTGAGAGCAACTCTGACTAATTGAACTCTACATCTGTGTTCCCAGAAACAGGTCATTTCTGACAAAAGGACAGTCAGATAACACCCTGCTGTGCTAGACCGGATCTGATCTATGGGAAATGGCATTGACGTTGCCATGGAAACCAGTCCTTGCCTCTCAACTGTTCAGGAGTGCTGTTTTTAAAAGAGATGGTATTTTGTGCTTCTTGGGAAAATTACCGGGGATCTGTTTCTTCTTGTTCTTCCACACAACTCCTCGATCAGATTAGAGCACACCGTGGGAGTAGAGGGGAGATAAATCAACCAACAGCAGCTCCGCCAGAGGTCTTTCGGTCTTCCAGAAAAAACGTGTGTCTCCCTAAATATCTCGGGACCCGACTGACCGCTAGGATTACCCCGGCGCCATCACTGCCTCTCCCCAGTAAGCAGCTGCTGTGCGCTCGTTCGCCTCGCTGCCCGCCCCCACCTGGACCGCGGGCCCCAGGCCAGCAGAGGCAGCTGCCTGTGACCTCCAGCACTGGCACAGGGAGACACCCAGCAGCGCCCGGGAGGAGCAGCCCTGGCTCGGCCTCCTCCACAGCTTTGCGGCGCTGCTGCACTACCTGGGAGGGCAGCTCTGTGGTGTGTTTCTTCCGCCCTCCTCAATCCTTCTCGTCATCATCATCGTGCAACCCGTCCTCTTGGGCCAGGTTCCAAGGCCAGTTCTTCCAAGAGGCCAGGCAGACACGTGCACGGACGTGCCCTCCCCTCTGAAGAGGCGCTGCCTGCCCTGCCCTGTGACTTCTCTGCACAGTTTCTGTCCATCTCATCCAGGAGACTCTTAAGAGAGGTTCCCAACATTGATGAATAGGCAAAAAATGGGCAAAAAAAAAAAGCCACAGAGCTTGTTCTACAAACCAAGGTGCTGTTTTTATGATCACTGTGTGGCCCACCCGACCGTCCCGCAGCACGGCTCTGTTTAACACCATCCTCTGAGATTCCGAGCAGCTTCTTCCTCCCCAAACCCCTTCGGTCGAACTCCTCTAGCTGATGTCCCACCCCCTGGATGTATTTGTGGAAGGAGGTAGGTTTCCTCCTTTATTCTGATGAGAAAATTCTAACTCTGCCAGCAATAGCACGTGGCCCTAGGGTCACTCCTAAAAATAGAACTATCTGCCACCTATGTCTCCTATACTTCCCGTTCTCCCTTGTTTCCAGCCATATACCCATAGCCGCTCATTCCAGAGAAGAGACAGCTTCGGTTTATTTGAGGCAATGGAGTGGCAAATCCATTTATGACAGAATGTTGGAACCTGTGTTCATTAAGTCTTCAGTTGACTTTGTGTAATTGAAAAAAATATCGGGCATTTCCGTGTTGGCCATATGGATCAGCCGGCCTTTGTGAGTGGGCTGCCAGCTCGGATCCCTGTGCTCTCTGGCTCACTGTCCCCTAAGGCCAGCCTGGAAGTGTAAGGCTGTGTGGCCGTGGGTAGGGTTGTCCGATGCCCTCTGGGGCCCCTCCTCTCCCCTGCCCACTGCACGTTTGGCCACAACCCCCGACACAGCCGCCTACTTGGGGCCTCCGCTTCCAACTCCCCCATAAACGCTGGTCTCTTCCTCACGAGGCCTGCCAGCAGGTTAGAGACGACGTGTGAACACAAACTCGAAGCTACCAAGCAAGACGCAGAGGTGTGGGTACTGCTCAACAGCAGGCGGTTAAGACACTGCTACCAAAAGGGGTGGGTTGGAATCACAGCTCTGCCACTTTCTGGGTGCATGACCTTGAGCAAGCTGTCCCCCTGCTCTCCACCTCCATTTCTTCGTCTCTAAACGGGGTGGTGACGATGATGCGACAACAGTGGAGTCAAAGGTGGGGGCACCCGCCTCACAGAATTGGTGGGAATTAAGGCACATGAAGCACTCAGAACTTGGCATGGAGCAAGGGGCACCGATGCGTTTGCCGTTCTCAACATTAACCGTCGATACTGAACAAGCTGGTTCACGTTTATGCTAACTGCGATTTGACCTTCTGAGGCACGAACTATAACCTTGACGGCGTTGCTGTCTTTGTGGGCACAGGAGTCCCACAAACCGGGGTCTGGATCCCTGTTCTTCTGCTATGGCCCTAAGGCAGTCTCTCTGTCTCTCTGGGCCTCGGTCTCTCCATCTGTCTGATGGGTCAGTAACCCCTGCCTGCCAAGGTCATACCAAGCCTTAAAGGAGCTGATTGCAAAGACCCCACTCATGGCTCATCACCCTCCTCCATGGCGGTTGGCTAAACCCCAGCTTCCCTGTGTCAAGGGCATCACCAGACCCTTCTTTTGCTGTTGCCTATTTCCACATCCGACTCCATCTCCATACTCGAAGTCCTGTGTGGCTGTAGGTCCTGCGCCCGGCACAGCCTGGCCCTCACAAGGTGTCCAGCAGATGCTCACGGGAGGATGGACATCGGGCTGCAAGACGAGTAGCCAGGAGGATCTCTTGGTCCTTACTTGGGACCCTGGTGCCCTTACAGGCCCCAGTTGAGGACGCAAGTCCCTCACAGCCCGACTCCAGCTCCAGCCCGCAGACACCCTGCCCCCTGCATCCTTCCCCTTAGGCTCGCTGAGCAGAAGACTTTAAAAATTGTGAAGGAAAGTCAAGACTCTCGGACACATCTATCTTTATTTGTTTCCTGTCAGAAAATTGCAAGAATTACACCAAAAAATACTTCAGCCTCTGCTACCTACTGACAAAAATACACCACGAAATTATAAAGCGCTCAGCGGTTTTGCTAGGGACGATTTGTTATTCCGCTTTGGATGACGAATGAATTTACAGGTGACTCAAGGTGATGGGAGGGTGGAGGCGAGGGGAGGAAACATCAGATGGGAGCATTTGGCAGGAGAGTTGAGCTATACTAGTCTTATCACCCAGCTGCTGTGTATGATGATTGCAGCGACAGAGCAAGCCACAGAATACCCTTTACATGGCCTGTCGGAGACGCACGGGGAACGGCACCGCATCTCAAATAACCAACTCCCCAGCCGGCTCTGGCTTTCTTGGGCCTGAAGCCGACACCCTGCAAAACTGGCCTCCCTGAATCATTTGTGGGGGCGGAGGGGAGGGCCTGCTGCAGTCCAGGGCAGTGGGTGGCCTGGTCCAGTCTGGATGCTGCCTCCTCGTCAGAAGCTTCTAGAACCCAGTTGGGGATTTTGGACAAAAGTCCCCTGTCAACACAACGGAGTGGGCAAAAGACAGTCACATTTCTCAGCTTCCTTTAGAAATGATCTGGCATTGTTGCAGCCCTAATCTTAATGTCTCTTCCTGGCTGTCACTTGAGGTTCCTGGTTACGATCCTATTGTTGCTGTTGTGATTAGCACTTTGGGAAGCAACAAACAAACAAAATTGTAAAAACTGGGAGACTGTGCTTATCGCTTGGCCAAGTGTCACATGCCTGTCCTGCGCCTTCCTTCTCCTCAAAGCCTCTCCTTCCTTCTTCCACTCTCTGCCCCTGCCGTCTGTCTCGTGAACATGGGCAGGATCCAGGTGGGTCTAGAAAAACAAACAAAAAAAAAAGACAAAGAAAATCTGCCCACTCCTCAGTGTTTGCTGATACAAAACCCATCACCGCAGGGTGAGCTTGCAGAGCTCAGGCCGAGCACGGAGCCCGGAAAGTCTGTGTTCATCTCGCAAAATGCACCAGAGGTCAGTGCGTTTCACTGTGCACTCTGGGCTTAGCAATGCCAAAATCAGTCCTTCTCTGCGACTTGGCCATCCCCAACTTCCCCAGTTCCTATCCTGTACACCAGACAGAGGCAACCCAGACAGCCCCCGTCTGCCACTCACATATTCTGTACCCTCCAAAGCCCCCACTGGAGCTGCAACGTCTTGTCTCATCCAAGAAGCCCACAGACTCCGTACTCTTTCCCTTCAACATCTTCCCGACGGAGCCAGTTTGATGCTTTTTGTTCATTTTCTTTGTTTCTTTCCTTCTCTGTGTTTACATTTTCCTAACAAAGAATAAGCAGTGGCTTTGAAAATATCTTACATGGGAACAATCAACACGAAACATGCCTTTGTACATGAGCCTGACTCGGGGACGAATCAACAATACCAAGGGACAAAAAGAAATATTGATTCAGACAACTCCAGTGCACGATATTTTCGGTGAGTTCCTCCCCCACCCCACCCTGTCCCACCCCCGCCCCCAAATCCCAGGAGTACAGTGTTGTCTTGTAACTGGAGCTTGGCTTAGCCCATGGGGTCCCCCCTCCACCCCACCCCATCCTGGCTGGGGGAGGCCTCTAATGGCCCTGGGTCTTGGGTGGCTTGGGCTCATGGATGACAGCGGCTGCCGACAGCCATGGCCCGATGGCCCGGGCAGTGCTCTGCTTGGCCACGCTGTAGTGGCTGATGACTGTGTAGAAGCGGCTTCTGGAGTTGGGGTCCTGGGATGAGTAGTAAGCATCCAGGGAGGCCGGGATACAGCGCTTGTGCTGCAGAACAAAGAGACAGAGTCAGGAGTCATTCAGGGAGCTGCTTCCAGCCCACCCAGAGACATGGCCACCCCGTCTGGGAGCCACTGCTGGATTAGGCTCTCAGCCAGAGAGCAGGTGATAGCTTCCGATCCAAGCCGGGCACGCAGTGGGCTTGCCCAGCACCATCACCACCGTCACCAAATCTGCCTCTCAAATGAAACTGGAACACCTGAACCTGACCTTGCTATTGATTCAAGGCCAGCCTCCTCTACTTATGGACTGTGCGACTATTTGCGGTGAACACTGTAGGTACCCCAACCCGACCCCTCTACCTGGCTGATTCATCTGTCCTCTGGTTGCCTCTCTGGGCTGTTGCTCACAGCCACTGACTGTTTATTTTATTTCCTTGATTTTTTATTCGTATATCTTTTTTCTTATATCAAAAGTCTTAGCTCCTAAAAACATTAATGGAATTGCGTATTTGCATTATCCTATACTATGCATAGAACAGTCACAAAATAACACCAATGTCATTACTAAGAGTTAGACCACTAAGTGAACTTGGGGATTTCTCTGAAGCTCTGTGTGTCCTTAGACTGTATTCCACCAAGGGGGTAAAGTCAATATACTTCACTCTATGGTCATTAGAAATATTTGTTTTCTTTGCAAGTTTATGTCCTTGACGTGATATAGAATTAGGTTCTTTGTTTACCATGTTTTTTCTTATTTATTTATTTTCTAGACATGTCACACATTCATGTATTTCAAGGACAAATATATAGCAAGATCTATCCAGAGAAGCCTCACTTCCATCCCTGTCATTCTGTCCCTCCACTCTGTTCCCTCCCTTCCTTCTGAGAAAAGATTTTTATTAATTTTTTAAATTTATCCTTCCAGAGTCTCTTTCTGAAAAAAAAAAAAAAGCAAATATCTTTACCTCCCCTTTTCTCACACAAAGATAACCCCTTTCTTCCTCCATTTGTCCTGTTATCTCGGAGGATACTCTATGTCCACGGATAGAGACGTCCTCACTTCTTTCCGCAGTCGTGTGGAATTCCCTTGTGTGCTATATCATAGTCTATTCCACCGTCCCCCAGTGTTGGGTGTTTCTAATCTTTCAGGACCTCGGCTGCTAACCACTAAGGCTGTATAGTCCTAGGTAGTCACAAGCGGAACCAAAGACATGTGTTTTCAAGTTGGAACTTTTCCCATTTGAGCCCCCACACTGAAACGTAATAGCTGTGACGTCTTGGAGAACCCTTTTAACTAAACACACTTAACATCAACTTCCTCATACGCAAAATGGGAGAAATAAAACCTATTTTGCAGAAAGGTTGTACAACCCAACTGGGACAATGTTTGTGAAAATGGCTAGCCAAGGGCCTGATGTAGGATAGGCACTCAGTAAACGGTAACTAAAAATATTCATATTGTCACTAGCTCTAAAACAGATTCTATCTTTATTGCAACTGACATTTGTTGAGAACCCATTATCTAGCAGGTCCTTTGTTAATGGATTTTACTTAAATTGCCTCCTTAAAAATCCTGTGGGCAGGCATTATCAGCCCCCGTCCTGCGGGGAAGGAAACTGAGGCTCAGAGGGGCAAGGAGACCCCCTAAAGTCATGAGCTGGTGCAGTTTGTTAAGGAAGGAGTGTGATCAGAGGAAGAGTTGGGGAAAGGCGCCCAGCTGGAAACTTGGGACAGAACCTCAGAGAACCTCAGAAGCACCAGCTCGCTGTCGTCACACTTCTGCAGGGCCACTGTGGAGGGAAGCAACAGCCCTGAAGCCAGGAAGACCCGTGCCGAGCGGAGGTTTCCAAAGATGGAGCAGTCAGCATGAAGTGGTAGTGGGTCCCCCCTGGTGATGAACAGCCTGAAGCTGGACCACCTCCCGGCCCTAAAGAGCACCGTCTCGGGGGAGGAGCTCTGCTGCCTACTGGAGACTGAGGCCCTCGCAAAAACTTGAGAACTCCTTGCCAGACACAGATTACATTTTACACAGTGGTAGGGAGGTTGCCATATGCAGAGTTTGGACACCAATGAAGAGAAGACATCACAAACCCTCTAACTGAACCTGACAGTGACCTGCACCTACCCCCCTGCCACGAGCCCCTTACCTTGTAGACAAATCCCTCTGGGCAGCTGTGGTCGTAGGTGAAGGCTTTGTACACCACCAGGAACACAATGCAAGCGAGGAAAGCGAGGGCCAGGCTGACGAGGATGGTGACCTGCAGGAAGACAAAATTGAGAGTCACCCAGCCACAGCTTGCCCACCTTCAGCCACGCGTGCAAACTCTAGAAGTGGCAGGCAGAGTGGTGTGTTAGAAGGAGCAGGGTGCCTAGGGCCCAAGGAACCCCCTCCATCCTGGCTTTGTCACTAACTTGTAGCCTTAGGCAAACCACCTGCACTCTCTGGGACTCAGTTTCCCCATTCTGTAGAGAAATCTGTTTTTCAACCCAACATGTGACTTTCCCCTCATTTTACTTGTCCTGCCGACTCTGTAGGGCGTGGGAGTTGGTCATTAAGCTGTCACTTCTGGTGCTTCCTGCCTTCCCTCAGCACCACCCTCAGCACCACCACTGAATTCCAACATCACATGTCCGCTGCCCTGGTCCCCTGCATGTGGACATCTGATACGTACCTGAAACGCACCCCCAAACTGAACTCCTGCTCTCCTCCCACCCCAAACCTGCCCCACCCACATTCTTCCTCACCTCAGGAAACGTCGGCTCCCCCTGGCAGTCCCTCAGCCCAAACATCCTGAACTCACCCTTGACTCTCTTTTTCTCGCACTCTATGTCCAATCTGCCAGCAGGAGCCTTCGCTTCTGCCTTGAAATACATCTGCAATCTGACCTCTTCTCACTGCCTTGGTCACGTCCAGCCTGGCCCAAGCCATCATCACCTGTCGCCTGAGCATCTAACAGCCCTCTGGCCGGTGCTGTTCTCGCCCTCTGGCGTGTGCAATATGCGGCAACCAGAGAGATCCTCAAGAAGCCTGGGCAAGCCATGGCCCTCTTCTGCTCAAAATATGCAAAGTCTCCAACTCATTCGGGATACACACCAGCTCTTATCCACGACCAGCAAGCGCCATTAATAAAATGACACAACACCAAACAAACTGGGACCTCCATCGGGACCTATCAGAAAGGAGTAATTGACAAATTCTAGAGGCACCTCCAGGCCCGCACTGGCCCATCCCACTGCCTGTGCGCAAAGGTACACTGGGCCTTCTTGTGTTATCAGCAGACTTTTTGTGTGTGTTATTTTTAAAAGTCAGTTGGCCTAGAAATATGGCAGAATCCCTCTCATGGAAAGAAGGCTCCTTTTGATTCAGAAGAAAAACAAAATCAAGGTTGGGAGTGCCCAGCCCATCCCCTTCCCACCCAGGGCATGTTTATAAGAACAGGAGGAGAGGGGGGTCTATGCTGCTCTAAACGAATGGAGCTGTTTCTTGGCAGCTTTGATACTGGATGGGAGGAATTTGAAAAGGCAAAGAGAAAGGTGGATGTGAGGGGAAGTCTGTCTGTGAGAAACTCCTCACGCATGTGCGTGTATGAAGTATTAGGATGGTGATGTGCAAAATTCAGTTTTAAACTATTGTTGACACAATTTCCACCCCTCCGTTACCCCAGGCCTGCCGTAGGAGCCTCCTGCCCAGGACTGGGGTGATAATGGTGTCGGGTGCAGGAAGCACCAGGCAACATGTGGGGCTGAGACGGAGAAGTCAGTGGGGGCTGGACCTGCAGTGAGAGATACCGGGAGAGATATTCACCCCCATCCCCAGGAACCCCCAATGATAGCATTTGAATAGTACAGGAAAGGGGACTGCCCAAGACCACCACCTGCCAATGCTGAGGACCTAGAAACACCCAGTCAGTAGATATTCGGTGGACAGCTGTAAAGAAATTGTAAATGCCCAGATTTCCCAATAGCCAAAAGGTAGAAACAGCTCGAATGCCCATCAACCGATGAATGCATAAACAAACGGTGGTCTATCAATACAGTGGAATATTGTCCATCCATAAATGGGGATGAAGCACATGCTACAAGCCTGGACGGACCTCCAAAACATATGCTAAATGAAAGAAGCCAGACCCCTCAGGTCATGTGCTGTGTGATTGTATTAACACGAAATATCCAGAACAGGTAAAGCCACAGAGACAGATGCAGACCGGTCGGTGGTTGCCAGGACCTGGGGGCGGGGGTGCAAATGAACTGCTCACGGGTGTGGGGTCTCCTTTGGGGATGATGGAAATGTTTTGGAACTAAAAAGAGACGACGGCTGCACCACGTTGCCAATGTGCTAAATGCCACTGAATTGTTCACTTTAAAGGGGCTAATTTTATGTTATGTGAGTTTTACTACAATGTTTTAAAATAAATGCCGAAGCCCAGGCAGCAGCCTGGCACCATAGCTCTGCCCCGGGGACAGGGAGCCATTTTCCTAAGTGGGGACTACTTCTGTCAAAAGGACCTTAAAGTCCTGCTAGCATCTCCTCGCCTCACAGAGAACGCTGCCGGGGCCTGGCCAAGAGAGCTGGGACGCTAGGAGGCTGGGACACTGGGAACACAGACACAGGCGTAGCCGGTCCGTGGACAGCAATGCACAGGAAGGAGCAGAGAGCTGCAGCCCCACCTGCCACCACCGTGAGCCTGATACAGGGTCTAGGGGAGCCCCCCGCAAGCCTCCCATCCCAAGGACCAGGTACCACCCCAGACCCTGATAGGCAAAGCCCCAGGCCTCTTGGCAGACCTGGGAGCAGGACGAAGTCTCCCAATACGGGCATGAGCATTCCCAGACAGGGCTGGACGCCTCCCCTGGTCAGCAGCAGGTTAGTGAGAGGTGCTGGGAGCTGGCACAGGGCCCAGCGTGCCCGTCCGTGGGACAGGCTGCCCTTGCGGGGTGGGCTTTTCCATTCCGAACATCCCCTGTGTTAACAACCCCCGCTAGGAGAAGCAGGGTATGAGTCACCAAAGCATCACCAGAGCTCGAAGCGCAAGCAGAGTAGGCCTTCAGCAAGTGTTTCTGGAAACAGAAAAGGGAGGGGGAAGGGGAGGGGGGAGGGTAGTCCCCACCGTACAGTGGTTTCAACTCCCGCTTCGCATCAGGAGCGGCTGAGGAGCTTTTAAACGCTGGTGCCTGGGTTTCCACCACCCCCATGGACTCTAATTTAATGAGCCCTGGACGTGGCTGTCCGCAGGATTGCAACGTGCAACCAGCGCGACTACGTGTGAGCGGTTCTCACGCGGGCCACACGCGGTTAGAGCCACCTGGGTGTGTGTTAAATAATCCTGACGCTCCGGCCCCAGCCCAGACCTGTTACCTCAGAATCTCTGGGGGCGGAGTCCTGGCCTCTGGGTGTTTTGAAGCCCCAAGGTGGTCCCCGTGTGCAAACACTGGACGGGGTGCCCATGGCTGTGAGGGCCAAGCGTCTAACGGTGAGTGGAGGCCAGGGGTCAGCCCGCCCCTCGGGAACCTGCCTAAGCACAGCTCGCTCCCGTCAGTCTGCGCCCGTGGGCCGTAGCCCCAGAATTAGGCCAGATTGGGGTCATTTTAGCTGAGGAAGAGTTGGCCTCTCTGTCCCGAACTTTGGTAAGTTCTGCAACTCAAGGCCAATCATTCCCTAAGAGTCTAGGGAGGTCAGACAGTACGTGCTGGTGACTCGGGCACAGGCCCCCCCAGACCTCACAGTCCACAGGGGGAGGGGGAGATGGACTGATGGACACAGGCACTTGCAACACAGGGGTGGCAGCCTGACGGAGGCCCTTAGCACAGGGAGCGTGACCAGCCTGGGGCAGGGGTCAGGGACGCGACACTAGAAGTGACTTTGTGGAAGAACACGAGGATGGGGGAAGGAGAAGGCTCTAAGCAGAGGAAACGGCACCTGCCATGGAACAGAAGCTGGAGAAAACTCGCTGTTCTGGAAACATCACAGTTTGGTATGGCAGCCTGGAGGGTGCAGGTGAGGGAGCAGCCTGAGGGGCTGGGTAGGTGGGAAGAAAACGGATAAACGTGGACTGTACCTCAAGGCTGACAGGGAGTCCCTGAAGGTTTTAAGCAGGGAAGGGACAGGATCGGAATTCCGTTTTGGAAACATGTCTCTAGGGAACAGGAGGCAGGTTTGCAGGGGCGAGGCTGGAGGCAGGGGGGCCAGTGCAGAGGCGGATGCATTAGGGCCCCCCCCAAGTGCTGGGGCAGACCCAGGCGGTGGGGTGGAGAGTCAGCGGCCCGGGAAGGTCTAGGAGGTGAGCGCAGTGCAGGGAGACGGGGAGAGCAGCCAGCTCAGGGGAGGACGGCGGGGACTGAGTCAGCGTGGGTTGCTGCGGTGGGGCAGGGAGCTTCAGAGTTTTGATTTGGTTCTAAGATCTCCTGCAGGTGGATTTCAGTGCGGCAGCCCCAAGCTAGCCTCTCCCTTTCTGGAAGATTCATGGAATTCAGAGGCCCCATGTGCTCGATCCCTGCCAGGGAGAGAAACTCCTACTTCCCCACAAAGCACCTCTGAACATGAAAGCCCGACGCCACATCAATATTTATTGACTGGGTTTATATAACCTCATTCCTCAGAGATGTTCTAAAGCCCTTGGTTTCACCTCTCGAGTTTAACAAGCCGGGCCTGGCAATAAACAGCTTGTTAGCTCTCCAGTGTGAGACTTGAGGGTTTCATCAGTGATGCGATCTTCACCACGTGACAGCCCCCCGTCCCCCACCTGCCCCCACCCACTCGCTGGGTCACCGTTGGTTCACTTGGCACCCACGTATTAAAGGGCCTACTGTGAGCCGGACACTGTCAGGAGGAGCTGACAGGAGGGAGAGAGTCTGACATCAACAGAGCGAATAACCAAGCAAATAATTTCAAAACGCGAGCCGAGCAGGGTCCGGAACAGAGCACAGGGAGGGAGCTTTGAAGGGTGGTCGGGGCCGGGAGAAGGGGCCAGGTCTGAGTGGCCAGAGCACTGGAGAGTCCCAGGCCCACCCAGAGACCCTGCAAAGGGGAGGAGCTCAAGGCCTCAGAGGGCCTGGAAGGAGCAGTGTGGCTGTGACAGAGGGGACAAGGAGGGGACAAGGAGGAGACAGTGATGCAGTGAGGCTAGGAGAGGGCAGGGCTTTGGAGGCCAATATCACCTCGTCCTGACCAAGGGAGGAGCTTCCCCCAGAGTCCCCTGTGCTGTGAGGATGACATCTCCACTCAGCCTGGCCCCCTCGGCTCCAGCCTCACGGGCCTCAGCCCCGGCTCACACTTCCCCCTGCAGCCCCCCAGCCCACGGAGAGTCCTGCGGTTATGCTTCTCTGGGCCTCAGCGCAGGCCTAGGACTCCTGCGTGCCTTCCTCGTCTGGAGAACCTCTCCTCAGCCTCTGGGGCCAGCCCGGAACCCTGATCCACTCCCGCTCTGTAGCTGGGGCCTGCTCCACTGGCCTCGAGGAGAGCACACGGCACCACCATCACCACTCGGCCCCGGAGCCTTGCCTCTGCTGGGAAGCCTCGGGCAGAGAGAAATCTCACCTCTTCTTTGTGTCCAGCATAGTGACTCACGCAAAGTGGGGACCAGAAACATCTCCTGAGCTGCAGTGTTGAACTGAATTAAGACCACACACATGCACGCGCGCGTGCGCGCACACACACACACACACACACACTACACACACGCTCCCCCAGACGTACCCAAGCAGACAGACGTGCAAACCACACTGTGTGAGCTGGGATGGAGCCCTGAAATATCGCATGTGGCCTTCTGTTCTCTTTCATCCCCTCTGCCCAATCCCATCCACCACCAATCCTACACACATGCTCAAACAAAAGCACCTTAACCTTGAAAAACACCAGCATTTGGGTGAGCATCCACTAGACATCCCCAAGATTTCTCTTTACGGTTTGAGGTCAGAGAGAGGACAGAGGAAGAACTTAAAGTATGGAGTCGGCAACTCTGGCAAAGATGTGCAGTCGCAGTGAGCGCCTCCCAGAGTCCCACACCACAGAATAACAGTGATAAGGTGAGTGGTAGCAGTGATAGCAGTAACGACAATGACAGATGCTAAGAGTTACTGAGACTTACTAGATACTGTCATGGCAATCACATATAATAAGTAGAATAATTATCCCCATTTTGCTGGTAGGGAAACTGAGGCTCTGAGAGATTATGTGACTTGCCTAAGGTCCCCCAGTTAGTAAAGGTAAGTCCAGCCGAGGCACCAAGGCGTCTCATGGGCACCTTGACATCACCATGCCCACAGCCAGCCTTGGGTCTCCCCGTCAGTCACGGTGGAGGCAGCACTGCCCACCACCTCCAGAGCCTGACTGCGGCCACCTCTGCCTCCACTTCTCCCCCAGAGCTGTTCCCAATCCGCCACCAGCTCCGGCAGCTTCAGCTTACTTAGCTCTCCCTGCTGTCTTCATCACAAGCCCCCGGCCAGACCACCATGGCCTCACCCCGGGTGCAGCAGCCTCCTCTCTGCACCCTGGCCTCTGGCCTCTCAGCTTCCAGCTGCCCTAGACTTTCCAACAAGCCAGCTTGGTCATGCTGCTTCCCCGACGAAGGAGCTGCCACACCTACAGGACCAAGTCTGACCTCCTCAACCCTTTCCCTCCAGGCTCCAGGCACCCTAGTTTTCCGCACCCCCACGCGCATGCTGCTGGAATGCCAGCTTCCACCTCCCAGCCTGAGTCCCTGCTCGTCCTAGACTCAGCCCAGCCATCTTTTTCTCCCCTAAGTCTTCCCCCAAAGTTCCCAGGCAATATTCAGCCACTGCCCCATCTGCTTACAGCTCTCTGAGACACTTCTCCCAGTAACTGACCTCACCCGTCTGCCTGCCCTGGAGAGGCAGTGTGGGGTAATACTGCCCACGTCCATTTAATAAGCACCGATTATCTGCCAGGCACTGTCCTCAGCGTTGTACACAGATTCACTCTTGTAAACCTCACAGTAGCCCTATGAGGTAGGTAATATCGTTATCTTCATGTTTTTCGATGCGATGACTAAGGCACAGAGAGATTGCATAACTTTCTCAAGGTCACACAGCTCGTTAAGTAATACAGTCAGTAATACTCCATGAGGTGCGACCTGGGCTCTTAGCCTAGGCTATGCTCCTCGCAAAGCATGGGCTGAGATATTTAGTTATTCACCAAATATTAACAGAGCATCACAGCATGTCAGAGATGATCACACACACTGCGCATACAAAGCTAAAGAGGACGGGGAGGCTCTGCTCTCATAAAGTCGACCTTTAATCCCTTTCGACAATGTTTCTCTTCTGTCAAAGGGGAAGAATTTATTTGCCTCTCAGAGTTCCGAGGATTAAATCGGATAATGCATGTGAGGGTGGTCCCCAAAATGTATGTCCCCACCCTACTCTCCAGAACCCGTGAATGCGACTGTAGTTGGAAAGGAGGCCTTCGCGGATGTAACGAAGCCGGTGATTTGGGATGACATCATCCTGGATTACAGGTTATGCAGGTGGGCATAATCCAGGACATAGGTCCAAGAAGAAGTATCCTTCTCAGAGACACACAGCGGGAGACAGACCCACAGGGAGAAGAGGAGAAGCCATTTGAAGGAGGAGGCAGAGATCGGAGTGAGGCATCTCCAAACCAAGGAACACCAGAATCACCGGAAGCCGGAAGAGGCGAGGAAAGCTCTTTCCCTGGGACTTTGAAGGGAGCATGACCCTGCCAGCACCTTGATTTTGGACTTCTGTCCTGCTGAACTATGAGAGAATAAAGTTCTGTTGCGTTAAGCTACATGGTTTACGGTAATTTGTTATGGCCTTTCCAGGTGTACGTGCTGCAAATGTGCCACCCTCCTCTGCATGTAGTTCAGAAGTTCCAACCTCTCAGAAAGACTGCTGCATTTGCAGCATGTGTTGCTCTACGTACCTTTCCAGCCCTTTTCCCCTTGGTGAACTCTTAGTCATGCTTAGAAACCCAACTCACTATAGGTCACCTCCTCCGGGAAGCCTTCCCTTGCCTATTTGTGCCCCCACTAAACTTTGTGCATGCCTCCACCACTCGGCCCTCAGCCCCTGTTTCACAGTTGTCTGTTCTATGGTGTGTGCTGTGCGGGCCGGGACCATGACTCGTTTGTCTCTGCAGTCCCAGCGTCCAGCGCACGACCTAGCACAGGGGAGGGGAGAGGCGAGTGCATATCCCACACTCCCTGGCCACACCCATTCCCTGCTCTTTGGCACAAAGCACTGCCTGCAGCAAGTGTCCAGGACCCTTCTGAAACTGTTCCACAGCCTGGCAGGGCACTGAGGGGGAGGAAGAGCAAGTTGGAAACCATCACTGCGTAAGGTCCTCTGAAGTATAGTTTGTTTGATGAGGGAAGAATTATTAGTCACCCCTGAGATGATCTCCTTGTCTTCCTGCCGTGCCCCTGAAAGGTGACAAGCTTCTCTCTGATGGCTGGGACAGCTGGACCCTCTGTTCTCGACAATATCCTTGTGGTTCTCTGAAATAGCTGTGGCTGCATCCCAACGGGTTCCCATCTCATTTCTGCCTCTGATGAGCTATGTGACCTTGGGCAAGATGCTTCACCTCTGTGATCCCCTGTTTCCTCATCCATTAAATGAGGGCAAAAAAATCCCACCCCACAGGATTGGTGTGAAGAACAAATGAGAGGAAGCTTATAAACTGCATAGCGTTGTCCTTCCCTATGGGCTTAACTGATGATAGCGATCACTTATTGACTGAGTACTGTGGCAAGTAATTTTTTATGTATTATTCCTTCAAACTGCATGGTAGGCCCATAGGTCAATTGTTACCTCCATTTTACAGCTATGGAAACTGAGGCACGGAGGGGTTTAGTAGTTCGTCTGAGGTGACATAGTTATTAAAGGAATAAGGCTGGGCAGGGTGCCTCACGCCTGTCATCCTAGCACTCTGGGAGGTCAGGGCAGGAGGATTGCCTGAACTCAGGAGTTCAAGACCAGCCTGAGCAAAGGCGAGACCCCGTCTCTGCTAAAAATGGAAAAATTAGCCAAGAATGGTGGCATGTGCCTGTAGTTCCAGCAACTCGGGAGGCTGAGGCAGGAGGATTGCTTGAGCCCAGGAGTTTGAGGTTGCAGTGAGCTGTGATGGTGCCACTGCACCCTACCCAAGGTGACAGAGCGAGAGTCTGTCTCAATAAATAATTTAATTTAATTTAATTTAAAATAAAGGAGTAAAGCCTGATTGGAACTCTGAAACGTCTAATTCTGAAGCCCTCAACCCCAACTACTATGTTAACTAACTGGCCTTTAGATAAATATTTTTCTGTCCCGCGGCTGCACTTGCTTGTAATCTTGCAACAAAACAAGGTGTTGTGCACGATACATACTTATTCTAGAAGGATACATCACCACAGTTGTGGAAACCCCAGGAGTGAGGAAGACAGTAGAGGAAAAACAGAAACCCTCCCACTGTCAAGCCAGAATGCTGATCTAGGACCTTGATTACTCCAGGAAACATGATCTTCATTAACATTCAGGTCCTGCAGCATCTCGGCACTGCGATATGCAATAAACTGCCCTTTTTTATGAAGAATGCAAACCCTGGAAACCTCAAAGCAATAGAACCGCTCACATCAGGGAAATTAAACTTTGTCGAGAGATAAAAACAGAGCTGCCCGACAGACACTCATCTTCTGTACGTGGTGGCTGGAACCTCCAGAGACAAAATTAGGCCTCTGGGCGCCTTGTTCCTGGCTGGGCCCCAAAGATCCGGACAATAGCCTTCGCAGAAAGAGCGAGGGGATGGCAGCTCCGTAAATTCCACCCAAGTGACACCCGGTTTCCTAGCCCTTCCCCTAGCACCAAGTAGTAAAGGGAGCGGAGCCAAAGTCCAGACCGAAAGTCCAACTCCACCACTTACTCGCAGTGTGACGCTGGGCAAGCTGTTTACCCTTGTTTACTCTCACTTCTCTCTAAGATGGAGGTGGTGCCGACTGCTGCCTCACACTGGCTGTTGTAAGGCTGAACGGGGTAGCGCAGGACAGCCTTCGGGGTAGGCCTAGCTCCAACTGTTCCAGGAATGACCTTGGTTCGCACCCACGGAGTGCATGCATTACAACAGTTCCTACCCTTGCCACTCCGGGAGGCAGGTGCTAGCACTGCGCCCACTGCGCAGATGTTGTATCAGAGGCAGACAGAAGCACTTTACATATGTAAGGGGCAGAGTGAGGGTTTGAACTTAGATCTGTCTAACTCAGAAGTCCAGCCGCTAGCCATATGTTAGATTGCCTATAAACTTATAATCACATTAGGCTCTATTTTTATTTAAAAGGTATTGTACAATTATTATAAGAACGATATTGAAAAACCAGGAGGAAAACATGCACTTTAATCCCACCGCCGTCCCCCGTCTGTTTTTACATGCTTACTTCTTGTTCCTGTCCACACACCTTCCAGCATAAACCTTCATTCCTTCTGTTCCACCCCATGTTACACGCCTGCAGCCCCTCCAGCTCTCTACGGTCACATACCAAGCCTGGGCCACCCCTGAACCAAGACAGACCTCAATTTCACCATCTATAAAATGGTTCTAAGTCATTACATGCATCTACACAGAACTGTCACGAGGTGTAGCCCACATGAATAGTGCAAAAGGAAAGGGAGCCACGTAAATGCTAAGGTGACAAACTAGTGTTTCTTGTTGCCGTCATTGTCATTGTCAGAATGATGCATCATTAGGGCTGAATTGGTTCAGTTACCTCCTTAGCACGAAGGCCACTGGGTGTCACACCGTGTGGCCATCATCTGTGATCTTTCCTCCACAACCAACAGACAGCCCCGGAGGCAGGACCATACCCTCTGTCTCTGGGCTTCCCCGGGGCCTGAGGGTCCTGCCCTGTCAAAGGTTTGCTAGTGCTCCACGTTGGTGGGGCAGAAACGCACTCCGGTGAGGATACCTCCTCTCTGGTCTCTGCTGCCTCCTGCCTCCCTCACCCTACCCATCCTCCCTCCCACCGAAGGCACTTCCTAAATTACTCTTCTGAACATTGCAGGGCATTCAGGAGAGTAAGCCTCCCTGACTTCCCATCTCCCGGCGCGCGGGTCTACAGCTCCACTGAGCATCAGAACCACCTAAGGAGACCGACATAACGCACAGTCCCGAGCTCTGCACCCGCAGATCCTGATTGCCTTGTCCTCGCCATGACACTCAGAAATCAGCATTTCCCACACAAGTCCAGGAGGTTTGGATGCAAGTAACCTGGAGCCTGTCACTAGATCAGAATCCTGTGTCTGGTGTCTAAAGAGAGGAGGGCAAGGAATGCAATCCTTTAATTGTCAGCTACTTAGCACTTGACATATATCATCTCGCTGATCCTACCCAGGACTATGAAAAGAGCGTACTGTTGGCATTCCTGGTTTTCAAACGGCGAAACTGAGGATTGGACAGGTCTGGTGAATTGTTAGGATTATCCAGCCCATCTGTAATGGAGAAAGACCTTGAAGCTGGATGTTTCTGGATCCAAAACACATGTTCTTTCCTCAGCACTGTGCTGTCGCCATCAGCTGCCCCCTGCTTACCTGTCCCATGTCACCAACTGCCTACTGTCCCAGGAACCCTCACACACACAGAGACACACACACACACTCTACCGTCCTGGTTCCTGAAAGCTCTAGGCTGTTGGCTACTGGGATGCCCTCCACAACCTTCCGATTGTAGAGTGTCCCACACACGAGGAAGCCTTCCATGGCCATTCCCCCGGGGCTCCCACGGCCATCATTCCTGGCTTCAGTCACATATCACTCTGTGTCATCATGGCCCCTTGGCACGTCGGCCTGCCTCACCAGTCCAAGAGCTTCTCGAGAGCAGGGACTGTGTCTCAGTGGCCTCCTGCCTGCTCTTGGCCAGGCCTGCACAAAGAGCACATAAGAGAACTTCGTAGGACCCCCATCCAGTGGCTTCAGCCAGCCCCAAGAGGCAGGCCCCAGGGCAGGGCCAGGCCGCCTCCTCTCCCAGAGGGCTGTTAGTGCGAATCCCGCTCCAGCGGAGGCACACACTACCTCGCTGCGCCCCAGTGCACCCTCTGGTCTAGACACAGCCTGCATTGCCATCTCCATGGAGACACAAGCCCTGCAGACCAAAGAGCTCATTCCATTAAGCTACTTTCATTCCTCAATCCTCTTTCTTGGCAGAAGAATTGATAAGAAGAAAAAAAGAAAAAGAAAGAATCAGGTCAGCAAAGTTGGTTTGGAAAATTAGAAATCGTCTCCAAATTCCAATGTGTGGCACTGCTAGGCAGGCCAGCGAGGGTTCCCGTGCCAGCTCAGCTACTGCACTTCCCTTTATAGTTCCTGCAAGGGTAGGAGATAGAGCCTGCCACTACGGTGACCTAGCACACGTGGCAGCGTCACCTCTGGATGCAGTCAGCCGTGTCGGGGAGGTGGCGTTTCTGTCCCTGTACTTTGCCTGTGAGGAGGAAGGAATCTCTATTTAATCTTCTACCCCTTCACCCCTCCTACCTCAGACACTTTCCACCTGGGACGGGTCTTGGAGGGCAGACGCAGAAAAGACTTCACACAGCAGGCCTGAGATAGCTGCTTGCAAGGCTGGTTGCGGGCTGGTGTCCGGGAACTTGGATTTTCAGAGGTTTCCCGCCACTCCCAGAACTGATCCGAGGGGCTCACTGTCCCTAAACTGTACCAACAGCATGGCTTGTGCTGAAAACCTGCCTTCCTGCCCGAGTCTGGAACTTGGGTGGGTGCTAAGCAGACGGGGCCCATGTGACCAGCCCCCAGTAAAAGCCCAGGGCAGAGTCTCGAACAAGTGCCCCTGGTGGGCTGGCACAAAAAAGTCACTATAGTCAACAATAAGTGAGGGTTACTTTAAAATAACTAAAAGAGTGGAATAGGAGTGTTCCTAAAACAGAGAAATGATAAATGCCTTGAGGTGATAGATACCCCAATTATCCTGATTTGATTATTATACCTCGTATGCCTGTATCAAAACATCATGTATCCCCTATAAATATATACAGCTATTATATAAATTGTATGTTCATATAATTACAATTTTTAAATAAAAAAAAAACCTCCTTGCTGGGGAAATCAGGCGCTCCTGGGCAACTCCACCGGGAGAGGCCTCCCAGGAGCTCGTGCCTGGTTTCCCCTGGGCTCTGCCGCGTGCTCCTCCTTTGCTGAGCTGGCTGTGTATACCATGCCGTGGTAAATCACGGCCATGCCTACAGCCGTGTGCTGAGTCCTGCGAGTCTTCTTGAAGGCTCACGAACCTGGGGGTGGTCTTGCCTGTCTTTGTCTCCCCTCCGGGTCCCCTGCAGGAGACGGCATCGCACACCTTATCCGTCAGAGCCCGGCATGCGGTGAGCCAAGCTTCGCTAGGACCCCGTGCCTTAAAGGCAGGCACCAGTCCCAGCCCTGTGCCTTCTGCTTTCTGCCTCCCGGAACCCAGGCCCCACCAACATCTCTTCCTCTTTCTGCGTCTGATCCCCTGTGGTATCCTGACCTAGGTTATCTTTCTGTGAGCCTGACACTTAGAAGTTGGGAACAAATACACTCCTACCTTCTAGCTCAAATTTTCTCCCCTCTGGGCGTGGTGAGTTTTTTCTGTGCTGCCTTCTCATGTTGCAGGATGAGATCCGCCCCTGGGGCAAGGGAGGGCACAACAGGACAGGAGGCTAGAGATTCCCACGGGCTCCCTTCCTGAGCCTCATGCCCCAGCTTTGCTCGCGGGAGAAGCTGTCCCTTGGGATTCTCAGATTCTTGCCAGGTGAACACAGCAGTTCTTTGCCTGCCATTTGGGGTCTGTCCTTATATACAGACCTCCTTGGCAGGGAACCTCAGAAGGATAGAGTGGTAGCACTCTGGCACCGACAGCCCCTTCCCAATTGCCATCAGTCCACAGGTGTGGGTAAGTAATTGCTGACTTCACATCCACTTGGCCCAGTCGAGGTGCTCACCAATTTCACCTTTAAATAACTCCTAGAAGCTGAGTCTGCCCTCAAAGCCCAAATGCACCTAGGTCACTGTGTATGTTTAGCTGTGACTTCAGGTGGAACAACTCTCCCTCAATTTGTTCTGTCCCAATAAAGAGAGAAAACCAGGGCAGTGACAGGGACTTGGCTTTGAAACCAAAAACACCTGTGCTTGGATTTTAACTCCATCCCTTCATTGCTCTCTTACTACATTTCCTGGGTCTCAGCTGTCTCATCTGGAAATTGGAATCATAATAACTACCTTGAAGCACCATGTAAGGGGGAAACGAGATCGCAGTGTGGCAATGCACAGCACCTGGCACAGAGCAGGTGCCCGGGGACCAAGGATCTGGGGAGAATGAACACACCTCAGGATCTAAGATCTTGTTCCCTCTGCCTGTCCCATGGTTCCTACATTTTGAATAATTTTTTTTCATGCCACACAGATTGCATTCAATACTACTGAATTCATTCTTCTATTTTGGATTCATCAGACTCACTCACATATCTGTGAACAGGAGACAACCAGAGTGACCATGATGTCTCTGTTGATCTGTTTGGCCTAGTCAGAAAAAAAGAAATAGTTTCCTTTGGGTTGTATGAAATACTGAGATGAGGCTGACCTTGACCTTTGCTACTGGCCAGAACCAGCCTGGAGCCCGTGCAGACCCTGGGAACAGACGCACTGTCCGCTTGCACCTTCCCTCCCTCTACCATCTGTGCAACTTCAGACACGCTTTGTGACATCGCTAAGCCTCAATTTCTCCATCCATAAAATGGGAATTATAATGCTCTCTCATATCCAAAAGCATCGAAAGGTAGAATGGGATCATAGAGATCACCTGTCTGGCTTTGGTATGAAACAATGCGTGTTTGGTAAATGGCATCTAAGTGAATACATCAGAGCAATTTCTGCAAAGGTCCCCTCTTGGGTAGAAATGCAAACCCTAAAGTGGCAAGACAGGTCTGGGAGGGAGCAAGTGTCCACGGCCTCATCTACTGACATTATTCTGTCTAATCCCTCGGTGGGGTCAATCCCTAAAGAGGGCGTTGGCTTTGTCTATGGGCAGTGTTGTTGCGTCCAACACGATGTCACTGGAAAGGCTTAAGATGAACATTAGGATTTATTAAACATGATGTAGTTACTTTAACTTCATTTTTCATTAATAATTTTTCAAACCAACCCTATAAGGTAGGTCCAATCATTTTTCCTATTTTATAAATGAAGCAAGTGAAACCCAGAGACATTTAAGTCACTTGCTTGGGGAAACTCGAATGAGGAATGGCGTAGCCAGGATTTGGATTCAGGTGGGCCCCAAAGGCTGTGTACACCTTCTGCTCACTCCACTGCCTCGGGAGCGGCTGCTAGTGATGCGGCTGCCTGGAATACACAGGTTCTCTCCGTGCCCAAACCAAAAAGATTGCATTACCGTAATGTTTGGTCAGCTCCCTGTGGAAGCCCCCCCAAAACCCATTAAAGAATCCCGTTCTCTAGGGTTCCAATGAATCCTGCTAAGTAAATTGCCTTTGAAAGTAAAAGGACAATGAAACATCTGTGGCCTCAAACTTTATAGGAGCAATAATTCAAGAGTCTCTTTCAGAACCCAGAGAGGAACATGCCCCATGGGAAGGAAGAACAGTATAGAAGTGTGATCCCTGGGTGGAGAGCCAGGAGCTCATTAATGTTAGTGGAATCCTTGAAAGAGAAAAAGCACAATTTGAATTGGAACGTTCCAAAGCGATAACTCATTTCCCAAATTAATGTGCTATTGGCATAATCATTAGAAAGAAGAGCAAGGTCCAGGGGCCCTGCTCACGTAGGAGATAAATCTCTGGGCTCATGAAGCATTTTTCATTTTAAAAGTTCAAACCATCCTTCAACTGGGGCCAGAGGATGCTAAGACCTTTGACAGTGAGTCTCTTACAGGATGGAGAAGCTGAGGCCTTAATTTGCACGGTTGGGCCTTTATAAGGTGACAAAGAAAAGCCAAGTGCAAAGTAGATCTAAACCTGTTTCCCTAGACCCACCCAACCCGTGGAGGGGGAAGGAGCCGACCTTCCCTGCTACCTTGTCTGTGTGACCGTGGGGCGGGCAGGCAGCGCAGATGAGCGAAGAGGGCAGGGCGAGGCAGAGGGCGTGTGGGGACAGACAGGACCAGGAGGGAATCTGCCCCAGCTACAGGGGACAGCAGCTGCACAGCTGCAGACAATCATTGTCAAGGACGGGAATGAGGTTCTAAAATGTCTGACCTTTTGATTTTTCAAGAAAAGACAGAGATAATGAACTGGATGTGAAATTTCCCAGTTTTTAAATTGGGGATGATGGATCCAAAAAGATGCTTTCATGAGTTTCTACCATTACTCACTTTAAGCCTTTCGACAACCTGCTAAGTTGGGCTTTTGTGCCTACTTCGTAGGAAATAAGGTTCCAAAAAGTGGTTGGTCCAGGATCAGATAGCCGGTGCTCACCCCCAATCTGTTTGACGAGGTCCAGGGTGAGGCAGGACAGCCAGCTCCCTGGTGGCCCCGTGGGCACCTGTGGCCAGTTACTGTACAGGGCAGCGTGGGAGTTAAAGGGGCTGGAGCGTGTGTCCACAAAACCTCTCCAAACAGGGGCAGGCCCGCTGCCTTCTGCCACAGTAGAGAGACTTGGAGGTGTGGAGAAGAAGGGCCTAACATTTATTAAATGTCTACTACAAGCCAGGCTCTGGGCTTTCCACACATTGCTCTAGTTTAAGTCCTCAGCAAAAATGCTTGGGTGAAGATGTCATCAGTCTCCATCTTACTATGGCAAGGGGAGAGGACTTCCCGGGATCACTCGGCTGGGCCGGGCAAGCCTCTGCTTCCTGACCTTTGCTCAGTACCCCTGGGCCTTCCTCTTGCCTGGACTGCTGAGCCTTCACCGCAACCCTGTCGATCACCAGCATCTGGGGAAACTGGTCCAGGCAAGAAGGCAATCACAAGTCTGGTCAGGGTCATTGTGCACAAAGGGAAACTCAGCGAATTAAGATATCACACAGCCTTGCTGTTGCCACAGGTAATGGTGTTAGCTGCAGATCTGTCCCAACATGCAGGCACATGGGCTTTGAGCAGTGAGGTCGTGAAGTTTATTTACTGCTGCCATGATTGTGATTTTAACTCATTATTAAGAAAATGAAAGGCTACCCAAGGTCCAGGGTACAGTTCGGTTTAGGCTCTTCAGAGGCTGGGATGCAGCAGTTTAACAGGCAAGCAGTGTGGGCGGGAGAAGCAGCCAGGCCCTGGCATCAGACTGACCTGGGGTCGCCAATCTCTGCTCCACCATTTATTGGCTGTGTGACCTTAAGTAAATGATGCCACCTCTCTGAGTCTCAGTCTGCTTCTCTGCAAAAATGATATCAATCATAACACCCACCCACCAGACACATTGACAGGACTTCCAGAGATGCTGACAGTAAAGCTCCCATAAGTTCCATAGAGCTCTGGTAATGTTTAAAAATTATTATTTAAATACACACGTTAAGCAGGCACCAATAGAGTCAACTGCTTAACTTCCTGCCACTAAAATAGCCGGATGCCTGGCTGGACTGCTTAATTTCATCAAGATGGTCTGGTGAGTCACAGCCCTAATTACCTTGCTCCTGGCTTTATTAGGGAAGAAATCAGGCCCTTGCTTTCGCCCACTATTCCTGGCTCCCAGTAATGGAAGTGCATGTCCTTACGCACCGTTCTGACTCTACAGAGACAGGAAAATCCCCCAGCAGACACAGGACCTCACGCACAGCCAGCCTGCAGCCGCTGAGAGATGTCTCCTCACAGCACCACAGCAAGTGCCTGGGACCTAATGAAATTGCCTTTCCTCAGCCAGGTCCCTACAGCAGCTGCAGCTGGGGTCCCCAGTTTGTGTGCTTTTCAACTGTGACACCCGCAGACCGGGCAGGGACAGTGGGGTATCACAGCCCTGGGTGGGGGGCATTGGTGTCTTTTCCTCTATGCATGGCCCCTCTCCGCAAACCTACGGACAAACCGCAGGATTGGAAGTGAGGTCCAGATCTGGGCCACTTCCTGGGCACAGAGAAGAGAGCGGGACAGGAGCTGTGGAGGGAAACCACAGCGAGCAGGCTGCGAAAGCCGCTTGACATCCGCCTTTGCAGACCTGGGTCCGGACTGGACTGCTTGCTCCGTGAGGGCCCAGGCCCCAAGGACACATCTCAGAGGCCCTGCTGCTGGCCAGGGCATGGCAGGTGCTCCATAACCTGTGCTAAGTAAATAAATGCCACCCAACTCATGTCATTCATCTTATTTTTATTACATTCCCATCTTTTTCCAGGAAAGATTTAAGGCAACTTACAGGCTGTGTGACCTTCTGCCCTGAGCCCTTGGCAGTGTTTCTCCACCGTGGCTTCATGGCAGTCCTGTGTGGTAGGTTGTATCGGTGTTATCATCCCCATTGCACAGACGAGGAAAACAGTAATGAAGTAAATGGAGGGAACAGGATGGACACACATGGAAGGCAGCTGTGGTAACAGTGCCCCTACTTGCAGCAGGTGGGCAATAAATTGGCTCAAGGTTTCTAGAAACCTGACAAAAGATAGGAAACTGACCAGTTAATAACGTTCACAGAGTCCGCAAGATAAAACGAACTGATTGCTCAGAAGATGCACAAACAGCTCCTATCTAAGCTGTGCGGCCCTGGGCAAGTCACTTATCTCTCACCCTCTGTCATACCTTTTGTGCAGAGGGAGTAATTACGGTAATGACCCATCCCGGGGCAGTTATGCAGGTCAAGGGAGCGGTGAATGCCGCCGGCGTCGTGCCTGGAACCCAGAGATGCTCCATCAGTCCTCACCCTCTGCCGTATTTCTGGCCTTCTGTTCCCCCTCCACTTACTGAAGGCAGCATCTTGGAGCGTGGGTGTTTAACTGTAAAATTGTTGGCAAGGCTGTGCAACCAGCTCATTATTACCTAAATAGAAGACAGGACTGTGCAAGGAGGCTCAGGGCTTTGCAAGCGTGCCTGCCCCTGAATTCCGACAGCGGGGGGCAGCTGAACAGCAAGGTCTAGCCTGAGCCCCCTTGAAATTTATGTCAGAATGAAAGATGCCTCCAGCCCCTTGGTATAGTGCGGTGCCCTGCGATGCTCAGGACAGTCACGCTGCTCCATCATCTCCTGAAGCCAAGAAATGCAATCGATTTTCCTGGCCTCTCTTCAGTGCTTTAAAGAACAATTTCCCCAGGGATGCCCAGAGAACTAAAATGGAGAAAATCTCATTCATATTTTACCATGTAACGCAAAGCCTAATCGTTCACCAGACAACAGGTACAGGCTAACACCTAGTCCATAGCTGGCCCAGGGCCAGGCCCATGGGATGTAGGGACAACAGACACATCATCTCTGCTCTCAGGAGAGACCTTTGGAAGGCAAAGTGAGAAGCCATGTGATGAGGTGGCACTGAGGAGGGGGGCTCTTGAGCCAGCCCGGAAGGACGGGAGGGAAGAGGGTCCAAGCAGAGAGAACAGCCTGCACCAAGGTGTGCAGTGGGTAGCACACAAGGGCAGAAGATGAAGCTTGAACGGGATGCAGAGGAAGCCCGGGGTGCAGCGTAAGCGCCAGCCTAAGGAGTTCGTCAAGAGTGCTGGAGAGCCAATGGCTGTTTAACACCCGGTGTCCATTGACATGCTTCCCTGTCAGAGTTTAAAATTACTTTGGCAGTTTGGACAGAAACTGAATTGGAAGGAGCGCATTTGGGAGGTAGGAAGAACAGTCAAGGGCTCTAAAAAATAATCCAGACCTGAACAAGTATCCCCTCACCCATAATACTAATAGCCTAGGACTGAGCGAGGTATTTGGGGATATACCAAAACTAGGAGGTGAACTTATATTTTCTGGGTGCCAACTGTGTTTTGATGCTTTACATATGTTATCTAAGTATCACAAAATAAGGTCAGCATCTCCATCTTGCACATAGAAGGCCGACAGCTCAGGGAGGTAACGGGAAATGAGTCACACGGGAAGCCAGTGGCAGGTCTGGTGGGTTCTGCCCCACAGACCAGCGTGGCTCCACTGTGCAGGCCCGCACCAGGAACCAAAGCCAGACGCAAACACAAAAGGAAAGGCAATTTGTTGCGTCAGTGTGTACAGCCTGGAGTGAGAGATTGCACTCTAGCTCCCAGGATGACTGACGTAAGCCTAAAGAGTAATCTGTAAATACTCAGCCCCGAGCTCTATTAATAGTCAATGATAAATGATACTGCTTTACAATCAAATTCACATAAATGGAAGTTGCATCTGTATGTCAGCATCCTGGGAACATTAAATTGTGGGCGGTGTCTTGTACTGCCGTGAATCACCACCACCTACCCCAAGGCTTGGAATGGCAGCTACTCTGTAAATACTTATTGACTGAATGGGGCCACTCCGGGAAAAATTGCTGAAGGGAGTTACAATTAAGAGAATGACAATGGGCGCATTTCTAAATGTAATATTTCAAAGCTTTAGAGAAGTGGCTGGGTACAAATGGAATTTATATGTATGTTAATTCTTCACATATTTACTGGAAATGCTCACATCCTCCCAATAATGTCAGATGATTTTATGGGTTAATTCCGTTTTTCGAAAAACTTAAAGAAACAGATTATTTCTCTATTCTTTCAAATTTTCTAGGGCATGGAGAAATAAAAAGACATGTACATCTTTTTTTACAGAGGCAGCATAACACTAATACCTGACCTGAAAAAGATAGCATAAAAAAAGAAAACTCGACACAACGTCAATATTGTTAAAGCAAAAATTTTAAATACAGTAATATATTAGCAAACAGAACTCCATGGTACACGATGACCAAATGAGGACAAGGAAGAATAGCTTAATTTTTGAAAATCTATTAGTATAATTTACCATAATGCTGAGTTAAAGAAGAAAAACCATATCAGCATCTTCATGAATGCAGAAAGGGCATTTGGGGGAGGGGAACCCATTAACACTGAAATGAAACACTAGAAACAACAGATCTGAAGGTACCGACCAAGGCAATTAGACAGGAAACTGACATTAGGAGTCTAAAAATTGGGAAGAGGAAATAACATAAGAAAACAAATGTCAGAAAAGGAGAAGCAGTATTAGCATTATGGGCAGATGAAACAATTACATATCTAGAAAATCCAAAGAATCAAATTTTTAAACAAATTATTAGAAACAATAAGAGAAGTCAATAACTGCCTAATGGGAAATAAATATACAAAATTCAAAAGTATACATAATAACTAGTTAGAAAATATAATGGAAGAAAAGGTCCCTTTTATAAATGTCAACAAATAGAAAAAATACTTAGGAATAAATATAACAACAACTGTGAAGATGATTTT
>NW_012148631.1:5000490-5038446 GCF_000956105.1 Propithecus coquereli | reverse complement strand
AGTAAAATGAATAAAGGAAGAACAGTTTATACAGATATTAAGATGTATAATAAAACCATGTGACTGAAACAATTTGGTGTACAATTCTAATAATAATCAGATCAATGGAAGACAAGAGAGAACAGAAGTAGACTCCAATACATATGAAAATGTAGTCTCTAAAAAAGGTTGCATGTCAAGTCAGAGAAAGAAAGGATTAATTAATGGTATTACAACAACTGACAAACTACCATTCAAAAAGAAAGTTTGGTTCCCATCTCACTCTTTATACAGAGACAAATTTCAGATAATCAAAATTTGAACATAAAAAATAAAATCATAAAAGCACCAGAAGAAAATATGAGTTTAAGGTGGGAGCAGGCCTTAATTTTTACAGAGTCAAATGCATCAATATTTTCCTTTGTGCCTTCTGGATTTGGTGATTAACTTGAGTTAAAGCAAAAGTAGGAAATTTTGTAGGATGAAAAAAGAAGTTGAACCAAAAACAAAATAAAAAGACAGAGGACAACTGAGAAAATATCAAACAAGTCAGAAAGATTAAGCTCGTAGCTTTGGGTAGTGGCCACGTAAATCAGTAAAAAGGAAGAACAAGTGGTTCAATCAAATAGGAATTTTTCCAGAAAGGAACCAAAGATCAAATAGGCAATAAGGACATGGAAGGAAGCTCACACTCACCAACAACAGAAGACATTCAAATGTAAACAAGATGAGGTGCATTTTCTGACTATCAAAACTTTTAGAGTCTGTTAAAACCTGGTGCTGGCATGTGGGGAGGAATACAGTCTTAGGGCACTGTGGAGGAAGTATAGATTGGTGGAAAATGTTGGAAGATAATTTGGCAAAATCTATATATTAAAATTGAGGATTTATATATTCTCTGGCAAGGTTTTTAAGATTGTAGATTCTCATACCCTACAAAAATCCTTATAAAATATATGGAAAGTATATATGTGTGTCTTAGTCCATTCAGGCTGCTATAACAAAATACCATAGACTGGGAGGCTTATAAACAACAGAACTTTATTTCTGACAGTTCTGGAAGCCGGGATGTGTAAGATCAAGGCAACAGTGTCTGCTGAGGGTCCACTTCCTGGTTCGTAGATGGCACCTTCCAGCTGTGTCCTCACATGGTAGGAGGATAGAATAAGCTCCCCTGGGCCTCTTTTATAAGGGACTAATCCCATTCATGAGAACTCCAGCCTCATGACCTAATCATGTCCCAAAAGGCCCCACCTCTGAATGTCATCACCTTAGGGATTAGTATTTCAACATATTAATTTGGGGAAAACACAAATATTCAAACCACATCAGTGTGTGTGTGTGTGTGTGTGTGTGTGTGTGTGTGTGTGTGTGTGTAAAGATACACATACAAGGAAATTCACTGCAGCATGATTTTGGCAACAGAAAGCTGAAAGCTAGAATAACAATAGTAGACTAATTGAGAAAGATTACGAAACATCTTGTCTATAGCAATTAACAAGAACAAAAAGGATCTGAATGTGCTGATGTGGAAAAATCTCTGAGCTATATTATTAAGACAAAAACAGCAAGGTACAGAAGAATGCATATAAAATGGTCCCATTTAAGAAAATGAAAGAGAATATCAAATGTACATACATAAATAATACATACATATACATATATAATACATATATACATACACACACTGTATATATAAAGACATTTAGAAAATGCCCCTGTATGGGACAGAGGAAACTATTCTTGGGCTGTCTAGTAGAACTTTCTGCAATGGTGGAAATGTTCTGTAAATCTGAGCTGTCCAGTGGGGTAGTCGCTAGGCTCATGTGGCTGCTAAGTACGTGAACTGTGTCTAATGTGACCGAGGAATTAAATTTTAAATTTTATTTCATTTTGATTAACTTAAATGTATTAATATGTAATCACATGTGGCTGGGGCATCCAATTTGGACATCACAGATACAGACAATGGATATTTTGTGGGAGAAGGATGAGGAAGGGAGAGAAAGGGAGACTTTTATTTTTCGGCTTATACCTTTCTGCACTGTTGGAATTTTGTGCATGTGTATGTATTGCTCTGTTTAAAAGCAAAAGTTACTGACCACCTATTGCATTCAAAGCCCCAGAGTATATGGGCACGGGGGCTACACAACTGAATCACGGTCAGTTTCTGTGCTCGAGAGCCCGCATGTAAGGGAGTAACTGCACGGAGGAGGCAAGGAGGACGAATCCTGCCCAGTGAGTAGGTCCCATGAGGAAATGGCCAGGCCTCTCCCATGGGGGAGAGAAAACCATTTGGGGTGGAGAGAAAACCATCTGGGGCAGAGAGAACAGTTCCACAGAGGAGAGGCGGTGAGATAGGGTGCAGTGTGTTGAGGACTCCATAGGTAACTTAGCTTGATGGGAGGAGATTGAAGAGATGAGCAGGAGACAGGCTCTGAAGATCCAGCCTCAAGAGTTCCAATTTTACCCTAAAGGCCAGGAAACCTCAGAATGGTTTGAAGCAGGGGAAGGAAGGGATCACAGGTGAGTTTTAGGAGAGATACTCTGGCTATGGCTTGAAATGTTAAAACCAAAGACAGGAGCTGGAAATGAGGAGAACAGTTGAAATACATGCTAGACTTATTTTTAACCTCCTCTATAGAAAAAATAATAAAGCTATTTATGGGCCTAAAATAAAGCCATTTTGCCTCGCACATGCAACAATCACGTTTGGTCTGTCCAGAGTGACGCAGTACCGCACTTCCTGCAGCCATCCCATTTTGATTAAACTCCCTACGGCTTTGAGAAGCCTTTTTGTCTTTACCTTTACTAATTTTTCTAAGACTCCAAATCTCTGGGAGACAGCGAGGATAAGAAACTAAACTACTGGACAGATATGACTTGTCTTGGTGGCGTGAGCGTGCTGTGGTTTCTGGGTTTAGATGCAACAAACATGCTGGTAAATCTCAGACCAAGGTTTCTTGGTCTCGGCACTATTGGCATTTCAGGCTGAGTAATGCTTTGTTGTAAAAAGCCATCCTGCACTCTGCGGTCCCCAACCCCTGGGCCTGTAGGAAACGTGCTAGAGATCACTCCCTGAGCTCTGCACCACACCTGGACCATGGAATAATTGTCTTCCATGAAACTGGTCCCTGGTGCCAAAAAGGTTGGGGACCACTGCATGCTTAACTGTATCCCTGGCCTCTATCTGCTAAATGCCAGTACCACCCCCACCCCCAGCTGTGACAACCAAAACCGTCTTCAGACATTGCCAAACATCCCCCAGGAAATAAATGACCTTTGAGTGAGAACTTCTGTTCTGGGGCCTTGGGAGTCATCTCACCCAACTTCCTTATTTACAGATGGAGAAACTGAGGCCCAGAGATGGAGACCAGAAACCAGGTTTCCTGACTCAGTGTAGAGGTTTTTTTTAGAGATCACAAATTTTTTTTCTTACCCTCAGAGAAATGCAATAAGAGTTGGAGAGGTTGGGTGCAGTGGCTCACTCCTCTAATCCCAGCACTCTGGGAGATTGAGACAGGATTGCTTGAGGCCAGGAGTTTGAGACCACTTAGTCAACATAGCAAGACCCCATCTCTACTAAAAAATTAAAAATTAGCTAAGCATGGTGGCACATGCCTGTTGTCGCAGCTACTCGTGAGTCTGAGGCAGGAGGATCACTCAAGCCCAGGAGTTTGACGTTACACTGAGTTGTGACGGCACAACTGTACTCCAGCCTAGCCAACACATCAAGACCTTGTCTCAAAATAAAAAAAAGTTGGAGGAATTTTCATTCAAGTCAGTTTTCATCTACCTGAATATTCATCTATATTTTCTTTCTCCTCTTTCTCTCTCCATCTCTCTTTTTTTTTCCCTGTCTCTTATACATGATTCAGCCTAAAATCTGTTTAGTAACCTGGTTTTCTAGCAACAAACACTACCCATATATCTGATGATAATTTTTTTTAAAGATTATAACAACTTCTACTCTCTCTACTGTTAGCGTTTTCATTTTTAATTTGTTCCCAGAGAAAGAGGTTGAGGGGAATATGTCCAACACGGGCCCAGAGCTACTGTGTGCCAGGCACTGCGCTAGGAAATCACACACGTAATTAGCACAACAGTCCTCTGAAGCGGGCATCGGTATCCCCATTTTACAAACAGGGAAACTGAGGCTCATGGAGGCAAGGTGACTTGCCCAAGGTCACACAGCCAGTGAAGTTACAGACCCAACATTGAAACCCAGGTCCGCCAGATTGCAGAGTAAAACTGAGTCCAGATTGTGGAGAATGAGAATGATTTAATCATGATCACTCAAGTGAGAGTTAAATCCCCTTAGAGAACCAAATTCCCTCCCAATTGCTCAGATCACAGAGCTGAGTAGCTTGTTAGCATCTCCAGGAGGAAGCTAGGCCTATATGGCAGTTGCTATGACAACTAGTTTTCTTATAATTATAGAACATAGTGCTGACATGACAAGCTGCACATACAGTTACTTTGTTAGGGCCTTTCTTCCTCTGACAGTTCCAGGAGCTTAAACATCATAAAATTTATTTTAAAAATCACATTTAAGATAATCGTGCACTGTGCGGTGGAGGCCCAGAGATCAAGGAAGTCAAAAGAGGAACCGCCCCGCTGTGACGGGGGCTGCGGAGCAAGCCACATGACAGCCCTTGAGGAAAATGGCGTCTCTCCCCGAGCAACTGTTGCTTCGCTCTTTTCCTTTGTGAGCAGTGCTTTTCCTGACTCAGCAAACAGTGTATTCAAAGAGAAAAAGGAACAAAAGGGAACCAAAGCAAAATTAACCTAACCTTGGCAAATAGCAGGGAGGTGCAGCAATATTTTAGTATTCTAGGGACCACTTTTCAGTTTAGTTTAATTTAAGCAATTCCCCAAAGGTGCAGGGTTTTGCAATTGAGAAGATGATATAGACAAAAGGGTACACGTGTATGCATGCACACACATGTACATGCGTACACACACACACACTTACACACAGAATCACACACACACCCTTCTGGGTCAGACTCTACCCAGACTCTGCCCCTTACTGTTTGCGTGACTCTGAGTACCTAAATTAACCATTCTGATCCTTGGTTTTCTCACCTGTATATCAAAAATATGCCCACATCAGGAGTGTTAATAAAAATAAAATAGAAAATGACTCATGAACTACCTGGCACATAATAGGAGCTTAATAAAATGAAAGTTGTTACAATATTATTTGTTAATTACAAATAGTAATTTTTAAGATATTGTTTTACTTTCAGTGAGAATCTCCCTTTTATTACCCTGACCTAGGATTTGGGAAACCTTTAGGAAGCTCTTCCCTCAGTGCCACCGTCAGCCATCCAGCAGGTCGCAGGAGACCTCTAGGGAAGCCACTGTGCCATCTCAACAGTGAGCGGAGCAGGACCAGAGCGAAATGCTGGGACGCATGCACTTCCCAGTGAGAAACTGACTCGGGGAATCAAGGACAGGCTCTAGGAGGAGGTGAGATCTGAACTGGGTCTCGAGGCAGAAAACACGGATGGCAAGAGAGGCAGAGGACATGCGTGGGCAGAGACATGGAGTGTGAAAAGGCACAGCAGCTCTGCAGAACCGTGAGGGCCTGGAGCACCGGGAGTGCAGGAAGCCAGTGGCAGAGGACCGGAACTGGTGGCAAGCACCACCTTTGGAAGAGCCTGCGATGCCATGCTTGACGTCACACCGCTGCCCAGAGGAAGCAGGGAGCCATCAGGGATTTCTCAAGCAAGAGAGCAACCTGATGACCTAATCTGATTTTGCTCACAATGGGGGGCAGGGATAGGATGGAGGTGAAGAGGCAGAAGGTGGCACAGAGGAAAGGGAGGAACAACCGAGCCAGGGCAGTGCCACTTGGGGTGGAGGTCCCACAGGTACCAGGTGTGGCTTCCCACTGGAGACTCAGACATGGTGGCAGCATTCGATCCAGTAAGATGACCCACTCCCCAGAAATGAATCTGTCACACAATGGCAAGAGAAAGCTCACATTATTGAGCCACTATGGAATGACAGCGTTAACTTATATTATCTCACTGAGGCCTCAAGCCAGGCCTAGGATGTAGGCATCATTAGCCCATTTCACAGATTGGGAAACACAAGTTCAGGGAGGTAAATGATGTGTTTTAGTCACACAAAGCCATGGAATCAAACCCCCAACCCTCGTATGTCCCCCTCTTCTGCGTTACCCTTCAAACAATGGTTTGCTGACAAACCCGCTCTTAGCAGGGAGAGAGAGAAAGAGATTTGCAGTGCTCGCTGGGTTTCACGGTGCAAATACTCCCACCATGACTGGTTTCAAGCTTCCAGCAGTTTAACAACTGGCTTGCAAACTCTGGACAGGAGTGGGTGTGAGCCTCCTGCAGCCCACCCCTGCGGGAGGCCCACAAGAAACAAGAATATTCGCTGGAGTCTAGGAGTCTTGTACACCAAGTTTATTAAAAAGCGACTTGTATTATTGCAGCATTTATTTATCAACATTTGTTTGAATCCATGAGAATGAGAAGCCAATAATCAAAGCAGCCCGCACATTCGGCGGTGGGGTGGTCATTGCATCTCCCAGCCCCTCATCCAAACCCTAAGCACGTTGCTCCTAATACAGTGCTGTGTATGTTTCCCTCCCAGGGGAAGGTTTTGTTTTTTTAAAAAATTTAGCTACAATTGCTTTCAACTATCAATTAATAACAATATATATTTTTGAAGGTCACTCTAATAATACACCCATCCGGCCAGAAGAAAGCACCCAGCCAAAAACACAGGCCAACATCTTTATTCCTATTTTCAATAAAACCCTAGCCAGGAGAGGAATAATAAACATTCAATACTCTGGCAGCCTTGCTCCACCGAATCCTCGTGTGCAAATTCTCTCCGTGCCAGATAATGACTCTGCTCCTAACCCAGCAGGCAATGTTTTTAATAACTTGCCTAAAAACGTTCCTCAGAATTAAAAAAAAAAAAAAAACAGAACACAAAAAACCAAGACAACAGATAATAAAGTAAAATCTCTTTCTCCATTTGCTACTGTCAGCAAATATTAGAATCCCACCAGTGGAAGGCAGTCCCTGGAGCTTGCATGAAAAAATGGTAGAAGCAAATGGCTTCTAGAAACGGGGTCTCACCTCCCTAGGAATGTGGCACCATGAAGAGGACAGTTATGAGAATGTGTCATCGGCAAGAAGCTTACGGGGAAAGACAGGGCCCATTTTAAATAACGATATTGGCAATGGGGCAGCCAGAGCTGGTGTTGTTATCAGCGTGGAGTTTCTCTGTCCGCCGCAGGGATTTTGTGTGTGTTCATTCACCTCCTTATCCATTCACTAAGACATCTTTTGGAGCCCAGCCTGGCGAGGTGCTGGTGAGGCACTTGGGACGCAGAGAGGAGGCAGACGGCATTCCTGCCACAAGGCGCTCACCCCCGGCCAGCGGGAGACGCACCAGGTACTCGCTGATGCCAACTCTGTGATTGGTGCTAGCGTGGAGGGGCCTTAGGAGGTGCGGGAATCCAGAGGGGGTTGGACAGGCTCTCGTGGGGTGCAGGCAAGAATGCAGGAGCCATGTGAGTTGGGTGCAGAGGGGTGAACTGGGAGATGGCCCCATGGCGAAGGCAGGGACTGCATCCCCGCTGGAAGGGACGGCACAGATGATAGCAGGGAGGCCTAAAATGTGCAGTGTCATGAGGGAAGGGCCAGTGCTTTTGGGGAGGTCAGGCACCCATGGGATGGGCTAGGTGAGCAGTAGAGGCCACGGAAGGGTTTGAAGCATGGGGATGCCACTGTGGGGCACGTGCCTTAGAAAGGGCCTCCTCCGGGGCAGTGAGGAGAAGGGCGGAGGGGGCCAAGAGGGAAGGGCGTGCGGGCTGCACCGGAGTGGCAAAGTGAGAACAGAGCAGAAAGCACTGGCACCAAGCAGACTGCTGCTGGTTTTTCTCCATGCCTCTCCCGTCGGTATTAGAGGGAACATGAACAGGGCTGAGGCCTGAGACAGAGTGCCAAAGCCTCCATGTCTCGGCCTGATATTATAGAAGAAAAAGAGAAGGAACAGCTGGTGGGGAAGGTGGCTCAGCAGCACCCCTGGGGAGCCGTTCACATGCAGCCAGGGAGCCCCTTCCCCTCAGTTGCAGCCTCCGATGAGCAGCTTTGCCCTACACCTGCCCTTGCACCCGGGCAAGTGCCCCAAGCTTAGGGCCTGGGAGCACATCCCAGCCCCACAGCACCCTGGGTGTGGACCTCAGGGAAATCAGCCCACTCCCCTGCCTGCTTTCTCCTCTGCAAGGGAGGTAGTGATCTCACCAGTCTGGCTTGCTGGGATCGTTCAGCAGAACAGCAAATGTGAAGTGCCAATCACAAGTTGGGAGCGGGGTAGGAGCCCAAAGAGTTGAGTGAATCAGTGATTGGACGAAACAGTCAAAAATCAACACCCTATGATGTCAGGCCTGAAACTTCAACTGGGGTTTTGTTTTATTTTTATTTTGTGTGTTGTTTGGTTTTAATAATTGTCCACTGATACTAGTTCTTTAAAAAGGGCTAGCCCTCTCACTTTCAGTTCACACTCCACTCTCCTATTTTTTAATGTGTCCGGTTGCCTGGGAGAATGGTGAGTTCCGGTTCCTCCCATTGCTGCTTCTCCCCACTGGCCTGTGCTCTGCGGCTGGTCTGCAGGGTCCCCAGCATCTTCCCCCAGGAGCCTGAACACCCTCTCGTCTGAGCTCACCCAGGCCATAGCCTAAGAAGCCAGATGTTCTGAACGCCGACTCAGGACGTGTGGTGAGGGATGGATACTGAGACCACCCGGAAAGACTGAGGCCCACGTTGCAACACACCCTACACCCACTCCGTGCCAGGCCCTGTGCTGGGCGCTGGGAATGCAGAGGTGCCCCGGACATCTCCCTGCGCCCTCGGGAGCAGAGGCTGGTGGGGGCTGCTGCTGTGGAATCAGCCAGTACAGTCGTGTTGGGGCCCCTATGACCCTGCAAAGCCCAGAGGGGGCCCAAAGCCAGGCTAAGAGGACCAGAGAGTGGTCCCAGAGGAGGTGACTCCAAGAAAAGTACAGCTGAGAAGCTGGCCAGAGTGTTTCTTGTCTAATCCACACATTTGCAAGCTCCTCGGGAGCAGGGATTTTGTCTTATCCATCTTTGTGTCATCCAGCAACAAGCACTGAGCCCAGCCCAGAGCAAACATTAATAACAACAGAGAAGAAAAGGGAGGGAGACCAAGAAGGAAAGAAAGGAGGCAGGAAGGCCACAGCTGGGCAAGGACAATGGCAGGGTGACATCAGGTGTGGCAGAGAACGTGGGAAGGGAGCTGTAGAGCTGGTTCTTATTCTGTTCGGATACTTCCTGGCCAAGCCACCTTGGGAAAGCCACTTGCTTCTCTAAGCATCAGTTTCCTTGTCTTAAAATGGAGATAACTAGAGTCCTACTTCACAAGGATGTTGCTAGGCTGAAAAGTGGATGGAAAAGCACATTTAAGACATTGTGATTATTTATCTTATAACTGATATATTGAAAAGCACCTACCAAAAAAATGGCCTTCATCTACCAGTGGGCAAAGACGTGGCTCCAGGCTCGCTGCGGGAGCCAGAGGCCACCCAGGGATCCTGACATTGGACTGGTGGCCCCTCGAAGAGTTTCTCCAGGTTTTCCCAGTCACATTCCCATGGAGAAAAGCAAGGAAAGAGAGGCCCAGAGCCCAACCAATAGACAAAATCCAGCTAGTTAGGCAGGAAGCTAAGAACACAAGAGGAAGAAAAAAGATCTGAATAGGAAGTAAATAAAATGATCATTTATTAAGTCCATCAAATGTGCCAAGGACTTACACAATTTGTTGTGATTGTGCCCAATTTTATTGATGAAGAAGCAGGAGCTTAGGGGTGAAGAGAGTTTGCCAAGGTCATGAAGCTACAATGCGGCACAGCCAAGATCTGAGATGCCCAGGTGAGCCTAGCCTCAAGCCCAGGTGTTCCCCCAGAATGCCTTTCCACAACTTAGCACACGTGACCCCCAAATACTAACTCAGTTCCATGCAAGGACTAGCCCGGGAGTAACCAGGCCTGGCAGCGTGGCTAGATGAACCAGCACCTTCCATACCAGCAGCCCCCTTCATAGCCCAGAGCCCTCCATGGCACCAGCACCCTCTATGGCAACAGCACCCTTCATAGAACGAGCACCTTCCATAGAACTAGCACCCTCCATGGCAACAGCACCCTCCATAGAATCAGCATCTTCCATGGCAACAGCACTTCCCATGGCAAACAGCACCCTCCATAGAACCAGTATCCTCCATGGCACCAGCACCCTCCATAGAACTAGCACCTTCCATGGCACCAGCACCCTCCATAGAATGAGCACCTTCCATAGAACCAGCACCTTCCATGGCAACAGCACTCCCCATGGCAACAGCACTCTCCATGGCAACAGCACCCTCCACAGAACCAGGACCCTCCATGGCACTAGCACCCTCCATAGAACTAGCACCTTCCATGGCAACAGTACCCTCCATGGCAACAGCACCCTCCATAGAACCAGCACCTTCCATGGCAACAGCACTCTCCATGGCAACAGCACCCTCCATAGAACCAGCACCTTCCATGGCAACAGCACTCTCCATGGCAACAGCACCCTCCATGGCAACAGCACCCTCCATAGAACCAGCACCTTCCATGGCAACAGCACTCTCCATGGCAACAGCACCCTCCATAGAACCAGCACCTTCCATGGCAACAGCACTCTCCATGGCAACAGCACCCTCCATAGAGCCAGCACCTTCCATGGCAACAGCACCTTCCACAGAACCAGGACCCTCCATGGCAACAGCACCCTCCATAGAACCAGCACCTTCCATGGCAACAGCACTCTCCATGGCAACAGCACCCTCCATAGAGCCAGCACCTTCCATGGCAACAGCACCTTCCACAGAACCAGGACCCTCCATGGCACTAGCACCCTCCATAGAACTATCATGTTCTTTAGGTCCAGCACCCTGCATAGCAAAATCAGCTTTAGAAGACCCTAGGCTCTCAGGATTAAGAAAGAAGGAGGGTTTTTTTCTCTGCATGCTCCCACCTTCTCACATGATCCTGATGAAAATCTTTCAATTCCGTGGCCCTTTACGATGGCTGCAAGAGCCTCCTTGGTTTCAGAAATGACAGAAATTTCTGGCAATTCTTTCAGCCAATCTTTCCCTATTCATCTCTCCCCACCCTGCTCTCTTCTCCCTTTCTCTCTCACAGTGTATACTATGAACTGCTCTCTCCAGGTTAATTTTGAAATTTAAAGTCACAGGCTGTTCCACCTCTGTGAAGGGATTGGAAGGAGAAGGTTGCACCTCTGCAGTTCCTAAGGTTACCTCCGCCCTGGGCAGCGTGCGTGATGGGGCATCCTGGCCCCTGTTTACCAGAGCAACTGCAAAGTCCCTGACTTCCAGCCCTGGTGCTCCAGTGCAAATCTCCATCCTGAGCTCCAGACCTGTTCCATCCAAGGATGGCCAGACGGCCTCCTCCACCCCACTTATGGCCTCCAGGAACCTCACACCCAGCGCATCTCCCTCAACCCCTGCCTGGTGTAGACCAGCCAAATACCAAGGAGTGCCCCAAACCCCCTTCTCCAACCAAGCACAAGTCCTGTAAACTCCACCTCCATGACAGCCCCTCTGGACCCTGAGCCCCCGTCAGCTGACTCAGCCCAGACCCTCAGACTCTGCTTAATCACCACCACCGCCTCCTCCCTACTCCCCCTCCGTCCACCCTGCCCTGCACTTGCGTCCTCCCAGGGCCCAGAAGGAGCTCTCTTTAAGAAAGCAAAAAACCAGGCTCATTAATGCTCCAAGCTTTACATAAGCACGAGAGAATTTGCTTCATTCTTCCCATTTTGTTCCCAGTGGCAGGGCTCTGCTCCGCCCACGACTGACAGGGCCACAAAGGGCTGCTCCTGAACCGCAAAGCCTTTCCTTCCCTGCCCCCAGGACTAATTGAGTGAAACTACGCGGGGCTTCCGCAGGCCCCGGGCCCTGGCCTAGCGGCTCCTTTTCTCCGAGCTGACTTGTTTCTGTTCTGCCCAGCAGTTGCTACCACAGGCAGGTCTCATGGCTGAACAGAAAGGCTGCCAGGCCCCGGCTTTGCACTCTGGCTCTGCCACTTGATGTCTGGGTGAGCAGGTGACGTCGTTTCTCTGAGCCACATGCCCCCTTTCAGAAGTAGGGGATTATACCTGTCTCCCATATTTGAATATGATAAAATAGCCACATCACCAAAAGTTACCAAAGAAGAGAACAAAATGGCCCGACACCACCACCACGCAGCCACAGATAGCATCTTAATATATTTCTTTCTGTGTCATTTTTCCTCTGTATTTGTGGGGTTTTCAGAGTTCCAATTCTAGAGAGCATACAATTTTAATCTTTGCTTTCTTCACTCAACTTTCTCTTTTCAGTATTTGCCCAAATTATTGCATGTCTTCATAGCCATCATTTTAAATGACTACTGGATAAGGAATAATTTCATTAAAAGCTCTTAACTCTCTATTTGGAAAAAAGCAAATTTTTAAAAATAATTCTTGAATGTTCATAGCAGCACAATTCACAATTGCAAAGATGTGGAAACAACCCAAGTGCCCATCAATACATGAGTGGATTAATAAACTGTGGTATATGTATACCATGGAGTACTATTCAGCTTTAAGAAACAATGGTGATATAGCACCTCTTGTATACTCCTGGATACAGCTGGAACGCATTCTACTAAGTGAGGTATCCCAAGAATGGAAAAACAAGCACCACATGTACTCACCATCAAACTGGTATTAGCTGATCAACATCTAAGTGCACATATAAGAATAACATGTATTGGATGTTGGGCAAGGGGAGGGGGGAGGAGGGGACGGGCATATGCACAAACAATGAGTGCGATGCGCACCTCCGGGGGAATGGACACACTTGAAGCTCGGACTTGAGGGGGAGGGAGGGTAAGGGCACCATACATAACCTAATCATCTGTACCCCCATAACATCCTGAAATAAAAAAAAATAATAATTCTCGTTTTTGTCTGATTATTGAAACAATGCAAGTTCATGGTATAAAATTCGGAAAGCATGGAAAAGCAAAAAGGAGAGATAAATATCTCCTAAGCTCATAATTCAGAAAAACTACTCTCTAGAAAAAAACAATCTTAGAAACTGTAAAATAGTTCATTATATGGCTGTGGTCTCATTTATGGAATCATAAGAAAGTTGTTGACAGTCTAGCATTGTTTCCAATACTCCGATTTTATAAATAGCACAGCAATAGGCATTCTTGTGTGTGAATCTGGGTATATTTTCTCATGATGCATGAGGACAGGTCAGCTTGACGCCCTGGTCTGGAGCTCCAAGACAGCCCAGGCCTCCCCTCAAAGCCAGGCGCTCATTCCTGCAGGTATGTGCTGTTCCTGCAGGTCCTTGAGTGTCGCTGGGGCCAGGCCCATATCCGCTGGGCCCACGACGCTATGGGCCAGACACTGAAGCACAGTAATAAATAAGAGTAGCCCCTGCCCGCAAGGAGGGGGTTGCCATCCAGGGGATGCACACAGAGGTGCCACACTCCCCTCAGGGGCCACACCCAGCTGCTCCGACATAGATTGAGCAAGGAGAAGAGACAGGAACAGACCAATAGCCACACACACACTCCAATTCCCAGATAACCAACCAAGGGTCGTGTTCACTTTCAAAGCCCCCAGTTCCAGTTGACACAAAATAGCTACTAGTAATTGTGTACTTATCCTGTATACACCCGAGTGCTTTGCATGAATTCCACACTTCACCTTCACAGTAACCCTACTACTGTCTCCATTTGATAAATGAGGTTCAGCAACTTGCTCATGTCTGCACGGCTAGCAGAAACAAGGCCCAAGCCCAGCCAGACTACTACAATAACCATTCACGGAACCACTTGTTCACCTGCCTCCATGGCTGACTTTGCCTCCTAAATATCTGTTAGGGCTGTCTGCATCTGTCCATCTGCTAACCATCCTTGTCTGAGCCACTATCGTTTTTCTACTTAGACGACTGCAGTAGCCTAATAGTCTCCCTTTTGCCCACTACACTCCGTTAGCCACACAAAAGCCAACATGCTTTTTCTAAAACGCAAATTCAGTCATGTCCCTCCTCTTCTTGAAGTCCTGCAGAGGCTTCCTGTTGCTTTTGGTGTTAAAACCTAAAACCTTCCATACAGCCTGTAAGGCCTGGAACTGTCTTCCCTCTGCCCACTTCTCCTGCCTCATCCTGGTCTGCCCCCTGCCCCACTCGCAGAGCCCAGCCTGGCTGTTCTCATTCCTATTCAGTGCTGGGGCTAGCCTCCCTCCAGCCACATGGCCTTTGCACAAGCTGTGCTCCCCTCAGCCACCAGCACCATTGTGCCCGTTCCCACTTCTATCTCAGCTCCTAAGCGACTTCCTAAGTGACTTCGCCCTCAGCATGCTTCTGGCTCCTTCATGCGACTCATCACAACTAGTGATACACATTGATCAGTGCTCCTAGTCCCCCTCCCCACCCCACCAAGAAACAGAAAGTCAACCATCAGGGTTTTACCACCAGGAAGCCAGCTTTGCTTTCCTTTTTCTTATTTGTTGCAACCATATCCAAGGACAGAAACTTGAGTTTCTTCCTGCATTTCCAATTACACTTCCTGGCGATTATGATGGAAAAGCAGGAAGAAAGGACCAGGAGAAAGGAGAAGGAATAAAAGGGGCGTTTATCAATGATCAAGTTTATCAGAGCATCCCAGAGCACAAGAGGCTTGACAGACCTCAGAGGCAGAGCTCTTGTTACTTGATTAGACTCAGTGACCCAGACCATGCGGCTTCAAGAAACCCTCTAGAAACAGCCTACATCATCTTCCCAGTCCCCAGCAAGCAGCACCTGCTCCACGAGCGTGAGATGTGCTGAGTTGGCTGCAGGCAGCCTCACCTTTACTCTTTCTGTTACACCATCAAGAAACTGACCGTAAATTCAGCGATTTTCGGCACCCGGAACTTCCCTTTGTTCTTCTGCTCCGGCTGATACTCCGTTCTTGTCTTCACAATCACCTGAAAGGTTTGATCGGTGTCAGCACACATGCAGACTTCAAGCATTATTCTTTCCCTTTCTTTTTTTTTTTTTTAGTAACCAGAATTTATTATATACATGGCATAAAGATCAGAAAACAAAGAATCCCCCTTCCCAAACACACACATGAAAAAAATTCGAATTATTCGTAGTACCTCCCCATTCCAACAGAGACAACCACAGGTGACAATTTTGGTTATGCCTTCCCAGATGTTTTTACAGACTCTTATATGTGCAAATTATATATATATGTAATATTTATGAAAACATATTTTCTTTTTATGAAATGAACTCATACTTTATGAAGTGGTTTATAAACTGCTTTTATTACACAACACTGTACCTTCTTCCTGATTTTCCAATGTAGACAAATATATGATTTCATTTTGCCTTTTGACTTAGAGTAACATCCCACTTCATGTGCATACTACAATTGATCTAATCAATCTTCAATTGTTGAGCGTGTAAGTTGTTTCCACAGTTTTTGTTATATAAACAAGTTACGATGAAGATCCTATATCTAGGCCTTTGTGCACATACTTAATTTCAATTTGATTTGGGGACTCGTGCAAAGGAAAATATAAAGGTCTATTGGATCTATTGTATCATCCTATTTTTCTAAAGTCTAAATTTTGTGCAGAGGTGGTTAATATCTTATCAAGATTTGCTGTCAACCTGACAAGACGTGTATGGAACTCCATCCCACTGCACAGGCAAAGTGAAAGAAAAAGAAACCTGACAGATAACCAATAACTATTGCCTAGTTACCATCCACATGGTACTACTGCAGTACCAGGAGGCCCACAGAAGCTGTCGGAGCCTCACGGTCTCACCTGTAAAATATGGACAATCATCACAATCATATACCTGTTCAATAAGGTCGCTTTGAGAGTTAAATAAGATAATAATGAGCAATTTTTTTGAACTATTTATTATGTTCCAGAACCAGATCAAACATTTCATATACCTTACCTATGTACCACTACTATTTCCATTTCCATGAGAAGGAAACTGAAGCTCAGAGATGCTAAGCCACTTGTCCAAGGTCACACAGCAACAAGGAAGCAATCTTCTAACCATGATCACTCTTACTTACCATTATAGCTTAAATTAACAGAATTTTCACTGAAAACTCAAACCAACTTTCCCTGGAGACAATTCAAGTGTATTGACTAGAGCAAGAATTCTTCTTTGAAGAATGTTCTTTAAAGTCTAACATGCATGCCATCGACTCAATGAAGCTCAGAAAGGAAGGGCTGGGAAAAGCACTACCATATATTAACATCTACCATGTGGCACTTAAACATGTTGGTTAAGGAGGCCCTGGGCCGCAGCCCATCAACACCCCTCCCTCCCTCACCTCGAGAACTCATTTCCAGATGGAAATTCTGCTGTTGCGACCCCCTTCTTTGCAGTCTGTCCCTCCAAACAACAAAAGGAGAGCCCCTTTAAATAGGGGAGTGGTGCAGCCAAACACAGAGGCGGCCTTGAGGGAGGGGGCAGGGCAGAAGGATGTTCTGATATTTTTATTTTCTTCCTATCTCTTATCCCAAAGAATAGGAAAACAGGAGCCTCTGTACCATAGGTAGGAAAAATAATTCTCATACTTTTTACATTTACTATATAGCAGGCACTGAGGCTTTGACATGCATTAGCTCACTTAATTCTATGCTATGAGGCAGACAGCAATATTGTCAGTATCGTAGCGGGTGTGCACAAATGTGAGCTGGGTTCAAATCCTGGCTCTACCACTTAGTGGCTGGTGACCTTGGGTGAGTCATTTAAACTTTCTGCATCCTGGTTTTCTCATCTATACAATGGAGAAATAAGCAAAACCATCTCGCTGGGTTGTTGTGAGGCGTAAGTGAGTTAATGCACATCAGACACTCTGACCGTTCAATAACAAACGTTTATTTAAACACTGCCTTGGGGTGCTGTCACATTTGCTTCCGTGGATGTCTGAGGCAGATGTGGAGCTGAGCCTGGCTTGTACCTGTCAGCCTACAGCTACATCGTACCCTGACTGTCAAGAGCAGCACAAGGACTTCTAAAGAACACTGCTGTTCAAGCATGCCCCTGACTGCCCTGCCTGAAACAAAAAGGGTTTTGAAGGATGAATAGAAGTTTCCTAGGTGGATAAGGCAAGGGAAGACATTTTCTGCAAAGTGAAGCTCATGGCCAAAGAAACAGAAATGTGAAACAGCATGTGATCTACAAGTACCTGTTTTGCTGGCATAGGAACTGTGATGGGAATGTGGGAGTCAAGTCAAGAGCTAATGGAAACAAGAGGAAATGCCAAAGCACGGCTCATAGGCTAATTCGCATCATTCTGGGATCAGACAAAATGCTTTGTGAACTGAAATAATATTCTACAAATTCTAGTTATTAGAAATATTTTGGATACCACTAGATCAACTATCAGATTATGAAGTGGTATAGAAAAATTAGATATCTGATCATTTCTCTGAATCCACATTTTTATAAATATTAACAAACTTGGATTTATAATTTCATCTCCCCATGCATGTATATGTATGTATTACATATAATATACATATAATACCTCTATTATTATATGCATAATAATAGATCTATTTCCTGGTCAATGGGAGCCTTAGGGTAATAATTGCCTTTTGTGATAGGCAGTGTTCTCAGACAGCTCTGAAGATTCCTGCCCCCTGGCGTAAACGTGCTGTATAATTTCCTCCCTCAAGAGCGCGGGCAGGACCTGTGACCATGATGGGATAGTCCCTCTCATGCTTACATTACGCTATATAAAACTGCAAGATAGCAGACTTAAAGAGATTCTACACTGACCTTGAAGAGTTAAACTGACAGGTCAAGAGAGGGTCACACAGCCAGCATCTGAGGACAACCCTTGGCTGACAGCCAGTAAGAAAAGGGGGACCTCAGTCCTACAACCGCAAGGAGCTGAAATCTGCCAACAACCTGAATGAGCCTGGAAGAGGAGCCCAAGTGCTGGATGAGAATGCGGCTTAGCAAACACCTTGATTTCAGACTGTGAGACCCCAAGCAGAGAACTCAGCTAACCTGTGCCTGGACTTTTGATCTAAAAAAAACCGTGAGATAATAAATTTGTGGGGTTTTTTAAAGCACTAAACATTTGGTAATTTGTTACACAGCAATAGAAAACGAGCTCACCTTCCTCCGTGGTCCAGTCTGTCTCAGTAATCTCTTGGTGTGATGCCTCCCTTCCCAATCCGTAGCCCTCTGACTGGCCGTGAGCATCTCCACATCACAGGCAAACGTTAAGAAGCGTTTGTTTCTTCGTCTTTCCCTCTGCCTCACTATTTTTATACACATCCTTCCCAGAGCTTCTGAAAGAGCTCAAAACCATTTCCATTCTGCGTAAACTTAAAAGACCCTGTGTTCTAGCCAACACGTTGAGGCAAGAGACAGAACTAAAAAATATTCCTGTCAGAATGAGACCATGAATATCATTCTTATTCTCATAATAATACTCATTTTGAGATTGCTTCTCTAGCATCCATTTTTTTCTCCACTCGAAAGCTGCCTGATATTCCTTTCAAGAACCTACCCCTGCCCCACTTTGGGGCGCCCATGTGGTTTGGTGGGATTGACTCCTCCCTTAATGACAGGGGTGGTCCCTCATGAAGTTGAGCCAATAAGGGCATACTATCCTGTTTATCCCACATTTTGATTGGCTCAGACACGAGCATGTCACCGAATTTGGACCAATGAGATATGAGGCAGTATTGACTAGGATCTTGAGGAAAGAAGCTTCCTTGGTCTTCACGGGTATCCTCAGAGCATGCTGTTCCTCTGGATGGTTTGGTGAGGACTTGAATTCTAGAACTGCTGTAGCAATTGTTGCCACTCCTAGGGGAAGCCAGGACAAAGGATGGTAGAGCCCAAGCAGCACCCAAGGATGGTAGAGCCAACAGGAACCCAGAGAAATGGAGATGGGCCCTGATGATATCCTATGCCCTGGATCACACCTTTCCTGAAGCTAGACTCACACTGGGCTCTGCAATCAGTTATGGGGGCAAATACATACTCTTTGGGCCTTAATCCAATTCGGGTTGAGTTTTCTGTTACTTGAAACTAAAAGCTTTCTATCTGATACAAATGTGTTCCAAGAAAACCCAAGAAAATGAACTGAAAAAGCTATTAGAATTTAATAAGATAGCCAAGTACTAAATAAGCATACCAAAAATCAATAGCTTTCCTAGGTGTCAGCAAAAAGTCAGCTCAAAAATATAATGAGTCCACCAGAAGATACACACAAAAACATTCATAGCAGCTTTTTTCATAATAGCTCAAAACTAAGAACATCTCAAATGTCCACTAAGAGGAATATGGAAAAATTGTGGCTTATGCATAAATGGAATGCCTCCCAGCAATTACTACACGTCCGTGGATGAATCTCATGGACATTACATTGAACAAAAGAAATCAGACACCAAAAAGTTTTCCTATATACTGTGTTATTTCATTTACATCAGCTTCAAATATATGTATAATAATTTATATATAATTTTTATATAATATATTTATTTCAAACATCTACCATTCACCATTTGCAGTAATGGGTTAGGGGGTTCTGAATTTAGACAGAGCTAGGACCACAGGCCTCTCTTCAAATCCATGCCCTGCTTTGTTCTGAGCTCCCATGAAATGCTGCTTGGGCTGAGAGACTTTCTAATGAAAACAGCTCTTCTGGCTTCAGTGCCTCACACCTCGAACCCCAGAGCTCAAACATAGGCCCCGGGACAGGAGGGTGCCGGACACCACACACGTGAGGCCACAGTCGTCTGCTCCTCTCTCGAGCTCAGCCACCTTTTCTCCAAAAGCAGCCCTGGCTGCTACTTGCAGTTTAACCTTCTCCGCTGAGGACGTGTTCGCTCTTTAGACTCCCAGCCCCGTTTCAAAAGGCCTTGGCCCGTCTGCCCGGAACAGATGGACGGTGCTTGCCCCATCTCTTGGACCTCTCAGTTGGCTCTCACAGGTTCCTTCTCTCCCTGCTCCATAAAACGCTCCCCTCCCTTGGGTCGGTGGCAGTCCCCCCTTGGCTGTCTTCCTGCCACGCTGGCTGGCTCTCCTCAGCTCCCCTTCAGGCTCCTCCTCCTGCCTGAACCCTCAGTGTTGGGAGTTCTCAAGGCCAGGTCACGACCACTCTTCTTCCCTTCTGTTCCATAAGCCACCTCTGGGTAATCCCACTTGCTCCCATCACTGCTAAGTCCATCTTTTATTCCCATGACTCTCAAATTTTCACCTCCGTGCAGACCTCAACTAACACCCAGATTACCCTACTGGCCATTTGCCCTTGGGCCGACACGACCACATTTACAACACCCACAGCAAAGCTCCTGGGTCCTCTCCGTCCTGCCCTGACCACCACACCTCAGCATTGTCATCCCATGCAATCCCCAGCTCAGAAAACAGCAGCACTATCCACACCATTGTTTATGACAAACCAGATAAAAGAATCTCTTATGATCCCTCCCCTTCAGCCCCCAAATTCATCCCATCATTCCTTCTATTCCAGCTCCAGCTTCCTCAAAAATTTCTCCCAAATCGACCCATTTGTCCAGTCGCACGGCCTCCACCCTACTCTAGGGCATCATCGTCTCTCTGGGGACTTTCACTCCGGCCAGCTTCCTTGTTTCCGTTCTTGCCTCCCCAACCCCAGAGAAAAGATCTTTCTAGACAGAGGGAGAGGCATATACCAGCAGACGTTGAGAAGACACCTGGGCAACTACAAAGAGGCGGCTCTGAGTAGCCAGAGAATGGGGCTGGGGAGGTGAGGAGGTGACAGAGATGGAGCCGGAGGGGCGCACAGAGGCTCTGAATGCCGAGCTGAGCGCCTTGAAGGTCGACGTGAGGGCAGTGAGGAGCTGCAGAAGGGTTATAAGCAAGAGGAATGGCTTTCCAGACGTGCATGGCAGGCAGCGGAGAAGCCTCTGACCATCGTGGAGACACACAGTGTGGACAGGCGCAGGGAGCGGGAAACACAGCTACACGGTCACTGAGACCAACCAGCTATGGGAATTTCATGCAGCCTGGTGTTTTGTTCCTATGGAGCGCAGCCAGGAACATTTCCCTTCTATAAAAGATACAGTAACAGTTACTTTTTTTTGGTACTATGAAGGGAAAAGCATAAGGAATGTTAGCCAATCATTACTAATTTTACCTTGGAGGAACAGCTTGCATAAGCAGAGAGAGAGAGAGAAAAATAAATTTGCAAAGAAAAGCTCTTTTCTGGACACTCTTCATTTTCCCCACAGTTAAAAAAAAAAAAATGGAGCAAAACAGAGCCTGAGTGCCTTGATTAATAGTAGAAATGGGAGAAGTGGAGAGGGGAGAGGAAACATTCTTTCTACTTTTTTATTATTAAAAGTGTGATTTATAGATATTTGGACAAATGAAACTTGAGGTTTTTTAAATATCATTGTGGATGTGGGCAAAGTAATAACTTCGTTTTCTTTTCATATTTACACATTGGTCCCCCATTGTCCTGTCAGCTGCTAATAGAAAGAACATAATTTAACATAATTGGCATTGTGAAAATGGGATAAATTATTCCTAAAGGACCCCTCGTCTGGATATAATTCCCATTTTGCTGGCAAGGCCAGATAATACATGGTGGTTCAGATGGTGCAAAGTACAGATCATAAAAATTTAAAATACTACTTCCCGGGATTATCAATAATGAAGAGGTTCCCACATGGAGAGGCCCCAGGATTGGCAGGAACAGTAAATCAAAGCATGGAAGAGCTGACAAGGAACAAGATTGCATTTTTATGAGCTGGACTTGCACAGGCCAAAAACAGATGCAAGCTGCATCCAGCTCATCCCTGGAGTGAGGAGAGAGGTTCAGAGCCAGGACAGTGCATGGCTGGCCGCTGCACGCCTACTGTGTGCCAGACACATGCTGGTGCCCTCCTGATGGGCATTCGCTCAGTTCTCACGATTCTCCTGGCTGCATTCTCTCCAAGCCCCAGTACTATCCTTTGAAATCATGATTATTATTACCATTTTTCAGATGAGGAACTGTAGCCTCAGAGAGTTCAATCTCTTCCCTATGATCAAATGACTGGTAAGTGCGTGAGCTACTATTGAAACTCAAGAGTATCGAGCTCTTTCCTATCCATCATTGTTTTTTTTTAAAAGGTACCCACTGTGTGCCTGGCATTATGCAACAACTTTGCATCCTATATCTCAGAAATTCCTTTCAATCATTCTATGAGGTAAGGGATTATACCCATTTTACAGATGAGAAACCTGAGTCTCAGAGAGCAGAAATGACGTAGCAACCTCATACAGCCACTAGGAGGCAGAGCCAAGAATTAAACTTAACACTCGATCTCTGAGCCTACGGAACCCAGGACATAATGGGGGCTCCATAAATAACATTAAATGAGGGGACGAATAAATTTATTTCTAAAGAGAGAAGGTGGAGATACCCAGATGGAGCCTGAGGCCTTAGTTGGGAGCTCTTCTCCTTTTGCAGCCCACACACCTCACTCCACACTCCCTCTTTGGGTTCGAGTCTTTCCCTTACGTCAAGCCCTTAAGCTTGGTATTAGGCCCAGAACACAGGGTCAAAGGTCAGAGCTCAAAGGACTTTAGCGGCAGTGTTGTCCAACGCCATCACTTCACAGAGGGGGAGTTGGGGCCCAGAGAGGGAAGGGGTTTGCTACAGGACACACAGAAACACAGAGTCAGAAGCAGGTCTCTAGTATGAAGCTGACAACTTCTAGTCCAGAGCTCTTTCCATGGAATGACGTTTCTTTTCCTTGTCGGGCCTTTGTTTTCTCAGAGGCAGAATGAAATTTTGGCCAATATGGCCTCAAACGAACCATCTAGTGTAGCAAGTCTATGACTCCTCAATTCAATGACAAGGCATAGTATGGGGCAAGATGAGGTGCTCTCTGTGGGGTCCTCTATAAGGGCTTCCAGATCTTTCTGCCCTGAGCAGAGGTGAGCTGCCTCAGCTGGAACCATCACAGTGGAGGCCCACAGCTCTGCCACCTGGGTCCTCCGTGGTCCAGGCCACCCCACTGCACTGCTCAACTTTCCTTGCTGTCTGTAGCCATGTGTGCTCTGAACAGAGGACCTCATTCTGGGACTGAATTGATGATGATGATAATGTTAATAACAGCAACAATAATAGTAACAGCTTTCTAATAAACATTTACTATGTGCTGAGCACTGTGATAAACATTTGACATGTACTTTTCCCATTTCATCCTTACAACAGTTCTTAGAGGAAGATGTTATTGCCATGAGGAAACAGAGAATCAGAGTAGGTAATAAACTTGCCCAGGTTCACACAGCAAGCAGGTGGTGGATTAGGATTTGAATTCAAACTACGCCATGGTAACACCACACTGTACGTGCAGGGACGCTGGCTCACACCACATTGCTCTCTCCACGTGTGAAAGTGAGCAAGTCACATCAGCTCCCTGAGACTGTTTCACCATCTGTGAAATGGGGATGATTTTTTTAAATAGAAAATTTGATACATGCTTATGGTAAAAAAAAAAAAAGATGAAAATTATAGAATAAAATTCTTCCAACAGGCCCTGCCTATCCCATCCCTACTTCCCAAACATTTAACGGTTTCTGTGTGTCCTTCCAAAACTGTTTTATGAATTATAAAAATAAAACATACACACACTCTGTGTGTTTCCACAAATGGGATCATTCCATACCACTCTCTTTAAAATTGTTTTACTGAGCACCGGTCTGCTGCTGCTTTCCACGTTAGCACATACAGATCTGCCTGGTTCTCGTAACAATTGCTTAGCGGCCCGCATCCACCCACCAGAGCTTGTTCAACCAGGGCCTTCTCATCAACAGTCCAAGCTGTTCCCAGTTTTTTAAAATACAGACAGGCCTTTGCATGCTTAAAAAAATATACCCACTGGGTAACTTCCCACCAGTAGGAAGCATACCAGTCAAATGGTGTCTACGGTTTACATTTTGTAGACGATATCAAAATAGCCTCTGAAAAACATTGCACATTGCATCACATTATGTAATCAAGCAGAGTGAACTGAGGACAGGTTTGTTTGTCCCCAGCATTATCAACACTAGGCATTATCAAATTTATTTTTTTTGCCAATCTGATAGGTAAAAAATTGTATTTTGTTTAAAATTATGTTTTTAAATTATAGAGAATTCTTTTTAATGTTTATTGGTCATTTTCTATCTAGTTGCTGAAACTGCCTAGTCAGAGCCCTTGCCCCAATTTAGGGTGATTTCTAATCCGTCTCTTGAGAGTGTCTGAAGCACAGGGGGCTGGAGGGCCGCAGCCTGCAGAGACGTGCGTTTCCGCTGCTCCCTGGGGCAAGGCTGACACTCTCTGATCCATGTCTTGGAGAGAAAAGGAAACCCTGCAGGAAGCCAAGGGAGAGGCCAGGAAGGTGGCAGGCCTCAGTGGCAGGAGTGGCATTCCCTCTGCCCTGTATCCTTCCACGTATCCCCTGTCAGGCCCACCCCTCAAACCCCATCCTTCTTGGCATGTGCCGCTTTTTCAGTCTTTTTCCAAAACTATCGTCTTTAAGAGACACATTCTGCATGTGCAGTGAAGAAAGGGAACTGTCAGTGAGAGCCCTCCGTGTGCCACGCACTGAGCTAGGCCCCTTAGACAATTGTCACATTGTTGCCCCCACAGTAACCTTGTTAGGTAAATATTATGGCTATATTAGAGTTGTAAAAAAAAAAAAAACACGAAGCCCAGAGATGCTAAGCAATTTGCCTGAAGTCACATAGTAAGTGAATAGCTTAGCTGAGATTTGAACCCAGGTCTCCTGGACTGCAAGGTGCATGTGGTCTACCGTGCGAAATTTGAGGCCTGCCAAACATCAGTCATGGGTCTCTAAATGTCTGCTGTCCTTTCCTCACACAATCAGTGAGCCCACCTCCTTCAGGACGCACAAAGACTTCATCATCAACAGAAAGGAAAGTTCACCCATAGCTTGGCAGGAGAGGACAATGTTCCCCTGAGGCTTTGCCCGGGCCTGAGGTTTGCTTTCTGCAGACCTGCCCCCTAGTAGCTGGCATGTCTCGGCACACCTGTGTGCAGATCTTGCTGCCCTGCTTCCCCGTGGTGCGTCCTAGGGCAGCATTCCGCCTGTCTGAGACTGTTTCCGCCTCTGTAAAATGGGGAGAACAGCAGCAGCCTCACAAAGGGGTTGAGGGGACATCTGGGTTACTGTAGTTACTTCAATAAACCAAAGGCAGCAAGGCCCCAAAGGCATGCCTTGGAATTTGATGTCTGCAGATTAGTGTTCCAGCTTCTCAAGATTTCACTCCCACGGCCTGGAGGAAGCCACCCAACTGCTCAGATTCGAGTCGATTTCCCCACCTGCCAAGTGCAGAAATTGAGCCCGGTGTCAAGCTAAACAAGAGAGGGGGCCTTGTTCAGCCCCGTGTTCCTCACTGCCCACTGCGTGCCAGGCCTAATGCTACCGAGGCGACGCAGAGGCGGGGCCTTAGGCCTAGTGCACAGACAGAGCAGAAAGCAAACTCTCCTCCCAGCCCACCTGGCTCCGTGTGCACACACCACCTGCCTGCCCGTTCCTGCTGCCACTGCCCCCTCCAAGCCCCCACCATCCTTCCTGGACACGGCAGTGGCCTTCTCTCTGGCCTCCTGGCTTCCACATTTTTCTTCCACCATTCACGGTGGGGGTGCTGCAGGACACCCAGGCCCCCCTATATGGGGGGAAACTACTCTGCATGGAGGACTGATAGGAAGGAAAGAGGCAGAGGAGCCCCGAAGACCGCGCATGAGGCTGAGCCTGTCTTTTGTCCCTACGGTGGCCCATAGCAGCCAGAGCAATCCAGCCAAAATCCAACTCTGATCCTCTTTCTCTCCAGCTTCAAATCCCTTCCCAAAAATGACACCAGGCCCCACATGAACTGGTACCCACCCTGCCTCATCCTCTAAATGTCCCCTTCGCCAGGCATGCAGTGGCCCACCTGGGCCCTGACTGCTCCTCCGCCCTCCTCAGTGCCTGCCCGCAGGCCGCCCCCTGCCGCCTGCTGCCCGTGCCGACCCACCCCCAGGTCTCAGCCAGCGCTGTTTCCTGGCCATCCTCCCATCATAATTAGGTCCCCCTACATTTTATCTATCCTTACATTACAGCACCTTATTCTTTCGTTTATAGCCCTTCTCTCAATGTGCGTATATGCACTTGCATTTGTTTGATAGCTTGCTTGAAGTCCCTCTTCCCCATTGGACTGGAAGCTCCACAAAGGCAGTGGCCATGCTGTCTTTTCATGGCCGTGTATCCATAGCCTAGCACAGTGCCTGGTACATACACGGTACCCAACGAGCTTGGTTGGAGGGAGGGAGGGACAGACGTGGGTGAACACCTGCCAGTGTGATAAGCACAACCGCTGCTGTACTTATGGGTGGCCAGGGAAGGGGTCCAGGAGGGCCCCTGTCAGAACTGGGTCAGGAAGATGAGTATTGGCTTAGACAAGCAAAGGGGTGAGAAGGGCATTTTGGACAGAAAGAACAGCATGTTCAGGAGGAGGAGGTACCGACACCTGGAGAGCGTGGGAAACTCCAGGGCAGGCCTTCTCAGCCTCGGCACTGTTGACGTTTGGGGCAGGATAATTCTTTTGGGGGACAAGGGTGGGGCCATCCTGTGCACTGTAGGATATTTAGCAGCATTTCTGGCCTCTACTAGTAAGATGGCAGTAGAATCCTCCCTCCAGTTGTGACAAAAATGTCTCCAGACATTGCTAAATGTCCCCCTGGCAGGCAAAACAGCCCCCACTGAGAACGGTGCCCGTGTAGGTCCGGCAGGCTGCTGTGCCAGGCCACGGTGGGAGGGGATGCATGCAGGCCCCATAATGAGGGCTAGAAAGCAGAGGGAAGGTTTGGGGATGGTAGCCTGTGGGGATGCGGGGATGGAAAGCGTTCCGTGGGAGACAGACCTGGTCACAGCCCCAGGAAGCTCAGGAGCAGCATGGAGAGCAGAGCAGAGTGACAGGGAGAAGAGACAGGAGACGAGCATGAGCCGGGCCCCCCTCTCCAAGGCAGGTGACAATCTCTCCAGCTTGGGCAGGGTGGGAGGCTTTGGAGGCTGCGGTGTTCTTGCTGGAGAAGCACCAGGCCCCCCTGCAGGTCCAGGAGCCGGCCTAGGGGAGAGCCAAGCGGCAGCTATGGCCACACACGAGGACTGTAGAGTTTGGGAGACTCTCCCAGGGCAGGGGCTTCTCACCACTTAAGGCAGCATAGCGCAGAGGGGAAAGTTGGGGCATTGGGTACATTGGGGTTCTAACCCCAGCCCTTCCACTCTTCATCTGTGAGGCTTGGGCAGGCCACTTCCATTCATCTGAGCCTCAGCTTCCTCATCAGTGAAATGGGTGTACTAAAACCTGCCTCAGAGGGTGTTGGGAAGATTAACTAAAGTAACAGACATGAATGCCCAGCATAGCCACTCCCCAGCCCAGAGCAAGTGCTTCAGACATGCCCACCCTCTCCAGTTATCCTCCACACACTTTCTCCTGACGTTCTGACTCTGTACTGCTACAGGGCATTTAGTATGAATGACTCTAAAGATGATTTCCAGCATCACACACCAAGCGCATTCCGTAGGTTACATCTTCAAAAGGGAAAGCCATGACTTCACACCGGGGTCGAATATATGTCTTTCTATTAACCCCCTCGGTGTCCAGCGCTCACCGTCTGGCTGACCCTAATCAGAGGGCTGGGCCTGTGTCAGGCTCCCTTCGCCTTCTCTGCAGTAGGCCTGGGAGGGGAGTCCCGGAATTACCATGCCCATTTTGCACGAGAGGAGGCGCAGGCGGAGCAGCTTAAGAGCTTGTACCAAGTCCTCAACCAAGTAGGCTGGTAAGAGTGGGAACAGGGATCCGAGCCCACCTGACCAGGCGGCTTGCGTCTGTGCTGGTGGCTACCACACCCTTCTAAGCATTTAGAGGGGCTTTGCCTTCTTGAGTAGAATTTACTTTTAGCACATCTGTTCTAACATCTGGGGGAAAAACATGTTTACTCTTGTAATGATTATAAAACTAAATATTAGCACAGAAAACTGCTAATACAATTCCCCACTCAGAGAAGGCAGAGACCCAAGGGAGAAGAATCAAGTCACACTGTGAGGCAGAGACTGAGCTCGAGCTGGAGACCAAGTCTGGGGCAAGCTCGCTCCTTCTTCCTGCTGAGGTGGAAGGTTCTGGAACAACACCGCCTGGGTTCTGCACCCAGGGTGCTTTACTAACTATTTGCTTTTGGATGTTACTTTACCATTCTTTGTCTGAGTGTCTTTAAAATATGGATCATAGTAACAACTCCCTGACTCAGTCCTATTAACTATTGAGAGGATGAACGAAAATTGTGTGTGTGTGTGTGTGTGTGTGTGTGTGTGTATGTGTGGTGTACATATAGCTTAGGACAGCATCTAGCATTTAGGAAGCACTTGAAAATGGTAACTGTTATTCTCTTATAGTTAGTTTTGTGTCAGGCACTTTACGTATGAGGCCACATCTAACTTTGTTCTGACCATTGTGAGGTAGGTGTGATTCTCCCCACTTCACAGAGGAGGAAACTGAGGTCCACCTGGTAAAGGACTTTATCGTGAGCATCAGAGGAAGTCTTTGATGTGCCCTCGTAAGGGATTTGTGGTCGGACTGGGACCCACTGCATCTTTCAGGATACACTGGTTTCCCCTTCCATGAGTGCAGGTCTACCATGACAGACAATGGATTTATCCTTCAGGTTTGGGGACAACTTTCTGGAACATCCGAACTGGGTGCTCAGGGGTTATTGGGCTTCTCTGCCCTCTCAAGAAAAAAATAAAGCCCTATGGGGTAGGGAGAGGAAGGGGAGACAGAGGCCACAGTGATCTCTGGCTCATCTGCAGGAGTACGGAAGGTTAGGGGGAGAGGGGAGCTCACCACAGTGCCTTTTCTTTGCATACCTCTCAGGGACAGACGTGCAGTTCTGCAAGGCTGTAGCTGTTGGCTTCACAACACCTCAAGAGAATATCTTCCATTCTTTTATTTAACTTCCACTTATATCTGGGTTCAAATTCTAGCATTTCTACTTACTCCTTCTGTGAGCTTGGATAACTCACCAAATTCCCATCTGTAAATGTGAATGCATAATCCCTGACTTCCAGGGGTAATGCACACCTAAAACAGTGGTTCGCAACTTCGGCCACACGCAGGAGTCACCTGAGGAGATTTTATTAATACTGATTTCTGGGTCTCACCCCTGAGACACTGATAGAATTGTTCTGGGGTGTAGCCTAGGAAGCAGGAATTTTAAAAGCTCCCCAGCTGATTCTAATATGCAATCAAAACCCAAGAATCTCTGACATACATGTAGCAGGCACTCTATTAATACTATCCCCTCTCATTTCTTTAGTGTTAATTGCCTGTTTGGAATTTATTTTTAAAGATTTCATCAGTTTCTCAGGATGGCTCAAGAATTCTCTATTTCTGCCACCCCACCCCTGCTCATTCCCATGTTGACAACCTCTGCACTTTCAAAACAAATTACTCAACCCCCAGCCAACCGGCAGGCCCTTTACGGAGCTTTGGCTTCTCTCCTGTTGATTGGATGGAGCCAATTGGTTAAGACACACAATGCCCTCCTGCAGGTGCCAATGAGAGAGTCAAACAGATGGAATGATCCATTGTTCATTCTTCAGCCAGGGAACTTCATCACTGGCCTCCAAATCTCTCCCTTATGGCGTGCAAAAGCTCACACAATAAAACCCCAAGTTGCCCCGGGGGGATCTTAAAAGATACGGTTTCTCCCACCTGTGTCCATGTGTCCATAACACCCTACTCCCCACCTTTGTATGAACGCCCACCTCCATTCTTCGTGGACTACTCCCATGTCAGGAGATGCGCCATCAGCCAGTCACTCATTTCCAGCCACGCCTCCCCCAAAGACACTCTCTTGCAGTTATACTGTTCCCTAAAAGCGCTCCATGCTTTGCACAAGTGTGCCCTGTGCCTTAAAAATGTCTTTTCCCCCATGTTCTACCTGGATCCAAGTGTTACTCACCTTTAGAAGCCCAATTCAAATGTTCTCCTCTGCAGTTTACCCAACCTGTCCTCCCTGTCCCAGCCCCAAATCCTCCCCTCCCTCTCCCCACCCAGACAGAATTTAGTTGTTTCCACCCATGCACTCTCATAATCTTTGTCATGCTCGGTTACAGCATTTACCAGGATGCATTATATTGATTTGTCACAGTGGAAACAGATTTTGTAATTTTGTCTTTTTGTAACCAACTCCTAGCACAGGGACAGGGCCTCAGCAGGTGCCAATTGAGTGCCTGTTGGAGTGAATCCAATTCTCTGTCCTCACATCTATACCAGTCAATTTTTGAAACACCTCCCCAAAATAATCGAGATGGATTTTCTCTGTCATCATCTAGAAGCTTATTAGTATTCATCTGCTGTGATAAAACTTTAACAAGAAAAGATTAATTTGCTTGCCTGTGTATGTAGATATGAACCAAAAAAATGCGTAAACACTTACCATAAATCTGAAATAGCACAAAAGATGTCTTGTCTCTGGAAGGAATAACTACGTTTTACAAGAAAGGGAGCGTATTTGGCAGATGAGGGAATGAAAGGGCTTGGGGTGGGATTTTTTGCTGCTTTATTTTCTGAAATGGGGAGCCGATGGGAGAAAGAGCACCTGCTTTACCTTTTCTGGAGCAGGCAGCTGCAAGTGATTAACCTCCAGGGGCGTGATGAGAGGCACGGTCTGGAAGCCATCCTCAACCGAAGGCGGCTTGGTTCCCTTCTCGCTGGGGGTACTGTTCAGCTTCACCATCCTTACGCCTTTCTTCCCAGACCTAAGGCAAGCAGTGGGGTTCTGGTTACAGCAGGAGGTGAGGCAGGGAAAATAGCGCTGTCCTCAACAGCTCCACTCGGGTGGCTTTCGATCTAGTGCTCAGTGATTGCTCTTCCACTAGATTTTCTCACATGATTCCCATTGTCCATTAAAACTTCTTTAATCATCAAAATATGCCACCTGCCCTGGGGGTTCAACAGCCCTCAAATTTGGGGGACTCAAGGAAAATCCCGGACCTACACACAAAAAAATACAAGCTTGAAACAAACACCTGAGACACTAGAGCTCAAGTATTCATACGATCCCAGTGAAAAGCTTCTTCATAGTGCAAAATGAATCCATTATTCAGGGTCCCCCTGCAGTATGATGAATTTCATCCCCCCCACTCTGGTTGCTATTTTATTACATTGGTTTTTCTTCAGTAGTACCCCTAAAACACAATGAATACATTTGGTGTCTCTACGGTTACCCTTTTACAGCATATGTAGATTGTACATGAGCTGCAATTTCCTAAAACAAAACGGGCTGGCTTGGCCCGATCCTGTTATTCAGCCATGGAATGCCTCCATTTCCTCAATAGCGAAGGGCCATTTTTTTTTTTTTTTTTGGTTCCATGGAAAGTTAGCAGCCCCCACATTGCAAGATTGCCAACTAAATAAACAAATCACATTTATTCATCTCCAAATCCCTTGGAAGTCAAATGGTGCTCCCTTCCCACCCCTAAAAGCTTAGCACAACTGAATTTCTCTCATCAATCCTGCTGATGGAACGTTATTAGACAAAACAGGGCTGTCATGGGGGTGAAAGGGTTGGTAAGGGGTTGGAGGATATTGGGGAGTGGTTATAGCAAAAACAAATTCCTACTTACTGTGCTGCACTCTTGGGGGTCAGAGCAGATTCAAGCCAATTTGAAGAGGAGGAGGATGGCCGGGAGTCCTCCCTCCTCAGCCTGAGCTTGCGGTGCTGAAAGGACAGCGCCTCGCGTGCGTCTGGATCCCAGCTTCTGAGAGCGAGGCGGGAGCGAGCGGGGAAGAGCTCCTGGCAGCTGCCTGCCTGCCTGCTCGCTCGCGCCCCCTCCCACTGGGGAACGGGCTCCCACACCATCTGTCATCTGGCACCACCTGCTGTTTCTTATGCATGGCCACAACCGCTGCATGGGACAAAATGCTTTCAAGAAAGTGGAAGGGATTCTGGCCACACCAAAAAAATAGAAAAAGAAAAAAGCATCGTATAACCAGTAATCCTTGAGCCTTCAGAAAAAGTAGAAAAGCAGACACATTCATTAGGAGAAGGGATCACTTCCTAAGACCTTCCAGAACAGGATTATGAAACATAGAATGGTTCAAGACCTACAATGTGCTATAACCTGTGGCCAGGAGAGAAGGGAAACTAGTGTTTACTATGTATCTCCCATGCAGTGGGCACTTTTCCAGCCTCTTTCAGACTATTTCCCTCATTTGCAAAATGTGGTTTCTAATAGCATCTCCGTGATGGGGTTAGTATGAGGCATGAATGAGGCATATGGAAAGTATTCGGTACAGAGAAGGGGACATGGCAAGCACTGCATAAACATAAGCTACTACTCTCACCATTGCACTGTAATCACGCAGGTCAGCCAAGGTAACAGAGCTGGGATAGCACCAGAGCTGGGATTTGAACCATGATCCATTGCAACCAAAGTCTGTATTTGGCCCAGGACATGACATGGCTGCCAGATTGGTGTTTGGAATCAGAGAGGGCAAAGTTCTAGTGTTAGCTTTACCAAATTCTGGCTATATGGATTTTGGACATTTTGTATTCACTCTCTAAGCTTCTATTTCCTTATCTCTGATATGAGAATAACACATCTGTTGCAAAGTGATTGTGAATATGAGAAGAGACTGCGCTCAAGGAAACCCCTTTTAACTCAGAGACAAGGTTCCAAATGGCTGAATTATTTCATCCCTGGAGGTTACTCTTACACTCTCTTCCAATCCACTGAGGTCAGGACTGTTGCCACAAGATTCTCCTAGCTATGGTTCAAATCACTGTTGAGTGTTTATCCCCAACTGTAGTGCTGTTTATGATGTACTTCATGGAGTCCAGCTGTCTTGGAATTTGTATTAGTAATAGCATTCCCTTTCACTTTCAAAAGTATTCTGGTTTGCATGATAAATTGTTTCTTTGCCTTAGTTAGTGCTCATGTCCTGAGCATACGCTCTATTAGCTAAAAGGCCAGGAGAAAACATGCATAGTATCTATATTATTCAGCAAGGAAATTGTTGTGTGCTTGTTTGTGTGTGTGTGTGAGAGAGAGAGAGAGAAAGCACATGCAAAAGAGAGAGAGCTTTCTAAGATAATAAAAGGTATAACACATCAGAGCTGCACAGGGCAATATTAACAGAAGTATGCATATATATGAGAAGGAGATATTCCAATAAATGCTAGTCCCCTGCTCCTTCCTTTCCAAAGACCTGAATGATTTTCAGATGTAGGCATTGTCTAAGGACAGCACAACGTAGACAACCACATTGTGAGGAAATTGTGAACACTTGTGTTCCATCCTGTTATTGCTGCCTCCAAAAGAAAATTTCCTTTGACGTGTCTTGTGATTGATTCACACCCAGAAATCGCACCTTTAATAATTCCGAGCCGAGCTTCTGCACAGGAAAGGAAGCAATCAAGAAAATGAAGAGACAGCCTACGGAATGGAATAAAATACTTGCAAACTATGCATTTGACAAGGGGTTAATATTCAGAATATGTAAGGAATGCAAACAACTCAATAGCAAAAACAACAACAACAACAACAGAACACCCAAATAACACAATTTAAAAATGGACAAAATACCTGAATAGACATTTCTCTAAAGAAGACATACAAATAGCTAACATTTATATGAAAAAGTGCTCAACATCATTAATCATCAGAGAAATTCAAATCAAAATCACAATGAAATATCACCTCACCCCTATTAGAATGGCTATTATAAAAAAGACCAAAAAATAACAAATGCTGGCATGGATGTGGAGAAAGGAGAACTCTTATATACTGTTGGTAGAAATGTACATTAAGATAGCCACTATGGAAAAAAGTGTGGAGATTCCTCAAAAAATCAAAAATGGAACTACCATATGATACAGCAATCCCACTACCAAGAGAAGGACTGTCTCATAGCAATAGGAAATCCAGGTTTCCTGATATGTCAAGCCAGGAGAGAAAACCTGCAGGAAAAAACAGGGCTAGAGTGATGTGGGATATTTCTTCCTTGATAAAGAGGTTCTTGTTTTCTTTTCTAGCTTCTAGCTGTTTTGAAATATACAACAGATTATTGAAAACTATAGTTTTGATAGTTGAAAAAAATTATGACATCTTCTGATGAAGTTTTTGATGCAGGGATATATCCAAAGGAAATAAAATCAGTATGTCAAGGAGATAACTGCACTCTCATGTTTATGGCAGTACTATCTGCAATAGCCAAGACATGGAATCAACCTAAGTGTCCATCAACAAATAAACGAATAAATGAAATGTGGTATATATACACAATGGAATACTATTCAACCATAAAAAAGAATGAAATCTTGTCATTTGCGGCAACATGGATGAACCTAAAGGACATATGTTAAATGAAATAAGCCAGGCTCAAAAAGACAACTACTGCATGATCTCACTTATATGAGAAATCTAAAAAAGTTGATCTCAGAGAAGTAGAAAGTAGAATAGTGGTTACCACAGGCTGGGGAAAGCAGAGGGTAGGGAAGAAAGGGGAGAGATTGATCAACAGGTACAAAGTTACATTTAGATAGGAGGAATAAGTTCTGGTGTTCTATTATATGGTAGGGTAACTGTGTTTAACAACATTATATTTCAACATAGTTAAAAGAGAATTTTGAATGTTTTCACCAAAAATGATAAATGTATAAGGAAATGGATATGTAATGATCAAATGATTTGATCATTACACAATGTATACATGTATCAAAACATCACACCGTACCCCGTAAATATGTACAATTACCATGTGTCAATTAAAAACAGAATAAAAAATTTTCTAAGCCAGAGGTCCTGAGAGATTAGTAAGGTCCAAGAGAAGGGCTGTCTCATGGCAACAGGAAATCCAGGTTTCCTGATACGTGAAGCCAAGAGAGAACCTGCAGGAAAAAACAGGGCTAGAGTGATGTGGGAGATTTCTTCCTTGATAAAGAGGTTCTTATTTTTACTTTTCTAGTGTCTAGCTATTTTGAAATGTATAACAGATTATTGTAAACTATAGTTTTGATAGTTGAAAAAAAATTATGACATCTTCCGATGAGGTTTTTGATGCAGGTATATGTAAACATAAGACAACTGCAACACAGAGTGGAGGCCAAAGGGACCAGTATGGTGGCAATGTTTCCACATTCCACTTGAAGTAGTAAAAGTATTGATTACAACTAAACTCTAAGGTTAAGTATGGCTACTGTAATCTCTAGGGCGCCCAAAAATATATAAAGAGATGTAGTCAAAATACAATAGATAATTTAAAATAGGATACAGAAAACGTTCAAATCACCAAAAGAAGGCAAAAAAAAAGAAAACAGAGGAACAAATCAATTGAAAGAACAGGAAAACAAATCATGAGATAGTAAACTCAAATCTAAACATATCAATAATCACATTAAATATAAATGGTCTAAACAAACCAACTAAAAACAGAGTTTGTCAAAATGGAGGAAAAATACGAACAAAATATATGCTGTCAACAAAAACTCACTTCAAATATAAAAATACATATAGGCTCAAAGTAAAGGGATGAGCTCTCAGCCTTCAGCTCAGAGGAAGCCAAAGTGCAACTCTCTTCTGTCATCCTACATCGGGTTTTATCCAGCACCAGCCACCTCTTCCACGCTGTCCAAATTCAACCACAACACGAGCAAAATTGTGCACCTGAGCTGCATGGGTGGGGATGTCAGGGTCATGTCTGCCCTGGCTTCTAGGATCAGCCCCCAGGATCTGTCTCCAAAAACTGTTGGTGATGATATTGCCAAGAAAAATGGTGACTGGAAGGCCCTAAGGATTACAGTGAAATGGACCATTTCTTTCAATAAAGGATCATTTGACAACTTAAAAAAAAAAAAAAAACAGCGAAGGGATAAAAAAAGATACACCATGATATCACTGACCAAAAGAAAGCTGGAGTAGCTATATTTATACCAGACAAAGAAGACTCCAGAGCAAAGAGAATTACCAACAATAAAGAGGACCATCACATATGATAAAAGAGTCAATCCACTAAGAAGACATAAAAATCCTAATTGTGTGTGTACCTAATAACAAAGCTTTAAAATATATGAAGCAAAAACTGACATAAGTAAAAAGAGAAATAGGCAAAACCACAATTAGAGTTGAAGACTTCAATATATCTTTCTCATTAATTGATTGAAGGAAAAAACAGGAAATCAGCAAGGATATAGAACAGGTTTTTCAGTTTCAGAACTGTTAACATTTTGGACTGGATAAGTAGCCAGGAAGCTGGCCTGTGCATTTTAAGATGTTTAGCAGTATCCCTGGCCTCTACCTACCAGATGCCAGCCACAACCTCCCCCAACTTGTGACAATCGAAAATGTCTCCAGACATTGACAAATGTCCCCTAAGGGAAGGGGACAAAACTACCGCCAGTCAAGAGCCACTCTTGTAGAAGAACAGAACATCATCAACTAACTGGATCTAACTGACATTTAGAGAACACTCCACCCAACAACAGGAGGATAAACATTCATTTTAAGTGCACGTGGAACACTCACCAAGATAGACAATATCCTTTGCTATAAACCAAACCTGAAAACATTTTTAAAAATTGAAATGATACAACGAATGTCCTCTAACCATAATGGAATTAGACCAAAAAGCAATGACAGAATAATAATAAGGAAATCTCCAAACAGGTGGAAATTAACCAACACATTTCTAAATAAACCATATGTCAAAGAGAAAGTCTCAAGGGAAATTACAGACTATTTTGAAATGAACAAAATACAAAATATCAAAATTTGAAGAGTGCAGCTAAAATACTTCTTTAAAGGAACATTCACAGCATTAAATGTGCATATTATAAAAGAAGAAAGTTTTCCACTAAATAATATAACCTATCACCTAGAAAAAAGAAGAGTAAAATAAACCAAAGCAAGCAGAAGGAAAGAGATAATAAAGAGCAGAAATCAATAAAATTAAAAACAGAAAAACAATAGAGCAAATCAATGAAGCCCAAACCTGGTTCTTTGAAAAGATTGGTAAATTTGATAAACTTCTGGAAAGACTGAGAAAGAGAAAAGAGAGAATATACAAATTACCAATATCATGAAATAAAGAGAGGATAACACCATAGAGTATGCAGACATTAAAAGGATAATAAGAAACTACTGCAAGCTACTCTATGTACACACATTTGATGAAGTAAATTAAATAGACCAATTCCTCAAAAACCACAAAACTATCAAAACTCATCAAAGATTAAATGATAATCTGAATAGTCCTAGCTATTAAGAAAATTGAATTTATAGTTAAAATCTTTCCTAAAAAAAGTAATCTTCAAGTCCAGGTAGTTTCACTAGTGAATTCAATCAAAGATATTTTTTAAAAATAGCACCAATTCTATACAATCTTGTCCAGAAAATAGAAGAGAAGAAAAATAGTTCCCAATTCATTCTATGAGGCCAGCATTACTGTGATACCAAATCCAGACAAAGACAGTACAAGACAAAGAAGAAAAAAAGAAAAAAACTACAGGCCAATATACCTCATGAACATGGGTGCAAAAATCTTCAACAAAATATTAGAAAATAAGTCCAGCAATAGACGTAAAGGATAATACATCATAAACAAGTAAACTTTATTCTAGGAGTGCTTGATGGGGGAAAAAAGCATTTAATAAAATTCTAATCACAATAAAAACTGTCAGGAAACTTGAAACAGAAAGAAACTTCTTCAGCCTAATAAAGGGCACCTTTATTTTATTTTATTTATTTATTTATTTTTTTGAGACAGAGTCTTGCTCTGTTGGCTGGGCTAGAGTGCCGTGGCATCAGCCTAGCTCACAGCAACCTCA
>NW_012148631.1:4980822-5000430 GCF_000956105.1 Propithecus coquereli | reverse complement strand
TTGTCCAGATCATTTCTTTCTATTTTTTAGTAGAGACGGGGTCTCGCTCTTGCTCAGGCTGGTCTCGAACTCCTGACCTTGAGCAATCCACCCGCGTCGGCCTCCCAGAGTGCTAAGATTACAGGCGTGAGCCACCGCGCCCGGCCCAAGGACACCTTTATTTTGAAAAGCATGCCCATTCTTATCACTCTTACTCAAAATCATCCTTGGAAGTATACCAGCCAGTGCAACAAGGCAAGAAAAATAAATAAGAGGCATACAGATTAGAAAGGAAGAAATGAAACTATCTTATTTTCAGGCAACGTGATTGTTTACATAGTGAAGCCTAAGAAATCTATTTTTTAAATTCCTAGAACTAATATAATAGGTGGGTTTAGTAGTTATAGATACATGGATATGTACAAATTAATCATATTTCTATATACTAGCAATGAATAATTAGAAACCAAAATGTTTTTAAATACTATTTACATTCCAACATGGGTTTGGGGAAAAAAAACAAAAGAAAACTAAAAAAGAAAAAATATATATATAAAATACCATTTACAATATTTCCCTAAATTAAAAACCCTTAGTATAAACCCAGCAAAATGCATATAGGATCTGTATGGTGAAAACTACAAAATGGTTTCTTTTGAAGGATCTCAAAGACCTAACTAATTGAAGATGTACCAAGTTCATGGATTGGACATTCAACATAGTAATGATGTAAATTCTGCAAAACTTGATCTATGAATCAATTTAGGAGAAGCAATCGAGAGGAGAGCAGAGGTCAGGGCAGGAAAACTTCCTGTGTGTATTCATCAGGACTCTTGTGGTATCAAGTAACAAGTGGTGGGAGCTGCCCTAGACAGAATCAGAAAGGTATTGGTTCAGGAAGCCCAACTGTGGGGACCACAGAATTAAATCAATCTGTGTCTGTCTATCTGTCTATCTACTTACCTTTCTGTTGTCTCTAGTGCTCTCTGTGCTGGCTTTTATTTTGTCAGACCATCTTCCTCCACAGGACGGAAGTTAAGGCTAACATCAGCCTTTGGGACCACCTCTCACAGTGGCCGCTGAGATGCCTTTCTCTGAAGTATAATGTTTAATTTCCAAATATTTGGGGAGTCTTCTAGATATCACTCTTGTTGTTAATCAATAACTCATTGCACTGTGATCAGAGAATGTATTACTTGAGATATAATTCCTTTGAATTTCTTAAGACTTACTTTATGGCTCAGCATATGACCAATTTTGGGTTCAGAGTTGTTGGGTTCAGAGTTTTGTAAAGGTTAGTACAGTCAGATTTATTCATTATATTGTTCCAATGCTGTGTTCACTGATTTTTTTTCTCTGCTTATTCTATCAGTAACTACAGTAAGTATGCTAAAAAAATCTCCTACTGTAACTGTGGACTTACTTATGTCTCCTTTTATTTCTGTTAGCTTTTGTTTTGTATATTTGAGGCTACGTAATTAGGTAGATACAAATTTAGAATTGTTTCTGATGGGTTAACTCTTTTTATCATGACAAAATATCCCTCTCTCTCTACAACAGTTTTTTGTCTTAAAGTTGACTTTATCTAGCTATGCCAGCTTTCTTTTGATTAATGCTTGCATGATAAATAGTTTTTCATCCTCTAACTTCAAATCTCTCTGTATTCTTATCTTTGAGGTTTTCTTCCTGGAAACAGCTTATAATTGGGTTTCGAAATTTGTCCAGTCTGAAAATCTTTATCTTTTGATTGAATTATTCAGTCCATTACATTAAATATAATTATCAAGATATTTGGATTTAATCTATCATCTATTTGTTTTCTACATGTTTCATCTGTTCTTTATTCCTTTCTTTCTCCTTTCTTGCCTTCTGTTGGATTGTTTAAATATATTTGTTACATTTTCACCTATGTTGTCTTTTTATTTAGTCCTTTTTTATTATTTCAGTCATTACTCTAGAGATAACAATGTTCGTCTATGACTTATTATAGTCTAATATAAATTAATATTCCTACTCCTCAGACAATGCAAAGACCCGTCATAAAAATTTAGCTACATTCACACCCTCCTACCTTTGTGCTGTTGTTGTCATCAATTTTAATTATACATATATTTAAGATCCACCATACACCATCATTATACTGAAGCTTTAGTAAGCCCGTATCTGTTTAGATTTACCCAAATGTTTGTCCTTATGTTACTCTTTATTGCTCTCTGCATAACTGGGCTTCCATACAGGATTATTTTATTCTGCCTAAAGAATATCTTTTAGTATTTATTTTAGTGTGGCTATGTTGACAATAAATGTTCTCATTTTTTTGTTTGGTATTGTGCTTCATTTTTAAAGGATTTCTTTGTTAGGTATAAAATTCTAGGTTGACAGTTGATTTTATTTTTCAGCACTTTAAAGATGTCATCTCACTGCTTTGATTTCTATTGAAAAATCGACTGTCCATCTGATTGTTACTCCTTTGAAAATAATGTTTGTCTTTGTTTCTTTACTCTGGGTCCCCGCAATATATTCTCTTGGTTTTTTTATTTAGCAATATTGTTATGTACCAAAGTGTGGTTTTATTTGAATTTATCTTAATTGGGTTTCATAGTACTTCTTAAACCAGTGGTTTGATTCTGTTTGTCAGATTTGACAAATTCTCTTACTTTATTTCTTCAGGTATGTATCGACCCCATTTTTCTCTCTCCTCTTTTCCTGGGTTGCTAATTACATGTATGTCAGGCCTTGTCCCGACATTTCTTATGGCCTTTTCTGTATTGTCCATCTTTTCTTTCCTTCTCCAAGCTTTAAAATATCTCCAAGTAGTTTTTCTACTCAATCTATTTTCTACTTCACTGATCTGCTCATCTGTTCAATCTTTAATAAGTTTTTTTCTGTTTGATTTGCCCAATTTGTTGTTAAATAATCTATTGACTTCTTGATTTTATTTTTTAATATCTAGATATTCCTTATGGATTTTTAAATATATTTTAGGTCTTTGATGAAATTTGGCATCTTGTCATCTATTTTATTGATGATATTATTCAAAACTATTTCAAAGTCCATGTTTGCTATTTCTTGTATCTGGATCACATGTGCATCTGAGTCTATTGCTTTTTTTTCTCTCCTTTAATTTTTGGTAATTTGGCTCTGGCATATCTGTTAATTTTTTAATATTTTACATTGTGTATGAAAAATAATTATAGAGGCTTTAGATACTTTTGTCTTCCTACAAAGAAATTTTGCTTTTATTCTGGCAGGCAGCTAAATAGGAACATATTCACCTTGATTCAATGAGGGATTGAGATAATTAGAGGTCAGGTTTCAGTTTTTGTAAGGCCTGGCCTATTTTTGGTTTGAACAGTCCCTGCAGGGTCTCAAATGGAAGCCGAGGTTATTTACCAGGACCCCTTCCCCACGGCAGACCCCGAACTCCAGTTGTCTGTCTGCAGCGCTGTGGGACTTCAAAAATTCTGTTTAAGTCTCTTAGCTCATCCGCTTCCTATCTGGGCCGTCAGTCTCAAGTACGGATTAGGAATCAGAAAATATCTTCAAGGGAAAATGTTAGAGCAGGCTGGGCTCAGCAGTTGCATTTTCTCTGGGATCTCCTCCCTTCCAGCTGAAAGCTCCAGGCCACCACTTTCTGCTCAGCTTCCAGGCCCGCCGTTACAAATCGGCAGCGTGAAGGGGAAAAGTGATGGAGAATTTGGGGCTTACCCCAATCCATTATTAGCTTCTCTCCAGAACCTTAGCTCCTCAAATCTAGCCTTCATTGGTCCCTCTCCTTCAAATAGCTGCTTTGGATTTTGTTTTTAATTAGCAGAATTTATTCTTTATAGCAGTTTTATGTTTAAAGAAAAATTGAGTGGAAAGTACAGAGTTCCCATATACCCTTTCTCCACCCACCCTGCCCCCCAACACACCCACAGTTTCCCCCATCATTAACATCTGGCATTAGTGTGGTATATTTGTGACCACTGATGACCAAACATTGATATATTATCATTAACCAAAATCCATAGTTCGCATTAGGTTTCACTTTGTATTATACATTCTATGAGTTTTGGCGAATGAATGATGATATGTAGGTATGTTTACAGTATCATATAGGATAGTTTCACTGCCCTAAAAATCCCCTGTGGTCCACTTATTCCTCCCCCGCCTTCCAAACCCTTGGCAACCACTGACTATAAATTTGCTTTTTTCAGAATGTCATATGATTGCAATCATACAGAATGTCGCCGCTTCAGACTGGCTTCTTTCACTTAGTAGTATGTGTTTGAGGTTCCTCCATATCTTCTCGTAACTTGATAGCTTGTTTGTTTTCACCACTGAATAATATTCCGCCGTCTGGATGTACCACATTTTGTTTATCCATTCACCTATTGAAAGACATCTTGCCTCCAAGTGTTGGCAATTATAAATAAAGCTGCTTCATACATTTGTGTGCAGGGTTTTAAGTGAACATAATTTTTCAAGTCATTTGGGTAAGTATCAAGAAGGGCAATTGCTGGATCGTATAGTAAGAGTATGTTTAGTTTTGTAAGAAACTGCCAAAGCGTTTGCACCATTTTGCATCCCCACCAGCAATGAACGAGAGTTCCTGTTGCTCTGCAGGCATCAGTGTTTGAGATTTTAGCCGTTCTAATAGGAATGTAGTGGTAGCTCATTGTTTTAAACAGCTCCTTTTTGTTTTAACCAAAATTTTAGTTGTCTTTAACAGCAGTATTGCTATGACAAGCTTCTCTACCATAGCAAAGAAGAATTTGAGAATTGATCTCTCAGGTTCTAAGTTCAAAACTCCTGCGCAAGGGCTCTCATGGGTCCAGGTAGAGTCCAGTGCCCACTTCTGACAAGGGAAATGAGATTTGTAAGGAGATGACAGCTCCAATTCAAACCGCATGGTTGAACTGGACAAATGCGTTTATTGAAAGAAAGGAAGGGGACATTTCCAAAACGTGGGAAGAAGTGTTGAGCATCCCAAACAACAGCTATCTACCACAATGCCATGCTAAAAGCACAAATTTCATCAGCTTCACCCTTAGCCTAATAATACATGATTAAGGTAATGTATTGGCATTGGCCTGAATGAAGCACAGAAATAATTATTCATTTGAACATTATCTGATATAGCCAGGTGGCTTTCACAATAAATAACTTATAAAGAATAATTTTAAGTCATCCATGTTTTAGCATAGTATCATATGCATTTTTTCACTTATAATTTTTAAATTGATATTGTTTCTGTGAGTTTGTAACTATTTTCCTTAATAATTGTGAGTATAATATGGGAGTTAAGGATACAGTCTCTGGAGCTAGACTCTCTGGGATCAAATTCCAGCTCCACCACTTGCTTGATTTATGATCTTGGAGAAAGTGTTTAACCTCTCTGTGCCTCAATTTCCTCATTGTAAACTGAGGATACTACTAACACTTACCATATTGGGTTGTTATAAGAATTAAATGAGTTAATATACGTAAAGTGCTTAGACAACATCTGTAAGTGCAAAACAAATGTTTACTCTTATTATTCTATTATTAGATAAGCATTTTTAAGAATGAGCTCTTACATTAATCAGTGGTATTGTTTTTAGTTTTCTAATATGTTAATTTATACTTTAAAAAATTTTCTTCTTCCCAATCTCCTTATTTTTGTCTTTTGAACTTCTTAGAACAAATATCTAGTTTGTTGAATTGCCTTCTTCCTGTTTGATAATGAAAGAAATTCATGCTATTACTTTAATTTACTTCTGATTACTGTTGTTTTGTCATTATCATTTTTCAAGTATTTGATAACTGAAGATTTGCTCTGTCTTTAACTCAACAGTTGTTCAGTAAGATGATTTTGGTTGTTTTAATTTCTGAATGCTTGGTTTTTGTTGTTGTTATAATGTATATCTTTTGAAAAGAGTTTCTAGTTTTATTGCATGTAATCTAAGAGTGTGGTCTTTTCTGCTTTGGGGAATGTATTAAATTTTCTTGGGCCTAACATATGAACTATTTCTGTTAAAATTCTCTGGACATAAGGAAAGAAGTCATATTATCTATAAATACAGATTTTTATATGTAAGTATTAAATCATGTCTGTTAGTTATGCTATGTAACTCTTCTATGCCTTCATTTATTTTTCACTTGCTTGATCTGTAAAGAATGGGGTGTTTCTATTTTCCATTATTGTGCAATAACACAATTTCTCCTTGCATTAAAACGATAATATTTGGCACATAATTATGTGATATCACATCTTCTTGTGAATTTTGCTTTTATGGATGTAAAATGACCTATTTGTCCTAATGAGTATTTTGTGGTTTGAATTCCTCTTTACCTAAAATACAATTGCAAACCCTTCTTTCTGTGGTTTGAATTTGCTCTTCCCAGCATTTTATAGTTGGAGTTCGTTTCTTCAGTAGGTCATTATAGGTAATCTTTTCAATACGGGAGTTTAACCCCTTATGATGACATGTATTGTCTCATATTCGTCATACTTTTTCTGATCCCTTGCTATTTCCTTCATTACTTTTATTTTTTCCTACAAAAACTTTTTTCCTCCAGTAATTTGGAAGGTGCACATAATTTTTTTAAATTATGTCTTCAGTTATCTTTTAACATGTCAAAAACATATTTGAAACAACATTGCCTAGCCTTAAAAATAGTACAAAATCTTTTGACCTCTCCACATGTAAAATGAGATAATCAGCACACATTTATTCCTCCTTCTCCTTTTCCTGCCTCTCTTCTCACCCATATTTATAACCTGAGATATTAAACCCAAGTCTTTTTTTCACCGATGCATATTTTCCCATTTTATTTCCATTCACTTAGACAATCTTGTCAGAATTGGAAGAGGGAGAAAAGTGAATATAATGTAAGTCTTTTTCCAGAAGGCCTCAAATGATACTTTCTCTGGAAATAATTATTATACATATATAAGTTTCAGAGGATCTGTGATGCTGTAAGATGGTTTTCATCACATCTTAGCATCTAGTGCTTTGTTTTGTTTCCATGTATGAGTAAACCTCCAATGAAAAATGATAAAAGCACTTTAAATGTCTCATTATGTATCTTGTTGTCAATTTAAGAATGTTATTCAAAATTTAATTGGTCTGGTAGGAATATAAGGTTTTTAGAAATCTGTTCTAAGAATCTCGTAGTCATGAGCACAAAAGAAAGCTATCCTCACACTATTGCTAGGAGCTCTATATTTAAATTTCAAATAACAGCAGTCAGACAGCTATGAAAAGCATGAAATTCTCTTTTTTCTTAAAAAGGGAAGGAGACATCGTCTACTTTTGATTTAAAGGGAAAAAGGACAATGGAGAGGCAGAAAGGCAAGTGGCAGAAAGGCCAGGTGAAATTTCTCCTCCGGGGGCTGGAAATAGATGAAGAAGGGGGCTCTCTAAATAAAGGAGGCCAGGCCTCGGGGTGAAACTTGACATCAACTTAAAACAAGTAGGATGGCTTACAAAGAACCTTCCAATTAAGGTCTAGGAATCTATTTATTATAGAAAGAAATACGTTGATAAGAATAATGGCTTTTTGAGAAAGTTTTTGAATTTTGCCTAGAAACTTATGTCTTTGAAGGGCATCCCAAGGGACTATTTTCCTGTTAAAAGACCCATTCATTTGTCTCTTCTAACAAAAGACTTCCTAGTCTGTGTTGTAAAATAAAACACAAATAAGTGGAAAGTTTCTAGCTGCAGTACTGGTTCCCCAAAAACCCAACTTCAAGGCGCTCTGAGTGCAGGAAGCTTACTAGGGCCGTTCTAGGGACCAAGACGGGAAGGGAAGGAGGCAGGGTGGGCCAGAGGGAGACCATGAGCTGTGATACAGCTCACCAGAGTCCTCAGCAATCCCACAAGTGACAATGGCACTGGGATGGCCCTTCTTAGCTCCCAAGCTGAGATGCAGGTGGCCCCCTTCCCCGAGAGGGCATAACCCTGGGGAAGGCAGCCCTTTTCAGCCCTGGCCAATTCCCAGAGGGGGCTAACACCTAGGGCTGCCAGCCAGCAGCTGAGGGACAAAAGACTCTCAGTCCTGAAGGGGGATCTATCTGGACAGCACGGCATCCGCCACGGGCTCTGTGCTGGGCCATCCTCACGACGTACTCTCTCAGCAGTCACACCCCTACTGCAGACACCAGTCTTATAGCAGTAACTCCTAAGTTTCTACCTCCAGCAGACAGCTGTCTTCTGGACTGCAGACCCACATAGACAACAGTTTCCTTGGTATCTCCACTTGAGGGTTCGCAGACACCTAAGTCTCAACGTGCCCCAGACCGAACTCATAGTCTCTGTTGTGGACTAAATGTCTGTGACGCCCAGAAATTTGTATGTTGAAATCTAGTCCCCAGTGTGATGGCATGAGGAGGTGGGGCCTTTGGGAGGTGATTAGGTCATAAGGGTGGAGCCCTCAGGAATGGGATTAGTGTTGTTATAAAAGAGACCCCAGAGACCCCCCAGCTCTTTTTTCCAGGGTGTGACAAGGAGAAGTTAGCCGCTGCAACCCAGAAGAGGGAGCACACGAGAACTCGACCTCGCTGGCTCCCTGGTCTCAGACTTCTGCCCCCCAGAGCTGTGAGAAATACATTTCTGTGTTTTATCCACCACCCAGTCCATGGTACTTTGAGAAAACCACCCAATCGGACCCAAATAGCCTCTACCCTGGACCCTGCTCCTTCTTCTTGCCTCCTTCAGGGAACTGCCCATCCTCACCCCCTGTTCCAGCCAGCAACCTGAGAGGAACGCTTGACTTCTCCTTCTTCCTCCCTCTTACGCCCAGCTCTCCCTCCCAGATGTCCCTCCAATCAGCCCACCCCTCCCTGTGGCCGCAACTCCACCTGACTCCACCCCTCCTCCCGACCTGTGGAGCCTCCTGACAACTGCACTTCCCCCCACCGGTCTCACAGCCCAGGCAGTCTTTGTAAAATCAAGACCACGGTCACCCCTGCCTGTTCCACTCCTCCCCTGCGACTGCACCTCAGCCTCCCTGACGTCCCAAACACTCACCTCTTCCCCACCGAGACTCCACACAGTGCTTCCCCTCACCATTCCTCTTCAGGGAGTGCCCTTCCCACTCCTTCAGTGAATTCCTCATGGCTCCACGGAGCCATTTAAATGTTGCTTCCTCAGGAAAGTCTCCCTGAGGTCCTGGACTACATCCAACTCCCCTGGTATATGTTCCCTTAGCACCCTGTTCTTCTATGTTGCCATACCTATGGTACTTAAAAATTACATGGCAAGTTGTGTAATTGTGGTTTGATGAGAATAAAGGTTAGTTTTTGCAATCTAAATATCAACCACCAGGGGGTGGATGGGTAAACTTTGGTTCATTCCATATCATGAAATACACAGTCATTAAAAATGGTGGCAGAGAATATTGAATAACATGGAAAAGGGTTATGATACAGTGTTCAGTAAAAAGAGGAATCAAATTGTGTAGACATTATGATTTCAACTATGAGAAAATACAAAGACTAAAAAATACAAAGCCTGTTTTTAGGGTTTTTTCCTAGATGGTGTTATGGGTGATTTTTATGTTTTTAAATACTTTTTTGCCCTTCATCTCCCCCAAAACATGCTATTTACTTTTAAATAAATGGGGAAAAAAATGAATAATTTTCTGCCAGAGAAAAAAATCCATTGAGTTCTAGAAAACCTACATTATTAAAACAAAACAAAACAGTGGATTTATCAAAGACTAGTAAGCCAACATGATGAAATCAAATATTTGAGTAGAAGTTCGCTGGGTGTTATGGAAGACCTTATGAAAAATTCCTTTTATGGGCATGAAACTCTCTGATATACCAGGGAAGATCAGCAGACTATAAACATCTATTGCTCTTAAACAAATTCAACACGGATATAAGTGCCCCCTCCCAGAAAATGGACCAGATATCTCCACCAAGGAAAAAATATGTGTAGTATTTGCAAATTCCTTGTGAAAAGTCCGTCTTTGTAAAAAAGGTATGCTTGTTTGATTTTTTGGTAATGTTAAAGAATAGGGAGGAAAAAAAATCTCCCCTCACTGACTCAATCATATAAGAAGTTCTTTGCCTCCTTTCAGCCCATTCTCAAAACAGTTGCCAAAGTAGTTTTGTTAAAAGTAAGTTCATGTCAACCCTCTGCTCAAAACCCTCCGATAGTTTTCCATCTAAGTCCGAAGAGATGGATGGATGAACTTCTCACTTGAACCTGACTGACATGAGACAGGAGACACACATGGATGTCACCATCCTCCCCAAGCTCTGCCCTAGACCGTTCCATAATTGAAGACTCCCACCTTCAGGCAGGAGTGGGTAGTACATGTTTGGTAACTACTGGGCATTGAGTTTTGTTGGGATAATTTCAGTTTTCGGTTTGTCTCTGCCTATTGATGTACAGAAGATTCCATTTTATGGTAATTTTTAAGAAAGAAAAGAAAACGTCTGGTTCAGAGTGGAAATATCCCTAATGTGGCATATATTAAATACTGAGGCTAATGGAGCCATCCATAGTCAAAATAAACTATTCCCAGTTCTTTAAAAAATTTCTCTATACTTCACCATATTCCTAGAATGATAGGGTCCAATGAGGATGGACACACTAGGGTCACAGAAAGGCTAGCATGACAACTGACATTCTGAAAGTCTTAGCCAGTGCAATAAAGCAAGAAAAATAAGTAAAAGGCATATACAGATTGGAAGAAATAAAACTTTTTGTTTAAAGATTGTCTATAATGATTGTCTGTAAAACAATCCCCCAAATTTCTATATACTAACAATTAACAATGAAAAATTCAAATTAAAAGTGCCACTCAGAGTAGAACCAAAAACCACAAAATATTTAGGTATACATCTTACAAAATTGTGCAAGATCTGTAGACTGAAACCACAACACATTCAAAATGTAACAAAATCAAAGATTTAGATAAATGAAGACTTATCTCATGTTCATGAATTGGAAGATTCAATATTGTTACCGTGACAATTTTCCTGAAACTGCTCTATACATTCAATGCAGTTAAATAAAAATCCCAGGAGGGTTTCTTGTAGAAATCAATAAGCTGATTTTCACCTTTACATAGAAAGGTAAAAAAAAAAAAAAACAAACAAAAAAACTAGAATAGCCAAAACCATTTTAGAGAAAAAAACATCTTAAGCTGTAGACATGATACCTAATTTCTAAAATTATTTACTATAGCTAGTTGTAGGACAAACTAGCCCCAAAATACTATAGCCTCAAGACAGTGTGGTATTGGAGAAAGAATAGACACCCAGATCAATGGAACAGAACAGAGCGCCCAGAAATAAACCCACAGACATGATCTATTGATATTTTTAAAGCAATCTTTGTTTATTATCTATTATTACAATATAGAATAATTTAGCCTAGGATTAGAATAGAGTTTTTTCAGTTTTTTTATTTTGAGATAATTGTAGATTCACAAGCAATTGTAAGTAACACTAGAAAAATACTATGTACTTTACTCCGTTTCCCCCAATGGTGACATCTTGCAAAACTATAGTGCAAAATCATATCCATGATATTGTCATTGATGCCGTCGAGATACAAAAATTTCCATCACCACAAAGCTCTCTCATGTGGCCCTTATATAGCCACATGCACTTCTCTCCATCCCCAGCCCTCTCCTTAACCCCTGGCAACTACTAACCTGTTTTCCAGTCCTACAGTTTTGCCATTTCAAGAATGCTGTATAAATGGAGTAACACAGAATATAACCTTCTGAGATTGGCTTTTTTCACTCAGCATAATTTTCTGGTGATTCATCCAGGTTGTTGTATGTATCAATAGTTTGCTTCTTTTTATTGATGAGTAGTATTCCATGGTGTAGAGATACCACAGTTTGTTTAATCATCCATTGAAGGATATCTGGGTTGTTTTCAGTTTTCGTCTATTAAAAATAAAGCTGCCATCAATATTCATGTACAGATTTTTGTGTGAACAGGAATTAATTTCTCTGGGATAAACGCCCAATTCAGGGTTGTATAGTAGTTGAGTGTTTAGTTTCTTTAAGAAATTGCCAAGCTAATTTTTAAAGTGGCAGCACCATTTTACATTCACACTAACAATATTCAACAGTACCAGCTGCTCTATATCCTTCCAGCTTTTGTTACAGTCAGGTTTTTTTTTATTTTATCCGTTCTAATATGTGTGTAGTGTTATTTCACTGTGGTTTTAATTTGCACTTCCCTAAAGACCAATGATTTTGAACATTTTTTCATGGGCTTATTGACCTCTCTGTATCTTCTTTGGTAAACTATATGTTGTTTTCTTACTGTCGTGTTTAGAGTTCTTTGTATATATTAGATACCAGTCTTTTGTCAGATACGTGATTTTCAAATATTTTCCTCATTCTGTAGCTTTCAATTCTCTTAACAGTGTCTTTTGCAGAGCAAAAGATTTTAATTCGATGCAGTCCAATTTATCAATATTTTTATTTTATGGATCGTTCTTTGGTGTCGTATCTAAGAGCTCTGCCTAATCCTATGTCATGAAGACTTTCTCCTACATTTCTTCTAAACATTTGTGGTTTTACATTCTACACTTAGATCTATTATCCATTTGGAAAATTTCTTTTATATAAGATGTGAGGCTTAGGGTAGAGGTTTACTTTTTTGCACATGGATATCCAATTGTGCCAGCACCATTTACTGAAAAGACTACCTTTTATTCACTGAATTGCATTTGCACATTTCCTTTATAAAATATCAGTTGAGACTTATGCTTCCATGGAAATGGAGTAGACATATTTTTCCCTATTTCTATCACCAAGTATTAAAAACTAAAAACCTTGGACATTATACATAAAACTAATATAAGAAGACTCTAAAAACTGTAGAGAAGTAAACAGACTGGTTATGAACCTCGAGACCCAAGGAACAACACAGCGATGAGTTCCCTGAGATTTTTTTTAGCTTCATATATCCTAGACCTGAAGCTTATTAAGTTAGCAACCTGGAAATTACGATAAGCACAGACCAAAAAAAGGCGCAACAAAAGCCTGGACCAGGAAAGGGATAGCCTAGAAAGACAGAAAACTTTAAGACAACAACCACTTTAGCCAACTACCATAGACAACATCGGGGCCCCAACCACACCCACACCAGCAAGGGCTGAGTAGGAGGCCCAGACTTCCACCCTCATGGGGCTATATTGATGTGCACCCAAACCTTCAGTGGGGTGATGCCAGAAGATGCAAAGTAGTGAGCCAAGATTTTTAGCCCATTGGCCAATAATGAGCCTTCTTTTTCCCTTTCATTCTCCCACTGACTAGGTATCAGTGGAGTTCACATGAGAAACAAGAAATCAGGAAAAAGAAAACAGGAAAACAAAGACCAAAAAGAACAAACAGAAAACAAATAATAAAATAGAAGACGTCAGTACTAACATTAACTACATTAAATGTAAATGACCTATTATACGATAAAAGACAGAGATTGGCAAAGTGGATTAAAAAACATGACCCAGCTCTATAGTGTCTATAAAAATCTCACTTCACATATAATGATATAGGCAGGTTGAAAGTAAAAGGATGGAAAGAGCTATAATAAAATGAATGTAGGAATATTTATATTAATGCCAGATAAAGTAGACTTAAGTGCAAAGAAAATTACTAGACAGAAAGAACATTATATAATGATAAAGGATCAATCCACCAAGAAGAGCTAGCAGTCCTAAACATGTATGCACCAAATAATAGAGCTGCAAAATATGTGAGGTAAAAACTGATAGAACTTCCCTGGCATGGGCAAGGCAAAGGCATTATATGTAACCAAAATGTTTGTACCCTCATGATAGTCTGAAATTTAAAAAAAAGAGAAAAGAAAATGTAGAACAATTGCACTGTAAAAAGCAGAAAATACAAAAAAAAAATAAATAAAAGTTATAATCTATAATTCAGGGATTATCATGCCACACATACCACTCAGGAAGGCAGCTCTTTGATAGCTAGATGGTGAATAACCAACCCAGTGCCCCATCTTACTGCCTACTTTCCCAGACCATTCCTGACACCACTTGTCTTAGTTTGGATCCTTCAGAGACCAACTCCAAAGCAGAATATGTGCAAGGTATTTACTGGGGAAATGCCTGTGAGGAAAAATCGAGAGGGAACCTGGGAGAACCATTGCACGACGATGGACTGGACTCTGCAGGGACGAGAGGGAAGGAAAAGTCTTAGACTGTCTCTGGTGCCGTTCTAAGAAAGTTTCAGCAAGGCAAATAGAGACTCCTAGGCCTGTCTTGCAGAAACATGCCTGCCTTAAAATCCTTGCCACGCTTAATCACTGGCAAGGAGCAACTTGCTGGGAAGAATGGCCTCATAAAAACGCAGTAGTTGATTCACCATGCAACACAGCCAGGCCATCAGTCAGTTACGCCCTGTAGTAGGAAATGTGAGAAGCATATTTTCACGGCTGACATAGATATGATCCATGACTCAGGAACTTGGATACTACTCCAGTAGCACACCACTGCCTAGCCAACCATTCACCCTATAATAAAACGCTGCACTAGTGCAGTTTCCCCTCCACTCCCAGGGTTTTCAGTCTCCCTACTACGACTGGATGTGAAAATATCCTGAATTTAATGAGTTCCTACACCAAAAGATCTCACTGGTTTTTCCTCATAATTCCAGGGCTAACGTGAAATCCTCCAGGTGACCTGACTAAATGGCTAAATGATATTTGGAAATACTGACATTATTCCTTCTCGATTCTGTATTCACTGAAATCTTTCATTCAAACCACTAGAAGATCTCTTTCCTCCCCTCCCCACCCTATACAGCTAAGCATAAAACACCCACTGCAGACCCCACAACAGAAGTTGCCAGTGGGCTAAAATAAAATGCCTTCAGTCTAAGAGGCAGAGGAAAGGGAAAGTCAGGTATAGATTTGGTGAGTGAGTGTTCCTACTCATGGGAACCAGATAAAAGACACTCTGGGCTGGAGATGAAGAGAAGGCAGGACCACATAGTAGTCTGAGGTCTTTAATAACCCCTACTGGAATTATAGAACCATAAATAAGTCACAGTTATCAGTTGTGTGTCAGCAAGGAAAAGTCTTAATATGTTTATTATGTTCTATTTAACAAAACAGATTTTACACATTTTCACCAGAAATTATTAAACAAAAATTAAAAGATTGAGAAGAAATATTTAGAGCATTCATTTCAGTGGGAGTCTTCATTACTCCGTGGTTCTACAGCAGTAGGACAAAGTTTGCCTCTTGCATTAAACTCATATTTTAAATCTAATAAATACTGACACACCTAATAAAACAAACTACTTTATTGTGTTAAGTTATATAAGTCACATAAATATAAACATACATTGAAGCAAACCTAAAATCTTCATTCACATTCACCACAAAACTTTATGCAGCATAAATTACAGTATAAACATGTCTCATTTCGCAATGGATTTAAGTTGTGTAAGCTAAAATTTGAAGCTTCACTCAAGAATTCAGCAGCCTGAAAATTTACCCAGAATACGCCAAAGAAGTTGTATGACCCCTTGTGGAAGGGAACTTTAGACCCCACAGGGCAGGCAAGACCTAGGCCATATGCCCAGGCAATGTGTCCTTCACCTGGAAACAGGCAGATTTGGTAAACAGTCACTAGAATAACACATTAACACAAATCCTAGGGTGTTATAGTCTCATGAAGTAATTAAGTTGTAACTAGAGGAAGAAACAAAACTATGAATTATATATAGTCCTTATACCTTGTACTATTTCATGAGAATTTTATATATAGCCTGTAATACCTTTGTAGGAGAATTGAGGAAACCCACCCTCTCAATGTCCCCTAAAAAGAATGGATGTCAGCACTGTTATTCTTCTGGTTATAAAAGAAAAGGACTTGCCACCTCAGGGGGAAGAAGCAACCAGTGCACACAGAGTTTGACCACAGACAAGCCTCTTTTTATTTTTCCCTCCTAAGTTTCCAGTTCTCCCTAGGCCTTTGATTCAATTTAAGAAGAGAGATCATACCAGCAAAAAGCAGAAAAATTGGTGTAGGTAAGCATTGATTACTACTTAATATCGAGTAGAAAATAAAGGGACATCACTGAAAAGTATTTCTAAATGATTTTCAGAATTCTAAACCTTCCATTCATTGACTTAAAAATAATGTGTCTATTAATTAGGGGCCTGGCAAGGTGAAGGGTAACTCCTCTGATCTTTGCCCAAAAATTTTCCTAAAATATTCTATTTATAGTATAATGTATCCATATTAAAAATGCATACATTTACTAATTTCCCTTTGGATGAAAAGATGGCTTAAATAATCATCAATTTAGTTGTTTTGTTTTATTGAGATAGGGTCTCACTCTGTTGCCCAAGCTAGAGTACAGTAGCATCATCATAGCTCATTTTGCAACCTCAAACTCCTGGGATCAAGCAATCTTCCTGCCTCAGCCTCCTGAGTAGCTGGGACTATAGGAGCATGCCACCACACTGGCTAATTTTTCTATTTTTTGTAGAGATGGGGTCTCAATATGTTTCTGGGGCTGGTCTTGAACTCCTGGCCTCAAGTGATCCTTCACCTCAGTCTCCCAAAGTACTAGGATTACAGGCGTGAGCCACTGCACCTGACCCTATTAGTTTAAACACCCAAAATAATTGTTGCTTTGCAAATTATAGGGGTTTTATTTCCATAAAATAATTGAAAACTTTAGAAAAAGTGAGGAAGCCAAAAATAATTTAGATGAACCCAAGTTTAATTTAAAATAGTTACATCTAAAAGAAATGACTAAAGCAGTGGTTGTAGACTTGGTAATAAAAGAGGAAAGTTGGCAATTATAAATGCATACAACTGTATTGATAGGCTAATTTAAATTTTATGTATAAGATAAATTTAAAAGTATATAGAATAAGTATTAATTCTGAAAATAACACTTGCATACATACGATAATATTTAACTAAACTTCTTATTAAGTTGCAAAGAAATACTACTAATATATAAAGAAGGTAGTTTTTCTACTCAACTATTAAAGTCCCAATTCCAACAAAGCACACCAAAATTAACAAATAATTATGATTCAATTAAATGTTTCATCTTTGAACTCTTCATAATCTTCTCTAAGAAACAGATCCAAAGATAAATTAATCCTAAATAAAAGATGACAAAATTGAATTTTGTTAATATAAAATATCATAGTCAGTAGTCACTGTAAAATTTTAACATTTCTAAGACTGTAAAGCAACGGTTAGACACTCCCTGTACTTAAGTGTGTTAATGACTTTTAATTTGTCTAGTAGACCATAAAAAGCTTCTGATGGACTTAATATGTTATATAAAATACGAGTTATCATATTTTTCTTTCCGCTCCAACTCTTGCCAATACCCTTGGTGACTTCAACAGCCCCATTTACAAGGACTGTGTCAGAAAAACACTCTATCACAAGCCTTCATCTCCAGACCACTTCAGCCACTCACAAGGCCATTACTAAGACACTGTCATCACTTGGAACTTGTGCTTTACTTCTAGGTGCAGGAACTCTTAAAAAATGTTCCTAGCAGACATATTCTGTACTCCTACTTTTTGTATCCCTATACTCTCACTAAGCAAGGTCGTTGCCCTCCTTTGAACCGCCAGTGCCTTGATCTCCTGCAAACTTCATTTGCTTCCCTCCTTAGTCCCACACTCAGCTCTCCCATTACTCCCGATTAAGTCCCCAGAATCCCGGACTCTTACACAGCAAATTCCTCTTCATCCTCGACATTGCCTAACATTCTATACTCAGTCCTCTCTCCTCTTTCTGCATCTTCACATTGAGGTCTTCATCTACAGCTACTGCTAGAACTACATATGACCTTTATGCGGTATAGATATTACACTAGCTCCAATACAGCACTTCCAATTACTTGCTTGGAATTTTCACCTGGGTTCCTTACTATTACCTAAAATTCAACATGCCAAAAATAAAACTCAGTACTTTCACAAAACAAGTTATTTCTCCTGACTTCCTTATTCTTATTTATACTTTCTCTCAACTCAATATCATCTTTCCTATCCCCTACATCTAATTATTTGTCTCCTCTCCACCCCCTCCACCACCCTCATTCAAATGGATTTCACTTTCCACCTGGACTGCTATTACAATTCCCAGATTTTCTTTTTCAGCTTCTGTTTCACCTCCATTCCAAATCTTTCCACAAATGACATCAGATTCTTTCTAAAATGCAGATCTGATAGCTCCACTGCTTTAAAATGTTCTATATGTTTATGAAGAATAAGATATTTGCATAGCCTCTCATTATCTTTCCATGAAATACTTATTAATTACAAAAGAAAAAATAGTAACTACAAATGGGTAACAACCAAAAGATCAAAATTAACATCATCAATAAGGTATCAATGAAGATCACGTGACTCAAGATGTGATACTCTGTGAAGGAAACAATGTTACTTATGTAACATTCTAGCAAAAAATACAAAACATGAACCAACTCTTGAGAAGGTATCCAAGTATGGAGGAATAAACTGAAAAATGACTGGCCTGTATTCTTCAAAAATATCCATATCCCCAAAGACAAAGAAAGGCTGACAAACTGTTACAGATTAAAGAAGGCCAAATAAATGCAATATATGATCCTGAACTGGACCCAGTACCCAAAAAAACCCTGTTAAAGACATTAGTGGGACAATGGAGAAAAATTGGAGTGTAGACTATAAATTACATAAAGGTTTTATATTGATGTTAAATTTCCTGAATTTGGTAATTGCAAAGTGGTTAGATAAAAGATAACCTTGTTTTTAGGATATAGACAATAAAGTATTAAAGGGTAATACTTTATACATACACAGAGAAAATGAGAATAAAAAAGCAAATGCGGCAAGATGTTAAAAATTAGTGAATCTTGGTAAAGGGTATGCTGGAGTTCTTTGTAAATTATTCTCACAACTTTTCAGTACATTTGAAATCATTTAGTATAAATGCTTAAGAAAATGTTCCATGTTTCTTCATTCTCTACTGAACCCAGAACAAATCCTCAGCCCAACAGTCAAGTGAGACTTTTTGAAATACAGTCCAAGTATAATTTTATATCTTTCTTAAATTATTTCCTTAAATAATCTTTAATCAACTGTACATTCCCTGAACATTTTTTGAACTCCATGAATTTGCTCACGTTCATGGCTAAAATATACTCTCCTCCTCACACTCTCAGTTATAAAAGTCTAATTTCTCTTTTTCAAGGCCTAGCTTACCTCTTCCAATACTTTCCAAATCCCCCCACCAGATGTGATCTTTCCCTAACAGCTGAATGAACCCAGGTGATTAGTAAACCGGGGGCACAACTGAAAAAAGGGGGGAAAAGATGATATGCTCAGTTTAAAACCTGTGGCATTAAAAAGTAACTATGGAACAGCCTAAAGAAAATCAGAATTACATGATCAGAGGTGAGCGGCGTAATGCAGATTTAAGGGTCATACACTCAGGAAGAGTAACCGAAGCAATAAAATCTGTGCATTAACTCAGAGTGAACATGCAAAGAGAGAACAGGACCAACGATTACTCCTCGCACAGCACTCATTTTTACGTGGTAGCAGAGGAAACAAACTAAAAAAACACAGAAAATATGGTCAGTGAGGCCAGACGAGAGCCACGACACAGCCTGCAGGACACTGAGAAACAC
>NW_012148631.1:4972930-4980772 GCF_000956105.1 Propithecus coquereli | reverse complement strand
AGGAGGAGGGGACGGGCATATGCACAAACAATGAGTGCGATGCGCACCTCCGGGGGAATGGACACACTTGAAGCTCGGACTTGTGGGGGAGGGAGGGTAAGGGCATCATACGTAACCTAATCATCTGTACCCCCATAACATGCTGAAATAAAAATTTTAAAAAAAAAGATAGTATTAATGTAAATAGCATGTTCAATGAAAAAGAGAACTAAGTAGAGATATGAACAAAAAGAAGAAGAAAACACGAAGTGTGGAGAAAAAAAGATAGTATTAAATTTGATAGCATGTTCAATGAAAAAGAGAACTAAGTAGAGATATGAACAAAAAGAAGAAGAAAACACGAAGTGTGGAGAAAGCAGTTTCAACAGCATCATGGAGACAGGGCCCAAACAAGTTTTAAATGTCAATAAATATTGAATGTGCCAAACACTAAACGTAAGGAAGGAAATAGGCTGGAATCAGCAATGGGCATATATTAGAGGTTGGAGAAGGTAGGATATAAAAGAGAAGGGAAAAAAATCTTTGTAATTATTATCTAAATGAATTCTTACCAGAAGATGATAAGAAGATTCATCTTGTATAATTTGAGCCTAGGAACAACATAAAAAATAAGGAAAATTCAAGTTGGCCTCTAGCACTGTTTTTCCCATTAATAAATATGTATTAAGAATAAAAGTTATATTTTAAAATGCTAATTATTAACTTTATTAAAAAGTTGTATAATCTAATTTAAAGTTGTAAGGCAAAATAATGAACTAAAAAGATATCTTCTGTTAACAAGAGGCTATTTTTGAAAAACACAGCATATTATTTTAAGTTGTTAAATAATCCTTTCGAGATTACTTTACACTTAGTAGAAGGCCTCTTACTGAGGCACAAAAGAATGCAACAAGTTCAAAGTTATGCAGTGATCTGGATTAGCACTCAGAAAAAGGTACCAGTTTTTTGCACACTGCTCTGCCTATTCAAAACTCCTTTTCATTTAAGAAACCTCTGACTACTTTTATTCTTCCTAATCCCTGCTCCCATCCTTCTCCTTATTAATTGCATAAGAAAAGTAAAACAGAATATTATTAATCTGAACATTTGTTTATATGCCATTATTGCAAATAATTTATGCTATTAGTGATGCACTATTCTGCACAATAAGTTTCTACTGTTAACATTGCTTACAAATGGCACTGTTTTAATGATTATCTTATGAAAATATACTTCACAAAATCAAATACTACAGGTTTACTGACTATCAAATAGAAGTTGCTATCGAGTGACTATACTAAGAACTCATAGAAACATGCATAATAGCATGTGTATTAGGATGTGTATATGAAGGATAAAAAATAACTTGTGATTTATAATTCATATGGCACTATAATTACAAAAATTTTATCCAATGTAATTTTTTGAGAATCCAGAATTACCAATTTTTTTTTTTTTTTTTTTTTGAGACAGAGTCTCGCTTTTGTTGCCCAGGCTAGAATGAGTGCCGTGGCATCAACCTAGCTCACAGCAACCTCAAACTCCTGGGCTCAAGCGATCCTCCTGCCTCAGCCTCCCGCGTAGCTGGGACTACAGGCATGTGCCACCATGCCCGGCTATATTTTTAGTTGTCCGATTAATTTCTTTCTATTTTTAGTAGAAACGGGGTCTCGCTCTTGTTCAGGCTGGTCTCGAACTCCTGAGCTCAAACAATCCGCCCGCCTCGGCCTCCCAGAGAGCTAGGATTACAAGAGTGAGCCACCGCACCCGGCCCCAATTATTTTAATAAACACGATGGACTACACTTAATTTTACTCTGACCACAGTATCAACTCAATATTGATGCAGCTTTGGAACATGGTTTAATTCATGAATTAAATCATGAATTAAATCAAATAATGACACCAAGGCCATAACTCAAGTACAAATTTTGTTAAATGCATTACATTACACTGCAGCATCCATGGAAAGAAAATGACTACATGAAGTGACACAAAGTATAATTTTATATTGTAGTTAAAATGTTTTTCTTCATCAATATGGATGAGTTTTATAACTTTTATTTAAAAATTGGCATTAAAATTCACATTTAACAGACAAGTATGTTCCCTTTGCTCAGTAAATTCCAAGCAACATGCACCTTCTTCTGCACTCATCCATCACACCTACAGCTTTGCTCTACTCTACACTCCCTGCTTGAAGGTGCTCTGTATTTTTAATTATGATGAACGATAATAATATGGTAGCCTCATTTCTATAGTTCTGTACACTGAGTGTAACAATCAGGAAAACTATTGGTCACATGTGACCCCAGGATGACTAAACTATTATAGAGGCCACTGTTCCTTCATACAATAAAAACTGTGAACTTACTTTCACTAGATAATCTTTGGCATTTCAGCCTGAGTCTATATTTTTCATTTTCTTCAAGCATTCTAGAAATGACTTTGTATACTCTATTCCACACCGAAACCTTCAAAAGATAAGCACAGTTAAGGAAGGCTGAGCAGAAAAGTAGAAATATATTTTAATGGAGGCAACTGGGGGAGTGACAGCTGTGTTGTATGAAAATTGATATAATCATTATAAAACAATATTAGCACTTAAAGAACTAAAACTTAAATGGAATTTTTTCTGCACGATCACTGCATTCTCTCTCTTTTTCCAATTTCCTGGAATTTCTTTCCTGTAGTATTTAAATTAACTGCTCTAGCTGAAGTTTCCTTTTAGAGGCAATGTCTGTAGAGTCTTACCTAAATGGTTCCAACACATTCAATTTTTAAAGGTAATGAAAAATAGTGAATTTCTATTCTGATGTCTAAACTACTGGGAAATGATTTGGTTTTTTAATGTATTTTATTTTAGTTAGGAATTAAGTATTTCTCCTAGGATGTAACAAAGCAAAATTATGAGAGAACATAAATATACTAGAATAAAAAGAATGAGGATTATGGAATCAAACAGATAGTATAGGCTCAAATTCTGGCTTTGCCACTTACCAGATTCTTGACATCAGGCAAGTGTTTAAATCTTATCTAGGAATAACTTTATATATGGATTATTAGAATTAATGAAAAATATATATGCAAAGCACCTTATCCAAGTATCTGGCACATAGTAATTAAAAGTAAGTATCAGCTATTGCTCTTTTCTCCTCAAAAAGGAACTGGTTCTTGAAAGAAATATTTCTTAGTACAGTGGAAAGTAGATGCTCACTCAAAACATATTTGGTGCAAGGGTTAGTAACTTTGAATACTATTTTATACCATAGATGGATTATACATCAAACTCAAAGCCCAGAAACAATATAATTTTATGTGTCATTATCAACTAATAATTTCTTTAAACTGTATAAAATATACGGTAGCAATCAAAGATTAGTAGAGCATCTGATCTTGAATGTGTTTAAAACACTCAAGTTACCATGACATTTGGACAACCAGCAGTGAGAACAATTCGGCAGTAATGGTTCATCCTTGTCAGCTTTCCTTCCAGAAATTTAATAAGCATTCTTCGTCTTTGAAAAGAGTAATATGACACCAATATAGATAGATTATTCCTTTCTATGAAATCTATGATTTTATTCTTATACTACATTATCTATCACAGTTTATTATATTCTACGGAACATATATCACTTTGAAAAATCCTCCAGTTGGTTACATTTTGATTAAAATGTGCTTTACATCTTCAAACACTAGAAGATCCTTATGGTTAATAAACATTTCCAAACCCAGTTCCACTTCTGCTAAATTACTTCTATTTTCTCATTTCAGAAAATTAAATTATTCAAAAGATGGAACTGTTTTCATTGTCTTGAATATCTTTACACATTTGTATTTAGAGAAGATGACCTAAAATTCAAATATTACTGATTCCCTTTTACAGTAATATACCTTTTTCTTTTTTTTCATTGTTTTGGAAGCTTCATTCAATGGTATGGGAAAATCAAACTTTTTAGCTGCATCCTTCTTTATTGAACCTAGTTTTTAAAAAGAGAGTGAAAAGGTCAAGACATATAAAGATTCACTATCCCGAGAAATGAGATCACATAAATGTCTCTTGAGCTCTCTTGGTATTTTTACACTTGTTGGTATATTTCTGATCACTATAATATGCTGAAAACCACCAAGAAAACTAGAGATAAACAACTTTGTAGGTACCTAGGAAATTATCCTTCTAATTCAATCTCCTTCCTTCTCTGAGTTGTAAGGTCAGTCCCAAAAAGGCTAACAACAGAATAAACAAATACAAGGAATCACATCTTGCTCTAGTATATCTCTACAGCCTCCATTCTTCTCAATTCAACTCCAGATACACATTATGCTTCCAACTACACAAAACACCTTGTGGTTTCTCAAATGCATCTTATTCTTACCCCTCTCAGCCTTTGCACATGCTGCTCTATCTGGCATGTACACATGCGCACACACACAAACCTGCCAGGCAAATTTTTACCTGTTCTTCAAGACTCAGCTCACACGTCACCTCCTCTCTACGGCCTTCTCTGAAACACACACAGTTCCAGACACAGCATTGGCTCACAGAGCACCTTCTTAATGGTGCTTGGACCACTTTTATTTCACGTATTTATAATGTGTTTTCTTCACTAGGTTCTGACCTCCTGGAAGGCAATGGCCATGTGTGTCTATTCATCTTTCTATCCACCCTACCAGACATACAGTAGGACTAACAAAGGTTTTCCAGAGTGAGAAAGCTTCCTGACCACTCACTAAGCTATCCTGCCTTCCCAAATGTTAACTGCTAGAAGAAAAGCTAAGGGCCTGTGTGCCCAAATACAAAATTATAAAACAATGAGCAAGTGCTCCCTGAAAGCCTTTGTATTTGTTCTTTTATCTGGAACACTCCCAGTACCCAGCCGCTCCCCACCTCATTCCTGCCCTATCACCACTCTATACTTCACTTTCTTCTACTCTTTCAATACTTAGCTTTCCAAGGAGCCTTCTCTGATCTCACAAAGCACCCTACACTAAGTTATTATGGGATTTATCACATTGTTTACTTGAAGAATGTGTTTTATTCTTCAGTAGATATCTACTACCTAATTCTATACATATTATTTTCACTGAGGCTAGCTCCAGTGTAGACCATGGATTTTGTCCTGATTTATGTTTCAAATTTTTCTCTAGTCCTTTTTCCACACACTCTGACTGAGTCAAACTGTTACTTCTAGTTCTGCCCTGATCACTGCCCATCACTAATCCACACTCAGTGCTTTGCTCACATTTTTTTCCCACATATAATTCCCTCCTGTCTCAGCCCCAAGTGCAAATCTCAAGGAGCTTCCATCACCATGAAGCCTTCCCTGATTCTCTCATGCCCAAATTATTCACCACTTCCAAAGCATTCATTTGTGCCTCCACAATAGCATTCATCATCCTCTATTATATATAAATTATGAATAGATTTCTCAAGTTCTGTGTGGACAGGGAGCCAGCCTGATTTCTTAGTTTTGTTAAAAGAGTTGCCTGATTTGCCTGCCCCAGTATCTCTCAACTTCAGTGTATTTGTCAAACAGTTCACATGTTCATCTTTCTGAAGTGCTCCTGTCTCTGGTAACTTTACTTCACCATTCAAAAATCTTCACTGACAATAAAAATGACACTCTTCAAGGCATCCACAATCTGGTCCAAAACTTGTTTTTCATTCATTCAATAAATATTTAGCACATGTCCACTATGTGCTAGACATGGGGCTAATCACTCTCTTCCCTTCAAGCCGTTCGGCACAATGCACCAAACTTTACTAGGCATTTATTCTGTGCCAAATACTGTGCTAAGCACTCTGCATGCATTACTTCATTTAATCTTCACAGCAACCCTTTAAGGTAGTAACCAACATGAGGACATTGAGAATCAGAGTGGTTAACTAACTGCTGATTACAGAGCCAAGATTATGTATGACTTCAAAGCCTATACTCTTGATAATCTGTGTTGTCCCACTAGCAATTATCTATTCATGTTCCTTGATTTCCTGCCTCTGTGCCTCTTCTCTCCCTGAACTTAATTATCAAAGCCCTCCTCAGGTCTCTTTCTTAAAGACACACACCTACTAGTTTATATTCCCATTATTCATGTACAAGTCCCTTGAAAGCAGAATATTTACCTGATCCATCTGGGTCACTAGCACTTGACCTACAATATCATAGATGTTAAATTAATGTTGAATGGTTAAATAATTCACCTTTACTCCCCATACAGGGCCAGACATTTAATCAATGTTCTATAAATTATTCTAGAGCATAGAAAAGGAAGAAAAAATTCCTTGTTTCTTTTATGAAGTAAATATAACTCCGATACCTAAACTAAAGAAGTACCAAGAAAGAAAACCTACACATCACTATCTCTCCTGAACGCTGATGCAAAAACTATATGCAAATTATTACCAAACAGAGTCCAACACTGTATTAAGAAAATAACCCATTAAAACCAAGTGGGATTTACTTCAGGAATGCAAGGTTGGTTCAATAATGGGCAATCCATTTATATTATATTTCATATTTATAAATCTAAGGAAAAAAATTATCATCTCCATAGATCGGAGAAAGCCTTTGACAAAAGTCAACACCCATTCATGATAAAAACGGTAAAGAAAATATTTTAAAAATATATGCCCTATTCCTAAAGCCAAGTACCTTATTTAATGAGTAAACACCATAGGTATTTTCCTAAGGTCAGGAACAAGGCCCACTATCTCAAGATGGCCACTATCTCCACTACTATTCAACACTGTACTTGAGGTATTAGCAAATGCAATTAGACAAAATAATCTCTTGCAGGCATAGAAATGGGTGAAAAGGGAATAAAATGATCTCTATTTACAAATAACATATACCTGGAAAATCATCAGACTCAATGATAAAAAATTCAATGATTTAATAAGATCTAAGTGCTTACTTAGGGCTGGAGTTGTGGGTAAAGGAGGGTGGTGAGGGGGAATAGTGAGTGTATAGGAATGGGACAGAGTTTCTTGATCTTTACTGCCTTTTTCAAAGTAATCCATCTTTTTTCCTCTGCCTGCTTTTCAGATTTTCTTTTTGTCTGTGCTTTTCAGCAGTTTTATCATGAAGTGACTAGGTGTAGGTTTCTTTGTATCTACTCAGCTTTTGCTTCCAGGTAAAAATATTCTAAAATAGTGGTGATGATTGCACAACTGAGAATAGGTAAAAATCATTGAATTATGTGTGAAAACTGGTGAATTATATGCATTGTGAAGTATAATTCAATAAAGTTTTTTTTAAGAAGCACAGGTGATGGAAATGTTATATATCTTGATGTGGTGGTTACTAGGCTGTATAAATTTGTCAAATCTCATCAAAATGTCTGTAAATTAATCCTCCATGAAGTTGATTTTTTAAAAAATCAATCAGCTTCCTATACACAAACAATAAGCATTTAGAGGGCATTATGGGAGAGGAAACCCCATTTACAATAATATCAAAGACAATTAAATGCCTAGGATAAATTTAACACCATATGTGCCAAACCTACAAGGGGGAAAGTTTTTAATTTAAAACAAATAGAAATAGATATCCTGTTTTTAGATAGGATGACGCAACATAGCCCAGAAGTCCGTTCTCCACGTAAATTTGTTCGAAAATTCGGTAATACGGAAGGGCCACTAAGCATGCCAAGGCCCCCTCAGCGCAACTTAAGTGGCTCCTCTCACTCCTCGGGCTTATCTCAAGTGGCCTTCCTTTCCCTTCAGGCCCCCCGTGAAATGAGTTAAAGGGCTTCCCATTCCACCCGCAGAGTGGCGGGCGGGAGGGCCGGTCACTCAGCCCCCCCAAGCCACGGCCGCCACCGCCTCCCGCCGCGCGGGCAAGATGGCCGCCAGCGCCAG
>NW_012148631.1:4898854-4972290 GCF_000956105.1 Propithecus coquereli | reverse complement strand
GGGGGAAGGAAGCAGGGGAGTGGTCGCTGTGTGGGCTTCGGGAAAAGAGGAGTCTAGGGAGGATCCCTCAGCCAGGAGGTGGAGGCTGAGGGGAGCTGAGGGAAGGGGCAGCGGAAGGTGCTTGGTTGGGGCAGGGATGGAGACCACTCATCCCGATAGTGGTGCGAGAGTTTGGGGACCACACCACTAGGGGGTGCGGAGCAGACCATGAGGGGCAGGCCCCTCTGAGAATATGAGCTAAACCAAGAAGACGGTGGCGGGGAGGAACCAGGTCACTGGGAGATGCTCTTCACGGTTGGGTGTGGCAGGACTGGACAGTGAGGAGCCCAGGCTGGACTTGGCCGCTGCAGCGTCACCTGATGAAGTTGGGAGCGAACCTGGGGGGAGAAGACAGAGCCCTGCGCTGCCGGAAGGTTCCCGCAGCGACTTGGCCAGGCATGTGTTGGTGGTGGAGCCATGGTCCCCAAGAGACACCCTGCAGAAGGCACGTGGGTCTGAAGCCAGCGTCGTCCTCAGGCAGACCTGGGTGGCCAGCTGGCTCATTTCTGTGAGCCACTTTCCATCTCTGAGCCTCCAGTTTCCTCAAATGTAAACTCGGGATAATTGGGTCATGAGGATAAATCAAAATAAGGCATGTGAAGCATTTGGCACATAGTAAGAGGTAATCCTCCTAGACTTAATTTTCATTTAACATTTATTCAGCACATACCCTGCGCGGTGCACATTGTAATTTCTTCACATTTAAACTTTATATTAATAAATAGGTTTCCCATTGACCATCTCTTTAAATTCATGTCACGTTTTATGGCAGAGGAATTGGGTCCCAAAATGTGGAGTGACTTCCCCAAAGTAATAGGCAATGGCAGAGACATATTTTCTTAAAATAAACCTTTGTTATTGAATTATAAATATATGTAGAAAAGTGAACAAATCATCAGGATATAGATGGATGAATTTTCACCCAGTGAATATACTCGCATAGTATCCGCCCAGTTCAGACATGGTGCATTGCGGAAGCACCTCCTGTCCTTGCCCAGTCGCCATCCCTTTCCCCTTTCCTGATTTCAAACATCATCAGACATCATTGTGTTTGAGTTCTTTCACTCACTGTGTCAGTGAGATACATGTTATTGCACGAGTTTGCACATCATTTGAATATATCAACGTTTATTTGTCCATTTCACTATTGATAGACATTTGTTTTCCAATTTGGAGCCATTATTAATAGTGTTGCTAGGAACATTCTTATACATATCTTTTGTGGGATGTATGTTGCAGGCTATATACCTTAGTGTGGAATTGCTTAGGGTATGTTCAGTTTAGTTGCTGCTGACAGACAAGTATCCAAAATGGTTGTAGCAATTTATACTTCCCCCAGCTAAGTATGAGGATTCCAGTTGCTACCCTTGTTCATCACCACTTGGCATTGTCAGTCTTCTTCATTTTAGCCATTCTCATAGATGTCTGTATTAGGGTTTTCCAGAGAAACAGAGCCAATGGGGAGGGGGTGAGAGAGAGAGAAAGTAGGGTACACCAGCAAGCTAGAGACCTAGGAAAGAGTTGATGCTGCAGTTCCAGTCTGAAGGTCATCTGCTGGCAGAATTGCCCCTTCTTCACATGAGGTCAGTCTTTTTCTTTCAGGCCTTCAACTGATTGAATGAGGCCCACACACATTATATAGTGTAATATGCTTTACTCAAAGTCCACTGGCTTAAATATTAATCTCATCTAAAAAAAAAACCTTCATAGAAACACACATCACCATCGCATTTGGGTTGGTAACTGGCTCCCTGCTTTGTCTTATTGAAGAGGTCACGTTTCCCTGTTTGCTGTTGTTTCTTGTGGATGTTCATCAATGGCTTTGCATTCAAGGATTGGTTGTATATTCCAGTCTTTGCTGTCTGGCTTGTTTTGGTCTTCCTAGGGTATGTTTGCTTAGAGGTTCTTTGCAGTTCACCTGTTGAATCCCCTTTACACTAGGTCACTGCCTCCTTTTTGGCACTATATGGCACCTTAAGCCCAGGTTTACCTTGGATCTTGGCAGTAACAGAGTGCTACCTGTCCAGGATGGGGCAGAGTCCCATAGAGAACCCACCAAGTGTGCTTTCTACAGCGTGGTGCTGCAGAGCAGCTATTATGATTGTTTCCTTTGGCTGGGATAAAGAGCACAGTTTTGCCAACTGGGGTTGCTGGTCCCACCTCTCCTCTTTCTCTCAAGCCGCCCTCAGGAATTTTTCTCCCTTCAGGCACTCTTGGCCTTCCTGTGGGTTGTGGCTGGAATGGTTTTCCTATGAAGGAAGCAAAGATGGTGGGAAAGCTGGCTGTCTGCCTCGATCTTGCTTTTGCTTTTTCCGGTGTAGAAACTGAGATTCTGAGAGAATCTTCTGCACAGCATGTTAAGTGGCAGCTTGGACCAGGGGCATCATGGATATAGAAGTGTTTCCCTTACTGTCTAGTTGGAATTTTTATTTTTACTTCTCTGTGGCCCTGGTGATCATCTTAGCCTCGGATTTGAGTTCTGGAATATTGCTGGTGATAATCTTGGCACTGGATATTTGTTTTTGGTTTTCTATGGGAAGGAGTGAAACCAGATTGCTTCTACTCTGCCATTTTGGTGACATCACTGTCTCAACTTTTCTTCATCCTTATGTTTATGATATCTGATGTAAGCAGCATATAGATTTTTTTTGTCATGCTAGTATATTTTAAGCACCATGAGACATTAATATTACCATTATTTTATATAGTCAATATTCGTTTGGGTTGACTGACATATTTACCCTTTCCATTGATTTTTATTTATTCTTACATATCCATGCTTTCAAATGGGATCGTTTGCCCTCTACCTGAAGGTTCACCTTTACTTTTTATGGTAGTGTAGTTCTACTGGTAGTGAATCCTCTTCGTTTTGATCTGATATGTATTTTTAAACTGTATTTTAAAGGATATTTTTGCTGGGTATTAAATTCAAGGTTGCCAGCTGTTTTCTTTCAGCACTTTAAAAATATTCTGTTGTTTTCTAGTTTCTGGTATTTCTTTTGAGAAATCAGCCCTTATTCATATTACTGCCTTCTTGAAAGTAATGCATCTTTTTTCCTCTGCCTGTTTTTCAGATCTTCTTTTTGTCTTTGATTTTCAGCAGTTTTACTGTGAAGTGAGTAGGTGTGGTTTTCTTTGCATCTACTCTGCTTGGGCTTCATGGTACTTCTTAAATGTGTGATTTGATATCACTGGTCAGTTTTGGTAAATTGTAGGCCATTATTTTATCAGCTTTTGCCTCTGTTCCATTCTTTCTCTTCTTTTCTGAGACTCCACTACACACATGCTAAATCTTTACTCTGTTTCTTATATTTCTTGTGCTCTTTTCTGTAGTTTCCATGCTTGTTTCTCTTAATGCTTCTGTCTGGTTATTTTTCCACTGATCTATATAGCAGTTAACTAATTCTCTTCAATACTGTCCAATCTGCTGTTAAACCCTCTATTAAGTTCTTGATTTGTTTTGTTTTTCATTTCTCAAATTTCCATTTCCATTCTGCTGAGTTTTCTTCAGAATTTCCTCAGGATATTTTCTAGAACATATTGATCTGGGTTACTGCAAATACCATTATGATAACTGAAACCATGTTTTTACTCTTGTTTTTTGGTCTTTGAATTTTGAATCCTGGTATGCTAGGGGATTTTTTTTTAATCAAATACCAGATGGTGTATAATAAAAATTATAGAGATTATTTGAGGCTCTGAATGATATTATCTTTCTCCAGAGAAAATTGGCCTTTGTTTCTGGCCGGTGCTTAAGGTAGAGGAAGTTCATGTTAATCCTATCTGGGATTGAGCTGACTGGTGGCTGGGTTCAGTCTTTATTAAGGTTAGTGTATCTTGTCTAGGGTGTTTACCAGGGCCTTCACTGAGTGGCCCTGAACTTGTTCTTGTCCCTTATACCCCGCAAGACTGCCCACAGCTCTGCTCAACTTCATAGCTTCTAGGCTGCCACTCACAAACCAGCCAATGCCTGGTGGGAGAAAGTTATACGGACTATTGCTTGCTTTTTGCCTGGAATTTGGGGCCCCCCTCAAGGTCTTACCACCGCAGTAGCTCGCCAATCCTTCTGAATCATTTTTTTAATCCAACGTTTTATTTTATTTTGCTAGGAGAGACATCAAATCTGATACAAACTTATTCCCTTCAGGCAGAAGAACAGGGGTGAGGGAAATGTAGGGCACTGAGGAGACTGAAGCTACTATGCTCTAAGAACCTGTTTTGGCCTGCCCATGTGGCACAGTCACAGAGCTCTCTCACTGTGGTATGTCACTCCTGACTCCAGGAGAAGTCAGCATGAGTGACTGCTAACAGGATGCCCCGCAGGATGACATGAGAGCTCATGGTCCAGAGCTCAGCCTGAAGACCCCTCTTGAGAGCAGCCAGTCTGGATTCCTCTCTCAGTCCCCACCTTGGGTGTTGTCTATACAATGGTCTGAGATTATCTCTCTTATTTAGTGGTACACTTGTTTATTGAGTGTCACCCTCCCCTACCCTGACCCCCTACTGCTACGTGAAAGCAAGTACCTTAACCTCTTTGTTCCCACAGCACGTACCCAGGCACCTAACACAGTTCCTGGCACACACAGGCACTCCACATTGATTTCCTGTATAAATGAACAAATAACTGAACGAATGGTCAAATTACAAAAGAGTATACATAGAGGGATTAAAGGGCAAAAATCGCACGGGGACCATCCCCGCCACACAAGACCTTTGCAAAGAGCACAGTTGCTTCTCTGCTGACACTTCCTCTCTTCCCACCTCCACACCCCTCCCCACATGCCAGCCCCAGACCTCGCCTTCTCCCTCACACAACTTCAGCCATCCCCAGGAGGGGCTCATCACTTCATCCTTTCTTGGGGACCTAAGCAATGTCTTTGCTGTCTGCCAGGCAGGCAGTGGCCTTTTCTGCTCTGTCTTAGCTGCTGGAGAAGGAGGTGGTCAGACTTGAGTCCCAAGAATGAGAATGAATGTGAGCGTCCCAACTCAGTGAGGTCTCTCCATCAGCACAGCTCTTTCTCCATCCTAGGCCCTTTAGGAAAGATAAACAGGAGTTTTCCTTGGCTATGTACATGCCAAGCTCCTATGGAGAAAAAGCTATTTCTTTCTCCTATGAGCATGGTTTGTGTCAGACCTTTAAGAATAATCCTCTCCCACCCCCCACCCCACCACCTTGATGCTATTTCAAAAGAAGCCACCCCTGATGTTAGTGTGTTTCTAACGGATGGCACCAGCCTCCTGTGACTCAAGTGTTCTGACAAAAGGGAGGGACGGTTTGCTGGTTCATCCCACCACTTACACGTCATCCCTAACATTTCCTTCTACCTAGGGCGAGTGGTCAACCCTCCGTACCAGGGGGTGTTGCCTCCACCGTTGAACAAAAAACAGCCCCCTCTCCCCACGTGGTTTAGCTCCTATGGCACGAGATACCTTCCCAGAATCCTTACTACAAATTATAATCACCTGTGCACCGCTCTGCCTCCCCAGCTAGACCGGGGGCAGGGCCCGTGTGTTTTTTGCACTCCATTCATGTGTGTACTTGTGCGTGCCTATCTCACCAGATGAGCTCCGTGAGGTCAGGAAGAGTGCTTCTGTGCCCTGCTGTGTCCCCAGCGCTCAGCAGGGCACCTGACACGTGGTAGAACCAAGGTTCCCCCGCCCCATGTTTTCCTCTATGCCACCAATTAACTTCTGAGCGCTTTCTCCGAATCCGATCCGTGCTGGGCAGTACACGCAGGGTGTCATTCAGTTCTCACGGACCGCCCTGTGAGGCAGGGACCGTCGCTCTATGAGGCAGGGACCGTTAGCCCCATTTTGCAGAGGAGGCACAGGAGAGGTGAAGTAGCTCAGCCAGAGTCGCAGGGGGAGTCCTGGAGCAGGGACTCGCACCCATACCCTCCGCCCCTGCTCGAGACCGCCCGTCGCAACACCCGCCGCGCCGCCCTGGAGCCGTTTCTCTGCCCTCCACTGAGCTCCCCACCGGAGCGACTGAGCCGAGCGCGAAGAAACGCGCCGGCGGCGGCTTGCGGGAGGCGCGGCGGCGTGCTCGGCGCCGGCGTCCGGCAGGGGGCAGTCGCGGCTCCCGGATGGGAGCGGCTCTCCCGCGTTTTTCCCCTTTAAGAAAGAAACAGCTCGGTTTTTATTAGCAAGAGGTGGGCAGCCTGAATTCACAACACGACTCCTTGATTGAGCTTCTGAGAACGGCATTTGCAGAGAGCGTGTCCAGTCCCTGTGCGGGCGGATGAGGGTGCGGGCTGCCCGGGCGCGGCCGCGAAGACCTGGATCAATCCCGTAAGAGGAATTTCGCCCCCAAAAAGAGACGCCTGGCCCCGCCCCAACTCCTCACACCGCAGGGCTGAGGGAAGACCAAGGGTACTACTCCTAGTCGCGAATGCCACTTGGCCGCAGCGGGGCAGGGACCCAGGGGCCCCTGAGGAGACGTGCGGTGCCTGTCAGGAAAGGGCCTTCGACCTCACCTGCGCCGGAGAGGCTGCTCCTTCGCCCTCCACTGGCTCTGCCACGCGCTTCTGGCAGCTTCCAGAGTGTTCCTGAGAGCGGGAAGGGGATCGATTCCGAGGGGACGGGAACAGACCTTGCTCTTAAGTTGCCCCGACTTTCAGGAGGTGACCCCATGACCCGGGCCTTCTCTGAGCGGGAAGGAGGCCCAGGCCAAGCCCATGGGATGGCGGAGGGGCAGGTGGGAGGGAAGAGATATTCTTTAAAATGAAGAAATTATGATATATTTAAAATGCTTAAGTTAAATAAATAAATGCTATTAATCCTCAAAATACAATGGCACATACCTGTGCTATGCTTGAGAAAGTGTAGGACTTATTTTTCAAGACTATGGGTTACAGGCAGAGGGTGTGATAATGGTACCCAAGTTGACAGGTGTCCAATGGCTCATTTCTATTCTCATACCAGTCAGTGGATCTGTGTGGCTGTTGTTTTACCCCAACATAATGTCATCTGTCTCCATTTTCAGCCCTTTGTGAGTGAAAGCACCGTGGGCCGCAGGGGACCTAGCGCCACACCGAGTTTGCCGGGGCTGAGTGGCTCGGAGGGCCCCACCCCCGTGGGGAACTGAGAGGCAATTTCCTAGACCTGGCAGCAGGAAAATTGAGCATTCCTGCCCTCCCCCACGGCCTCGGCCACTAAACCAACACAAACGCACACATCAGCTCCTGGCTTCTGCACCCAGGCTCTAAATTAATGAAATCGCCTGCCTTCTATCTCATTTTCCTTCCAGATTCCCCTTCCAAATCTAAGGAATGCTTAATCGGAGTTAGAGTCTGTTCAAAGCATCTAAGTATCACTCATTACTTGTTGAAGCTGAAGGATCTCGTGCCCTTTCAGACAAGCAAAGAATTTCAATGAGGCTGCAGAGGACAGGGAGGGCATGGGGTAAAAAATCTCCCTTTGCAATCGATACCTTCCTTTCGAAGGTGCTGTGTGCAGGCGTGTTTAGAACTGGCCTCGTTTCCTTCTGATTTCACTAGGGCTGTGCCTTTGCTGAAATGTTCCAAAGGAACTGGATTAGTAATGCAGTGTAGATTGTGTTTCCTCCCAAAATAGTAGGGCATGTGGGATTCTGCCAGCACCCAAGTCATGTGCCTGTGTCTTCCTCACTGCCCACGTTCCCTCAGGCGTGTAGTTATTAACATGGCTTCGATTCTGCTGCCTTCCTCCACTGACACCACCAGCATCATCACACGCCGACAGGCACCACTGCCACCCCCTCCTACGGGTTACCTTGACCCACTCTGGCTCTCTACAGTCTATTGTCTGCACAACTGCACAACTGACAGGGTGATCACCAGTCAGCCCCATTCCTCCATTGCAACTACTCTTCATGGCTCTCCCTCTAATTAAAAATAAAATCCAAGGTTGCTACCGGGCTAACAAGGCTCTGCCTTGTGTGGCTCCTCAGTCTCTCTGAGCTTGGCCCATGACCCTCACCCTTTCTCCCTGCAGTTCCCGGCACACTTGTCAAGCTCAATCTTGCCCTGGGACATTTGCACATGCTATTTCCTCTGCCCCATACTTTCCCCTGAGATTTCAGTATGGCTTGTGTTTGCTCATTATTCAGATTTTAGTTTAAATCTCACCTGTCAGAGAGGCCTTCTCTAGCCTCCCAATTAAAATAGCCCCACTCCTTCCTAATCTCCACCATATTAGCCGGCTTCATTTTCCTCACAATGCTCAGCACTAATGTATTCTCATCTAAGTACGTGTTACCTGGTGACTGATATAAATGCCGGGAGGTCAGGGACTTGGCGGGTTTCATCCCCACAACATCCCCAGAGCCTAGGATAATGCAAACACTTGTTGGATGAATGATCTAATGAGTAAGGAAACTCCCTGATGGAATTCTTCTTTGTAGATTGACAACTTGGGTAACAGTTATCAGGTTCAAAATTCAGATTAGTGGTTCTGTGAATACAAGTAATGCCTTATCTTTGCAAGGCATTATCTCCTGAGATCTCCCAAGGAAGCCCCATGTCGGGTGTGGGCATCATATTTCACTAAAGCTCAGAGAGCTAAAATGACTCACCAAAATCACGAAAACACAGCCACACACACACACACACACACACACACACACACACACACACACACACACACACATACGTACACCCTTCCAAGGACTCAAATCCAGGCCTTTGTCTCCACAATGTAAATGCCAAGAGAACAGAGACTTTGCCATCTCATCCCCAAAGTATCCTCAGGGCCTAATAATGGCAAATATTTGTTAAAGAAAGGGATGAAATGAATGACTGAATGAATGAGCAAACTCGTGGATAGAATTCTCTGCCTGGGACTAAGGCAATTCTAAAAAATAACACATTGCATCCTCTAGGCCTTGTCCCAGGCTGGTCAGCTGGGGCATAGGGAGGAGGCAGCTCTCTCCTCCTCCCCCCTTCCCCTAGGGCCTGGGTCAGTGGGGAGCAGTTTCCAGGCAGGAGGCCCACTCACAACCCACCTAGCTCTGCTCTCCCGGCCCCTGCACTCAGCCTGTTCTTATTACCTCAGGGTCGGAAAATCCACAGCTTTCTCAAGAACTAAGTTCTTGCTACTGAGAAGCAGTAGCATCAGGCTTACCTGGCAGCTTGTTAGAAATGCAGTCTCAGGGGCCCAGAGCTACTGCCTCAGAACCTGTGTTTTCACAAGATCCCAGGTGAACTTTTTGCATATTCTCGCCTGAGCCTCCAAGCTACCTTTATCAGGCATTCCAATCTACTTTCCCTTCGAAATGTCAAAGCCCGGGGGCCCCACTAGCTGCTGCCCATCCTCCTCCTGAAGCACAGCCCTCCTCTATCTAAAGGGCAGTTTTGAGACAAGTTCTAGGAAAGAGAACTAACATAGGGATCCTGTTATCACTCACTCAGCAAACATTTATTAAGCACTTACCACGAGCAAGGCACAGGATGGGCCCTGAGGACACAAATAGGAGCCAGACAATATTTGTCCCCCCAAAAAGGCAAACAAATGATACATAGTGATAATTACACATCATAATAAGTGTAAGTCAGAAGGAGAGCTTCTGATGACAAAAAGTGGTGATGAGGGGAGGGCTTTAGAAAGAGTGACCCAGGCGGTTCTCTCAGAGGGAGGAGGTGACAACCAGCGAGTCCAGAAGGATGAGGAGCCAGCTCTGTTTTGAGCTGAGTTGAAGCGAAGAAGGGGGCAGACAGGGACGGGCAGATAATTTTCCACTGAGGACACAGCCCGTGACAAGACCCTGCGCCAGGACAGGGGCTCGCATCACAAGAACCGGGAGAGGCCCACGCAGGAGCACAGGAGAGGGAGTGATGGGAGGGCAAGTTGGGAGCAGGGCCCGGTCCTGCGAGGCCCTGGGGGCATGGGGAGATGCGCAGAGTTTATTTCCAGGCATGGGGAGCTGCTGGGGGGTTTTTGCAAGGCCGCAGAAGAGTCAGATTTCTGTTTCACCCTAGCTGCAGGGGTGGATGGGATAGGTATTATCTCCAAGAGGTAAAGGACATTCCCAAGATAGTTGTGGCCAACAGCTGCCAGGTCTGAGACAGAAATGCTCATGAGAGTGGGAGCCTCTGCTGTTCATGGTGGGAGTGCTTTGTTCATGATTCCTTAATCCTTACCTCCACCGATGACAGAGATGCTATGTGCCCCTCTGATACATGAGAAAACTGATTCTCAGAGGTTACCTAATGTGGCCAAGGTCACCAGGTCAGTCAGAGGCGGTGCAGGGACTGACGCCTCTGAGCCATGTCCCTAACCATGACGACCCTTGGCCTTGGAGTTTGAGCCCAGCTTGCCTGACTCCCAAACTCAGGTCAGCTCTGCAATCCCACATGGCGCCTGGGCCACCTTCACATATTTTTGCCATTTATAAAGGCAAAGGGAGATAATTGAGGAATTAAAAATCATATTTCCTCAAAGGCAACATCACTGAGCGGTCAGCTGAGGGACAGGAGGCCTAATTTCCACCCCCTCCTTCTCCTTCCTGCTTCTTTCTCTAAAGAGAAAGATTTGGGGCTCATCCAAAAGTTTCCACAAAACCAGTGCCAGGACACAGCCCTTCTGGAGTGTCCAGTCCGGTAGCACTGACTCAGCGCCCTTGCTGCAGTGCATGACTCTCCACCATGGGAGGAATCCTGGCCCTAAGCTGGAAAGAGACAGGGAGAGCTGGGCACAGCAGCAGCAGCATGTGGCCTGGAGCCTTGGGGCCTCCGTGGTCACCATGGCAACTGTTGCAGGCTGGATGAGGTGGGAACGGGGAGAATCCCAGGAGGAAACAAACATGGAAGAGGCCATCGCAGGGTTCCCACCTGCGCCAAAGCAGTGACCCTGCTCCCACTGTTACCCTCAACCTGGCTGCAGGACCAGCACTTGGGAAGTGGGAAGATAATAATAGCAGTAACAACAGTACTGATTATGGTAATAATAAGAGTTAGCATTTATTGAGTACTTACTCCGGGCTAGACGGCTCTAACTGCTATCAGAACCAGATCGGGGACCCCAATTTCCAGAGATTATGGAGCTCCACTCTCCATATGGAATTCAAAGAAAAGAATATTAATAGATAAAATAAGTATAAGGAAAGCACAGAAAAATTCAAGTTTTCCCCCCTTATGGGTGACGACTGTATCACTGCAAAGTTGCCTCACCCTGGGGGAGAGGAGATTGTCATGAAGAGTGTGGAAGACCTTATATCCCTCGTCATGGGGCATGCATGCACATGGAGCTGTTGGCTTCTGGACACAAAATCGTCTTTGGTAATCGAATTCCACTTCCCTTCTCTTCCTGTTCTCCCATTCTCCCTACTCTCCACCTTACCCCACCTTCTGACACCCCTTAGGGAAGGCCGCTGATCCTGACCTGGTAAGAGACTGATGGGACTAAATCTGAGTCCCCAGGTGCATCCTTTTTCATTTTAGCATTTCATGTTTGGTCTTTGTTAGACTTGAATTTGGGGGGAGGCAACGAAAAAGGAAGTTGCTGGTGGCTGTTTGGCCATGGTCTTAACATCTCCCTTGGAAGGACGTTTTACTGCAAATCTAGGTTCAAACATTCTAAGTCAGTTCTTCCAGGCTCTGCAGCATCACATCTGTTCAAGAACAGCTGTGGAGGCTGCAGCAAGGATCAAAGCTGTGCGTTCCAGAGCTCCGGTGTTCTAAAAATGGCAAACGCCTCTTTATGTGCGTGTGTGTGTGTGTGTGTGTGTGTGTGTGTAAATCAGGAATATAAATTCTCTGCAGAAATATATTTTGATGCTTCTGACATCCCAGTCCAAAAGCAAAATGTTCAAGTGCTGTTTTAAAATTCACAAGGACACATCAGTAAGAAAGTCTCTCCCCCATTCCTTTGGATTCCAGGACTATTTTTGTGAGATTACAGAGACCATGCGGAGTATCAAAGGACGGGATGCACGAGAGGCTTGATTTTCTATCCGTGTATCTATATGTATGTATACGTGTTATTCAATTTTAGTTCTACAGAAAGAAGTAAGACCCTTTCTCCTTGTGAGATTTTTCTTTGAATCTAAACAAAAATCTGATGTCTATGTGTATCTATATCTGTCTATCTATCATCTATCCACCTACCTACCTAGCCATTCATCCATTTAGCTAACTAGATCTCCTTTCTTGGCACCCATGTGATTTTGGTTGCTTGGGCCACTTCTTAGTGCCCTTGACAATTAGGGCAATGACATAACCACGACAAAGAGTAGCTATCATATTATCATTAAAGGTATCTTTGTGAAACAAAGTACAGAGTAAAGAATTATCTTAAATTGGTTCATTAAATAATGTATGTTTTCAGTATAACGTCTTGGTGAGTTTTTAATCCATGCAGGGGGGAAAATGAAATTTTGACAAAATGTGTTAGGTTGGAAATTCATGAGAGGTGAGGTGAAACAGAAACCTCCGTGCCTGGGTTTGAATACTGGCTTTGCAGATTGGTTAATCCTTCTGAACTTCAGTCACCTTAAAATGAGGATAATAACAGTACCCCTCTCATAGGGTTGTGGGGAGTTGAAAAGAGGTGCCTAGAGCACCATTCCTGGCACTTGGCAAGCACTCCATCAGTGCTAGCAGCCATTCTTCCCACTCCCAGAACTGTTTGTGTTTCTGGAATTTGTGGGTTCACGATACTACAGAAAAGGGCACTTGTTTTACCTTGTTTCCTACCCCAAATTGATGTGTGTTCCCCTGGGAGTTGAATCAAGAATGAGGATATGCACTAAGTCCATACTGTACTTCCTCAAAGTGAGCAGAAATGGCATTTCAACTACCTTGCCCCTCCTGACTCCTGAGAACGTATACCATTCAGTTCTGGCCACCGAACCACAGTCACAGGCTTCATGGAGGCCACTTGGGCAGGTAAGAACTGCAGAGGTAGACCTGAGCCCCCGTGCGTGACAGAACTCAGGGCCTTCCATCTGCCCTCCTTATCTGGGCCCCCACTAGCCAACTCCGTGACCTTGAGCAGATCTCCTGAGAGTCAGCTCTTAGAGAGGAAGTGACCTCTTTTAGGACTCTCCATCAAAACTCACAGCCTCTCTTACAACTTTCGTCTTATCATCCCATCTCTATACTTTCAAATGACACTTACACCCAGATTAGGTTTAGGAATAAAACTTTTGTTTTAAAAACAAAATCCAACTTTTCTTTTCTTTTCCTTTCTTTTTTTAATCCTGATCCGTCCATTGCTAATCCAGCTTGGTTTATAGGGGAAGGAATTGGGATTTGGTAAATGAGAATTGGGATCTAGGCTTCACTGTGTCCTAGATATGTGTGCGTGGCTCTGACCAAGTCACCCACTTTCTCCATGAGACGGTTCTATATTCTATTCAGTAACTCACCTTGCTAATGAATGTAAGGGCCCGACATATAACAGGTGACCAGCAATTACTAGTTCCCTCTTTCAGACCAAGTCATTCAGTCACTGCAGAGTCAGGGGTGCCAAGAGTCATCCCATAGATGAGGCCATTTCACATTCCCACCGCCAATCCCCACCCCACCCCAACAGGTCCTTGGAGTCAAATCTTCCAATAGTTAAGCCCACAAGCGGCCACATCACTTTCCCTCAACTATGAGGTGAATTATGCCTCCATTCCTCCAAGCAAGGAGTCTTCAGGTCTTCACTAGATTCTACCTAAAAACTTCACAGATTTGTATTACCACCGCCCCTCCCAGCTCTCTGCTTGGGTAACTTATTTCAGAACGAGTTTTAAATGCCCTATTGCCTTTAGTGGGTTCTGGGGCGTCATTACTGGGTATATTCGGTTCTTTTCTTTTTCTCTCTTTTGATATTGCAGGGAGGTAGAGGAGTTGAAAATAATCTCTTTAAAATGGTGACATTTGCTTGATCACATTGACATTTTTAAGGTATCAAAGCACTGCTTCCTGAAATAGAACTCCAATGAAAAGGATAAAGAAAGCTTTTGGCATGTGTAGTCACTGACTCACCACCCTCCACCCCCATCTACCCACAAGCAGCTTTCTCTGCCACGTGACCAGATGGTACACAATACAAAACACTGGTGGTTCACTCTCACTCTGGGTTTGGACCCTGCTGTTCATTTTTAACTTCCTTGAGACAAACTGTACTTTTCTAACTCTGGTCACCACGCTGAATCACAATAAGACACTTTTTCCAGACAGCCAACAATGACACCCAAAATTCGACTAGACAAAGATTAGAACTTAAGACATCCTGAGAAGACTCAAGGCATGCCAAAACAAAATGTTCTCTAATAAGAAACACCAAATCGGTACTGCTAGATAAGAGTTTACCTCATGGGGCACAAATGTTTGTTTTTTGAATTCTTAGAGTTTATTCAAAGCAAGTGGTCCCAATTCTCAGGGAATGGGGGTGGGGGATGCTGAGGGAAGTTTGCAAAAGAAAATTTTAAAGGAGGAAATGGTATGAATGATCAGAAAGGTAGACAGCATATCATGGAAGGGTGGATTTAAAGCACAGGCTGCTTGTCTGAAGTGGTATTTGTGGTCCTCATGAGAAGCAGAATGGTGTGAGCCAGGGAACAGCATAATCAAAAGAGCTCTATTGTACAGCATTAACTTCTCTTTTTCTGGGATGGAAGGAGGAGGAGGAGGGAGTTAAGAAGATGCATTGGAAATGGGACAGGAGTTAGAAGATAGGCAAGTACCTAGAACTCCAGTAAAATAAATGTGGACAAACCCCCTTACAGGGCACACATATGGATGACAACAACAAAGTGAGGTTTCTAACGCTTCCTGACCTGAGTAAATACACTAAAATGTTCAAGTGGTATATCTCAAAGTATGCACCATGGAATCCTCTGTTACCTGTACCCAGAGTCTGTAAGCAAAGAAATTGGGGGTGGGGCACACATTCAACAAAGTAAACAGGTTTCCTTACTGCAGAACTTCTCAGAGCCTTAACAACCTAATGTGTTATTATTTAATTTGACTTTTCCAAGAAACAGGGTGCCTCATTTTCTAAGCTTATTTAATGATAAAACGTTATTATTTTTTTTTTTTCCTTGTGGAAAAGACTATCCTAGTCTTCTGAAGATCACAATTTGGGAAATGAATATTAGAGTTTCTTCTTGTTTATTGTTCTGTCATTACACATGTCAGAAAATAATTACCCCTTAAATATTTTTAACTCACTTGACACCTTTAATATTCCCTAATTTTTAAAATCAGGAATTTAGTTTCCCCATGATTTTTTGTAAGACTTTGAGTATTTCTCAAACTAAAAAAAAATCCCTAAAAAAAGTACTTATTTTCTTCTGAACTGGATGTGGACACAAACCCATTAGCAAAAGAAGTTATGAAATAGCTGGACTGTTGAGCATGGATTAGAGAATTTTCCCTGTCTGGTGGGTTTAGGTGAATAAGGAAATACAGCCCAGGGAGCCCTTCGCACCCTTCCCAGCCTCACTGTTCTGTCACTTAAAATACCCAAAGTATTGCACCTATATATTATCTCAAGATAGGGTTGTTGTAACACTTATAGTTATCATTTGCCTACAATACATATTTCCTAAAATAAACTGAATATACTTGTGTTATTTTTTTCCCTCTTAAAATGCTGAAACCACCCCAGAATGCCTAGGGATATCATATAGGTGGCAATCAAATGCCACCCACGTCTCCTGTGTCCCAAAGGCCTCCTCAGGGCCCTTCATTGAACTCTTAAGGGTTGTGTATTGCCACATAAGAGGGAGGGGAAGCTGTCCAGCCAAAACTTCTGTCACCTGGCACTCCTGGGGGGCCCTAAGCATTGCTGGCCCTGCCCTTCCTCTCAGGAATCCCAGTTGTTGAAAGAGTTGCATGTGGGGAAAGACCATTTAGAAACAAAAGATCTCATAGTCTTCTTGCTTCAGGACAAGAATTGCTTCTTCTAGTCTTGAGATAGGAAAGATATTAAATTTGACAAAATAGGATGTTCTCAGTGCTATATTTTGTTATAATAAATCCTTAAATTGGAAGTTTGAAAATGTAGTTTAAAATATAAATATTAATACATTATGGTATTTGATAGTCTATATGATTAATGAATCAAATCGAAGATAATATTTTATTTTATTTTTTGTAAAGATGGGGGTCTATGTTGCCTAGGCTGTCTCAAATTCCTGGACTCAAGGGATCCTGCCACCTCTACCTCCCAAAGTCCTGGGATTATAGGTATAAGCCACTGTGCCCAGACTTGACAATATTTTCAGTTGACATGCTATGGAGATTATAATCCCAGAGGCCATATCCTATTACGTTAGGGTCTAGGGAAGAATTAGGAGTTCAAAGTCAAGAGACTTGTTTTCAAGTCCCCTTGTAGAGTGGCCAGAAATCAAGGCTCTTCATTGACAAAGACCCAAAACTGGACTTCCCAGATACTGACTTTCATTATTAAACAAACACTGGTTCTTTACTTTTATTGGACATTTGGCCTTAAGCTGGTGACTGAATGCTTAGATCCTGGGCTGACACCTCGTGTACACACTGAAGGCTACAGATAAAAAGACTCTGCAGGGCAGCAGGTGAACTAACAGTACAGGCCAAAGACACAACCACCCGCCGACATCCAGAGGCTTACCCAAGCTAGGCACCCTTGCCACGAGTATTCACGTGACTGAACATTTTTTCATATTGGTTTATTCTGCCTTGGCTCAGTAGTATATTCCTAATATTTTTAAATGTTATATTCCCAATCATGGAAGCATAATCTACCTATGTTGAAAAGAAATAAGTATATTAAAATAAATCTGAGTTAAAAGTTTTATTCATTCAACATCTCACATTACAAATATTTAAAAATTATATGCATACTGGTATAAATAGTCATTTGCAAACTATTTAATAACATTAATTTTCCACTAGCACTTCAACAAATGAACTCTTTTAAAAAAGGAACTGTGTTATATAACTTAAGAGTAGAACATACAAAAATAGGAACTTAACGTGAAAATGACTTTAATAAAAAATGAATTACCCTTATTTAAAATGCTATAATAAATACTACAACCTCCCCATACACAGTAAAAACTATATGGAAATTCAGCCAAGTAGTACAATTAACTGACATACTTAAATAACTTTTCCTTCTGATAATATGAGCAATACACTGGAAAAAAAAATTAGGGATTAGTAAAAACTAGACACCCACTTGCTAAAAGTTTCACTTCCAAAAAATATAACAAAAATCTGATGAAAATTATAAAAACTAATTATACTTTAAATTTTAAAAATATAAAAAATAAAACAGTTGAATACAATATTGTCCCGATTCTTACAATGCTATCAATCACAGTAGCTTTAAAATAAGATAATAAAATAAAGCAAATGACCAAAACCTCTTTTATTCCATTTTTAAAAATAATCTCAAATTTACATTAGTAGAAAGATTGATTTCTGATTCTTTTCTTTAGAAACACCAGCAAGAAAGAGGATTACTCTTAACAGTAGAAAATGACATTTTTAAATGTCTGCAATTAAAAACAAAGAATTACACTGCAAAGATCTTTCAAAAGTTTGAAATAAGTATTGCACATAACTTGAAGTTAACTTGCCACAATTCATCACATTCAAGTTTTAAATCACCTTTTAACAGAAGATTCAACTCTTCAAAACAAAAGGGGTGAATTATCAAGTCTTTCCAACAGCACTCTCATAAAATGCTAAATTCATTCACTGCAAGTTTTATTTTGCATTCTGCAGAGGTCTGTGTATGGAGAAGTATATATATTATACCAAAGCGTGGGGACCAGAAAGGGAAAGGAGAGGGTTCCTTTACATAGAAAATAATCAGAAACACTTTATTTTACATTGCAAAAATAACCATGTAATTACTCTGTAACTACATTGTAAGTACATGGCTGGTGCCATGCTAGTGCGCTAGAACTACATGCTTGGTGAATTGAAGTGACACCCTAAAATCTGTAAACTAATTACATGTTAATTATGTTTGAGTTACATGGTAACTCCCAACTACAATCCCATGTAATCTGACGAACATGTAATCAATAAAGTTCAGAGTAATAGATAATCATTGTTTATGCCCTGTAAATTGAAGTGTAACCAAATAATCTGTAAACACACTTGTCACACAATCACAAGTAAATATTAGTAGAATAACAATTTCTTACATTAGTCATGCATACTAACATTACACACCTGTCCCACGGCAGGCTATTTTTTTTTCTTATATATAATTTAAAAGAGCAGACATCTCTGAATCAAACACTTAACATCAATTTATTAATATTAAAAATGGCTAACATTCACCAAAAATGTCTGCATTTTATGAATAATTTTAAAAACTTAGTAAGAAGCTGTAGACAATTTTGTTATTTTAAATTTCTACCCTATGTTTATGCATTTAATTTTTTTTAAGGAACTACAGTGTTATCTGTCATTTTCATGCGAATTTTTTTCATTAATTTGTGACTTTACATAGACTATTCCTTAAATTATAGGTACACCAATAGCTGGTGCTGGGGAAGAATGTTTAAGCAACATGCTTTCTCTTCTCTGCAGACTCTAAAATAGCATTGCCAGTGCACAACATTCATAATTTAAAATGTATGCAGAGCACTGAAATGTATAAAAAGCAGAATATAAGAAAATAAAATTTATTAAAATTATTTATATTAAAAAATGAAGTATATGAAGATCTCTCAGTAATAAAAGTACAAAAAGCTACTCTTTGCAATATGAAAAATTGAGGTATTGCATAAAGAGATATCCCGTCAGTGAAAAGTGTGCCTAAAAATGTTCACTGTTGGAAAAACAAGATATACAAAAGTAGTGCATAACAAATATACATTATGTGCATGACAAAATAAGTTAGCTACAAAAACACTGTACCGAAATTCAGCAGGTCATGTACAAAGGGAAAAATTATTATTCAAAGCTAGTTCTCAAACAGTGTTATTTCTTGTTAACTCATCACACCTGTTTACTGAGTAGGAACAGCACAATAGCACACCCCAAGCCACCTACAAGCATTTAAAAGAATAAGAAGAGGCAAATGAACATTCCAATTAGAATTATGTAGTTCAGGAGAAAAGAAAAAAAAGTCCCTGACCAGCTACACAAGAGCACCCTCCATTCGCATGACTGCTTTCGATATTTGCAGGGAATTCTTTAAAGCAGCTCCCTTTCTATGTTTGACTATTAGACAGCAAATGCCTCCATTTTGACCTTTGGAACTTAACAGGTATCGTTCATTAAAGCCTGTATTAAAAATAAAGGACTGCTTTTCCTAAAGATCACCAGTAGGGGTCATCAGCCAGGTGGTTCCACAGCAGCGCTGGAGCAAGTCTTTGGTTTTGAAGGATCCAAGATGGTACTGTTAGGTAGCACAACTAGCAAGATTGCTCTTCAGTTTTGTTATTATTATTATTTAATAATTTGCCCACTGATAATAATCCTTTTAATGATGGATAGGGCATTTAATAAGAGAATGTCAATTAAAATAAAAGTTACTTCCATGACTAGGGCTTCAAGAGACTATTTTAAATTTACTCCTGAAGCATACTGTTCAACACATAACACCTTTCAAAGCTAGAATTTTATTTATAATAAAGCATGCATTACTTGATGAAGTTGGCACTTCAAACACTGACTATGTCCCATGCTAAATTCTGAAACTGTAATGTTATTTTACTTTATAGGAAGAGTAAGATAAACATACATACCTTTGCACAGATTTACACATTTACTTAATTCAACAGTGCAAAACACTTTGCAACTACTTAACTTTTTTTTTTTCCATTTTCTATGTTACAACTAAATTACAGGATACCCAAAGTAACTTTAAATATAAAAGTAAGCCAATCAGCAGCCAATTTGTATATTGGTTGTCTTCCAGTTTTGGCTACAAGTGTATTATAACACAAAATCAAAAATGATATCCTTGAGGTATCTCTAGATCTGTTGTTGGTGTTTTTTAATGTCAAAATGGAGAGCAAAGGCTGACACCTGATGAGTGTTAGTAAATTGGGATACAGAGTTTATATATAACATCAAAAATAAAACTTTTACATTTGTTCCTTAGGAAAGGAAATGCTAGCTTTCCCACCAGTTGTCTCTAATTCTAGCTTTGGTAGGTTTCCTGGGGCTGTGACTAGATAAGTAAGTTAAATAAATAAGTGCACTCCCCTCAGTAGTAAATTTACCCAATTTTTACATTCTGAATTTTAAAAACTGTTTAAAAGAAAATAAATCTAGCTCTGCTGACTTTACTATTCTTTTTTTCTGATGTGGTAGTAACTTTGAGGGATAATGAAATTACGATCAGCCTCAAAACCCTTAAAATTAATTATAATGCTGCTCAATCTTGCTCATGCATTTGTTTGCTCTAACATGCTCTTTCCTGTTAAAAATGGTTAACTTCCTCCATTGCTGTTAAAAGAATAAAAAGGGGATGGAAAAAAGAGAGAGACAAAAAAGATGGAAGAAAAGAAAGGACAAGGCAAAAGCACTTCCCTGGGGGAAAAACTGTGTCAGATAGACTGATAGTGTTATTGTTGCACGGTTATTTTAATAAAAGTATTCTTATATGTTATATTATTAACAATAATTTAATTAAAAACCCAAAATACTCTATTGTTTCATTTCTCTTTTAATATTTCTCTCTCTCCTCTAAGAAAAAGTTGCAGGAAGTTTGGATCCTCTTGGTCTCCAACAAAACAAGAGAATAAAACTTCTATGCAACCTGATGGCAATATGAAAAAGGAGTTCATACATATTGTTTGCAGTGACACATGAATCTACAAAACACCTATATTATAGGTCATTCTGTTCATTATACTATTGTTAAGTTACAGACTGCTACAAAAGGACATGCCAGCGTGAAGAGGTTGAGGAAGGGGTAAGAACGAACAGAAGAGTGCACTTATTCTGAGGCCTGAAAATGAGCACTGTAGTCATCCTTTAGTTCCAGCGGAATGAAATATGCCGAGGGCGGTCACCGCCTTCCTTCACCAGGGGCTTGTGGAATTCCCTGCCAGCACGAGAATGAATAGCAGCCCAGCAATATTCACAGTAATACTGCAGACAGGTAACATTAGCACAGAAAAATGGAGCAAATTTTCCCCCACAACGGGCCCCCTGACATTCATCACACAGCTGATCATCCAAGACATATGGCTTAACTTCCACCTGCAATCAAAAGTGAAAGAAGGGAGTTGACGTTTTTCAGTGACTGGACCAGGTAACACTTACCATATGTGTATATTTCCATCCACTGTGTGAGTGAGTCTGTTCCCAGGTGCCCAAAAAGGAAGAACTAATAATTCACTTACTGAAGTCAAGATAGGTCATCTTTTAAGAACCTCGTAAGGCTTTTATGTCTATCATTTTACATTTTAGTCTTATTAAATAGATACCCTTCAAAGGAAAAAAAGGGTTTCACCAAAAATCACCAAGTGAAGCCAAGTGTTTAGACTAGAACATCATGAGATTAAACCCACAGGAAATTTTTCACAGATACAAACCCCCATTTTAATTAGTGGATCTGGCTTTTTGTCATATGTGGAATCACATATTTAAACAAAACCAACTAAGAGGATCCAAGTTCCACAAAACGGTAGTTCAGTGTTCAAATCAGTGGGAAGATGCCTGACTTCTGCATCATGAATTTCTGAGTTGCAAAGCCTGGTTCATGGTTTCTATTTCTACTGCATACATCTTGGGTTATAATCGCAAACCTGGAACTCTGGTAAAATAAGATGCAGCCATAGTACTCGCAGCCTAAAACCTTGCTTTGTTCTTTGTCAGTAAGAACGGTTTACCTGAATCTAAAAGTCAGAGGTGAATTGATAAAACTGAGCCTGTTCCAGTGTTCAATTTGCCAACCTGTCATTTGAACCTCTCAAGTTTTTAAAAGTCACCTGGCTATTAATTCACCAGCTAGAAAAGAGTTGGTTATTTTTAGTCTTAGAGAGACTCATGCTTGAGACTCCCTCACACCAGGCTATCACCACCACTGGTGCCATCCAAGTCTGACAAGGATCCTGACAAAGGTTAGCCGTAAGGAGATAGGACAGCACTAGGCCTCTCACTTCTAGGCCGCTCCATAATATTGTAATATCCACAGAGCAAGAACGCCAATCAAAAGATTTCATTGCAGAGGAGCACAAATTAAATCTGAAATTCTAATGACTAATCTCACAACTCTGAAACTTATGTTGGAATGAAGCTGTGAGATGTAGATATTTTTTAGTGTGCATAAAAAACAATTAGGCATGTTAACTTATACTACAACTAATCTTGTCCCCTTTCCCCATGTTTATAATAGAATACACACCTTTCTCTTTAATATATTCACAGTAATGTAGGAGCACCACTATTTTCTTAAATTTTTCACTGCCACTGAAGTAGAATATACATGACAGGAAACATGAAGTAGAATATACATGTAGAAACTTGATCATTTCTACATATTGATTTAAGAACAGCACAATAAAATCTATCAATAAATATTTTTTTGAGCACAATGTCTCAGAGTGTTGGATATCAAAGTCAGTGCTAATGAAAATGCCAGTGTGCCAAGAAATAAAGAGGTTATACAACAATATAAATTAACGTATTGCTTCCTTCATAAAGAAGGCCTTTCCATGAAAAAAATCGTCAGCTGAACTAAACATTGTGCTTAGGAATGTAGCTGATGAACATTCTGGTGTAAATTCCTATCTGACCACAAACTAGTAACAGTTGGCAGACTGGCAGTCGGTTCATAGGCCACACTTTGAGTAATACTGGTGTAAGATATGGTTCTATCTTCTAGAACATAAACTCATGAGGACAGGGACTTCTTGTCCTGGGCAAGAAAACATTTGCTGAATGCATGAAACAGAAAGCTAAAAAATAAATCTATGAATACAATTCACTGAGAAATAGGTCTTACTAAGGTATTCATGATGTCCCAGATTAAAAAAAAAAAGTCAGGAGCTCTCAAGGGCATTCATCCTTGTATACTTGATATAACATAGTTCAAAGGATTTGGTAATATTTATTAAACAATTGACTGAATAGATGAAAGTTATAGTTTAGGGAAGATCAAATTAACTCAAGTAAATTGATTATAGTATTCTGGTTAGGCTACTCAAAAAACTAAGAGATAAAAGAAATTCATAAGAAATTCCAAAATATATTATAGAGCCTAAATCTAAATGACCCTATAGGCTTAATTGTCAGCTGTCAATTTATTATCACCTAAAATCCCCCCACTCTAATCTTGGTAATGACACATTTAGAGGACCATTTCTGGAACTTTCAAGAATGGAGTCTAGGACTTACCCGTTTATCTATCTCTCCATGCTGCAGCTGAACAAAGCGGGCACTGATAGCAGCTATGTAACTCTGTTGATTAGAGAATGCCACTCGCCCAGCTCCTTTCGGGTATTTTAGCTCGGGGTCGGTATCAATCCCAGCATAGCACACGCCTCCATACAGCCGATCCATTATCATTGCAAGCTCCACTAAATACGAAAGGAGCGCAGAGGGTATTTGAAATCAGGAAAATTCATCTGGCTTACCAATGGTTTCATCAAAAGCAATTCATTTGTACTCTGAGCTCACATCATTATAATAATTATTAAAATCAAACTTATTACTACAGCCAGTTGTCCACTGCGTTTATCTTTAATTTTTTAACTATTGGCAGGGGCTTTGCTAGGTATTTTACAATGTTTTCTTTTAATCTTCGCAACAACCCTGTGAAGTAGGTAGCAATTTCCTGAGGAAACTGAGGCACAGAGGATGATCAATCTGTCCAAGATCACAGATTGTTAAGTGATAGTGCTGGGCTTGGCACCCAGGTTTGTCTGTTCTATGCCATGTTGCCACCATAAATTTACCAGTTAACAATGTATTGATTAATGTAAATAACTATTTGAACACTAGAATACTAACTGGCAGATTCTTTGTTTGGGGGCCCTCCTAGCTTATGTCCATCTAAACTGTTATCTTTCCCACAGTCTAGCTATTAACCAATTTATCATAAAAAAGAAAAACTTGAAATAATGAATGCATCTTCTTCTCCATGAACCGTCTAGAGACTGCATTCTTGTTCATTTACCTCATTTATACTATTAAACTTCAAATTACTTGAAATCAGGGATCTAATTTCTTCTGTAAGTACCATTCTAAAAACATGGTGCACTGCTGAGAACTCTATTGTATTTCAGCGCTCAGTAAATAGCTGCTGGGCAAGTGAGGACATGGGAAACAAATACTGAACATCTGAATACATCATCTGTTCTTGAGGGGCTTTTCTTTCCAACAGTGAGGAGAGTGATACTTAGCATTATGAGGCCCTGCGCTAAGTACTTTGCATTGGTTATCTCATTTAATCCTCAAAACAACTCTATGAAATACACACACTTTTTACCCCACTTGACAGATGAGGACATTGAGAATTAGAGAAATTATATGATTTGTCCAAGGTCACTCAACTCTTAACTGGGAGCAGAACACATGAATTCAAACCCAGACACTTTGATTCTAGAACTCTCTCTTTGACATTAATTGAAATGCTTATGGAGAATTTGTCCTGCAAATCTTTATATTTCTTATGCTAAAGGATAGAGAGGGTTTTGTGTTTATCATACCAGCTCGTAATGGTCGAGGAACACCACCAACAAATATAGTTTTTCGTGGGTCAAGCGGCTGTGAACCATCCATCACGAAGTCACTGTCACTGAGATTCCAAGGCCGAATCTGTACCTGAGGAATGTACAAATGAAAATGTCTCATTCTCAATATAGGCAATTGATGGAGGAAAAAATTTTAAATTTTACGAGTATTTTTTTATGTTTTAAAAGCAATAACTCATGTCATTATAAATCAATAAAGCTATAAAACTAGAAGACTTAAAAATAGTGTATACCAACCCTTCGTTTCATTGGTTTAGTTTACTCAAGAACTTTCATCTTGAAACCAATGTGGAAAGTTCAATTTAATTGCCTGTTATTAATATGAGCCAAATCACTTAACATGTTCTTAATTATCTGTAAGGTAATTAGCTGTTTTTCAGCTTATTTGGGCCTTTAGCCTACCCAACCTCCCAATATCTATATAATTTAAATTTAGCATGGTAAACAAACAAAAAAAAACACAAAAAAGAAAACACAAAATAATAAAATTAAAATAAATAAAAATTTAAAAAATAAAAAAATGTAGCATGGTATCCAATGTCAATTAGTATACAGTGCTAAGTCAACTATGATTGTGTGTCCAATCAATGTATGTCCAAGAAATGCAAACTACCCTTGATAGTAACACATCTGTTGCATTATTTCAAAAAGATTTTCAAAATAAAAATATTGATGATATTTGCAACAGACTTTTTTGTGATAAACACTTCAGTATGCCTATTATTTAAGCTCAATCAAGAACCATGTACCTCATTTAAAATTGTTTGCATGTATTAACTGTTACAAATGCCTATACCTGGGGGTACAGGTCAGTGGTAGCGCATTTGACTGAACAAATGCCCACACCAAAGGCTATGGGCTGATAGTAGAATATTCCCAAATATGCACACCAACAGAGTCCTAGACGAAAGTCCCTAAATTCAAATACCTGTGAGGATTGACAAGGAACATAAACAAGTCAAGCAAAGGCATCCAGATTACAGGAGCTCTTAGAAAAACGTTCCTGACGTAGAGAACCCAAGACACCAAGACAAACTCCAATAATTATTGCCTAAGCTGGGACCACTGATGAATCCATTCTGCATCATGCCCCACCATTCCTTAGGTGTGTCTGAGTAATAATAAATTATTGATTTGCCAGATTCATCAAAACAGGCCAGTTGCTACTGTTACTAAAGACTAAATTTTATGATAAAGAAAAAACTTCTCCAAAAAGAAAAAAACACTATGCAATGCACCTGTACATGTATATACATAATTCATTCTACTTTGGGAGAGTACCATACGCAAAAAGTTAAAAACAGTATTGGGTAAAATCTTGATGAAAGTAAAGAAGGAAACAGAAAGACATACAAATATTTGTGATTTAAATTCCATTATTCAGAGGAAATTCACCTACTTTATCTTTATCAAATGCATTATCAAGTGAAGTAAAAGCAAAGGTTTACCAATTATATTTCAACTAACCAAAAATTCAAAGTCAAAATGATGTGTACAAATAAACAGAATGTCAATGTTAGGAGCTTAACAACAAGACACTTTTATTTAGATTCTACTTACAAACATGTCAATTAAGTACACCAGACACATCAAGACGTCTGTGGGTTTTTCAAACAAAACAGATGAATGGAGGCAAAAACAAGAAGCTATTTAATGCTAGACTGCACTTACTGGCTTATCCTTGATAGTGGGGCTCGATACACACAGGTAGAGTTTTCCATCTTCTTCAATGCATGCATCAATGAGAGCCTGAACAGAGCTTTCATCTTGAAACAGCAGGAATGCATAGCCTAAGAAAAATGAAAAAGAAGGCTTATATGTTTTCCTATTTTTTGGTAATTCTTCAGGGGAAAGGATGCATAAACTACAACTAAAGGAAGGGAAAAGGAATCGAAAAATATACACACACAAAAATTAAAACTTAATGTTTATACCACAAGTCTGATAATACCAACATATAGTTCATTTTGATAGTATCTTGAAACATCTTTTAGAGTAAAATTAAATTTGAATTAAAAGTATACTCAGTAGAAATTTTAAAGATACATTTGGGAAAATAAGTAAACAAAAAATTATTTTACAGTGAAAGTAAACATTTATGAAAAGGCTAAACATTAAACAATCTGAGGATAAATTGTATAAGTATAATGAATCTTGAGAATTACCTTTAGGAGGAAAATAGGATTTGCTCTCTGCTTTATGAGGCCAATCTACAATCAAAGGACCAAAGCGACGAAAACTAGCTGTGATCTCATCTAATGAACAACAAAGCAAAAAAGTAGACTGAAACATTTTTATGATCATTTTTTAGAGGTAGTTTGAAAAAAAAAGTTTCAAATCTACTATTTACAAGAACAGCACAAGGAACTTCTACCTCTCCTTCATCTAGCCTTCCCAACTATTAATATTTTGCACATTTGCCTTCACCCCCTTCCTTCTCTCTTCCCCTTCCTCCTCTATTTATATATATGCACAAATCAATCTAGCCAGCCAGCCAGCCATTCGTCATCTTTTTCTGACATGATGCACTGTAATCCCAAAATACAACTGTTGGTACCTGCTCAAAGCAAGGCCACTCCCTTATATATCACCATATAACCCTCTCACCCAGGAAGTCAACATTAATACAACACTACTACCCAATTCACAGACTCCATTTGAATTTCAAACTATCCCAACAATATCTCTTTTTATCTTTCCGATCCAGAACACAGGTTGCACTTAGTTGTAACATGCCTAGAGCATGTCTTTTCCAATTTGGAACAGTTCCACATTCTTTCCTCTTTTACATTCATTCTGTAGGATGACTGCTAAGGCCCTTCCAAAATTCACATGTCAAAATCTAATCCCCAATGTGAGGATTAGTTTTCAGGTAGGGCCTTTAGTGGGTAACTAGGTCATGGGGGCAGATTAGGTCATCAATGGGATTAGTGTCCTTTTAAAAGAGGCCCCAGAGAGACCCCTTACTCATCTGCCATGTGAGGTTACAACAAGAAGACTATGAGGAAGCAGGCCCTCACCAGACACTGAATCTGCTGGCACCTTGATCTTGGATTTCCTAGTCTCCAGAATGGTGAGGAATAAATTTCTGTTGTTTATAAGCCACCAGTCTATGGTATTTTCTTATAGCAGCCTGAACGAATTTAAGACAGTGACCCTCAATCTGGATCTGTACTCTGGTTTCTCATGCAATGCATTCCAAACAGGAATGCCACCATAATGATGCTATGTTGTCCTCTCTGATCACTGGGCATGTTAATCTTGATCACCTGATCAAGGTGGTATCTGCCTGTTTTCTCTACCAAAAAGGAAACCATTTCTCCCTCTCTATTTGAATAGTATTTTACAAGAGGATATTGTGTTACCCACCAATATCTTGTTCCCTCATGAGCCTTGGCATCCTTTGAGGACTCCTGCCTGTAACAACTACCACAACGTTGGTTGCCAAATGGTGATTATCTATTTCCAGCATGCCCTCTACATTTACCAGTTAGTATTAGACAGGAAGGAAGAACTTTCCCTTCTATCTCCTTTATTTATTCATTTATTTATACAGTATGGATCTATTTTATCCAATGGGTTGTGATCTAATTCTCTCATTTATTTTGATACTCAGTTTGTCCCAAAAATTGTCCCTGATTTGGCCAGTGGGACAAATGTCCTCCTGACCTTCCCCATCATTCTGTAAGCACTTCCATACTTTCTGGCCTAAGAAGATACTCTAGGCTCATCTTGTTCTTTCTTGGGCCCCAGCCCAAGAATCAGCCCTTTTTCCCAAGATGTATTGGTTCCTTTTAGTGGTAAAAGATATTTAGGAACTAAGATTTGGGTGCTCCCTATGCTCATTGCTAGTGGGTATTCATTATTTCTAAGTCTTTTCAGTGGGACAAAGCTAGGAAATAAATGAATACACACATGTAACTATTTCTGTATCTGTATAGTTATAAAAACTAATGAGTTCATATTGATACTTCCAATTCCACTCCTCATAGCTTTTGCTAGCCTTCCTCCTTTCCATGTTTATAAATCCCCTCCTCATGGTGAGAAACCTAGCTCCCATTATCTATAAAACATGTACCAATCTTTCAGCTACCCTGCTAGCCTCCTTGACCTTCTACCTTTGCACCCTGGCTCTTGTTGCCTTAATTTCTTGGACACCGTGTCGGCTGCTGATGAGACCTCTGGGCAAAATCCTTCACATATATACATACACACGCACGCGCACACACACATACACACCCCTCCAATTGTACCCTCTTCCCCCTCACCAATCGAATTCCTGGGACAGCAATATCTCCCTGGGAGGAAGGGAAAGGAAGAAAAGAAAACAAAAGTGGGGAAATATGAAAGAAAGGGAAGGCGTGATCATATTTTACTATTAATTTAAATAATACTAATTATGCTACACGTATATTTGGACAACTAATGAGATTATAGGAAAATAAATTTCCAAGAGACTTCTGGAAAGAATATGTAAGCACATGTGGTAAGACTTGATAATAGGGCAGGATGGAAGAAAAGAGAGATGGGGAAGATGTTCAAACTCCAATCTGGTAGAACTGTTTTCATCTCTCACAGACTATTAACGGTAAAGTCTGTCCTGCTATGATACCTACCTGTCTGTATGTTAAATTTTGCTCATTTGAGCCTGGTAAGTAGGGGAATGATGCCAGTATAACATGGAAGTTGTACTGGTACATAAATGACTTTTCCCAGGCAAGGTGAGCTAGCACAGTAAGGCTAGAATTGTAACCTTCATCAGGATAGGAAAAAGCCCCCAGTTTGTCTGATACACAGGCAGGAGCCCTCCCAGCTCTGTTATAAGAAAATTAAAAATAAGTGTGGCAACCACGGCTCTCTTGTCAGAGAGTGGTACCCTCAGCCCTTACTCCTGGGTTTAGCGTGAACTTCTTCGCTGTTCAAAGGCCCATCTCCATCTGCGTTGTCTCCACGCCTGCAAGCCAACATTTCCACTTTATTGCTTTTGTGCATTTTCAATATTCCTTGAGGCAGTCCCAAGCATGCTGAGCAATTTGCCTGAATTATCCAAGTTATCACCGAGCTACTAATTCTCTTTTTGGTAGTGCTTCAGGTACAAAGTTCATTAGGTTTTAAATGATTTACCTTTAACCCTATTTTCCCCATAAACCATATAATTTTTAGTGCATAATTCTGCAGAACACAATATTCTTCAAGCCATGCTCTCTGAGGGCAGGGCAGAGATTGCTTCAGACAAACCTGACGTTTGAGCACAGCTTCTACCAAGACATTTTATCATAGACAAAAAAAAAAAAAAAAAAAAAAAAAATTGTGTTTATTTCAATCTTTGACTTTTTAGAACCATTTTTATCTCAACTTTTCAAAACATTGATTTTTTTTTTCTTTTTCTTTTTTTTTTTTTTTGAGTTTAGGTCTTGCTCTGTTGCCCAGGCTAGAGTACAGTGGTATCATCATAGCTCACTGTAACCTCAAACTCCTGCGCTCAACCGATCCTCCTTCCACTACCTCCTGAGTAGCTGGGACTACAGGCACATGCCACCACGCCCAGCTAATTTTTCTATTTTTGGTAGAGATATGGTCTCACTATGTTGCTCAGGCTGGTCTCCAACTCCTGACCTCAAGCTATACTCCCACCTCAGCCTCCCAAAGTGCTGGGATTACAGGCATGAGCTGCCGCACCCACCCAAGACTGATCATTTTAAGGAAAAGAAGTGACTCAGTACGTTTGATCCCAGTCTAAATGGGAAGTTATTACACCTTATTATTAGATCTTATTTTTAGAGAAATCTATTCTATTCTCCATAACATGCATTAGTTTATCTCCATTTCCCTTCAGGAAACCAAGACAAAAGAAATTAGGAAAACAACCAAGGATATGTGTTTGCTATAAGGTCTGTCACTTGGATTTTTATTACGGTCACTTAGACCCACAGATGAATAGCATATTCCTGAACAACTAGTCTCAATCTTTGCAGAGCTTGGCTCCTCATTTAGGTCTCAGCTTACATATCACTTCCTCAAAGAGGCTTTCCTAAGACTGCTCCCTGCATCTCTATAACACATCATCCTGTTTGCTTTTCAACACTTGTTCTCTGATATTTTCTTGCATGTTTACACTTTGTTTATGGGCCTTTCCCACTAGAATGTAAATGCTATGCAAGCAGAGACCTTCCACCTTGTAAACAAGCCTAGGAACAGTGCATGGTATTTAGAACACATGTAAACATTTACTGAATTAAAAAATACTCACAAAGTGATATAACTCTTAAGATTCCCTTTCTCATAGTACAACGGTAGGCTATATTTTTCAAAAGTTCATGCTTCATCTAAGATTTTAAACTTTTAAACGATGAACTATACATTTATGGAGTACTCATAAAAAGTGGGAAAAACTAAAAATTACATAATTGAATTTGGCCAAGGCAGCATACATATACAAAAACACAGTTAGCACCCATGTTTGCCCACAACAATAGAATCCTTGGGAAGTTTTTCCAGTGATGTTTACACTCTTTTCCAAGTAGTCCAATCCCTTGTTTCAGATGGTTTGCACAGCCCTGCTCCCCTTCCTTCTGTCAACTAATCTTATATGCTATGACAGGAAGAAAGAACAAGAGAACAATGCAATCAAGACTGAATACCTGGAGCCAGATAAGATTATTATAACAACGGCAATCACTACCCATGAGTTCCCTACATGCCACCATATGGACACCCTGCTATAAACACTTCTTTCTAAATATACCTTCATCAATGTCTGGAGGCAATCCACCCACAAACACCTTGCGAGAATATCGTTCCACTCTTTCCCCATTCTGGTGAGTGAAGCAGTGAGGTGAACCCAGGCCACTATGAAGAGGTTGATCCCCACGGCCATCATCCAAAAATCCATCTTCCATTGGAAACAGTGAAGACTGACCTGGAATAGAAAGCAGGAAAAAAAGCTAACAGAAAATGTTCCTTGCCATTGATTATCATGTACAAGAAACAAGGAAAATGGCAGATTCAATAAAACTGCTGCTTTTATTTTTCTTACTGAATAACAGAATCTCTTAGACGTGCTCTTCAATTCCCATCACCTTAAAGTCCCGACTGAGTCAGAGAGAAAGTACATGGTTAAATAGAGGATTGCTCAAGTATCCCAGTGGGATCCAAAACCATCAGGGAGGTGAACTGGAAGTACAGTAGAGAGAGCACTCTTTAGAAAGCAGTTGCACTGCACTGCCTTGGCAGGGCCCCAAGGCCACTGGCAACTTAGACATGTACACTAAATATTATCTTAGATTTCTTTAAAAGATCAAACAATATAGCTTATACAATTTCCTCTAAGAACGTGCTTAAAATGAATAGGTCAATTTTTAAAGTGAGCACTCATTTTAGTTTACCTTAACTAATGGGATATAATCAAAACCCACTTAATGTTGTTATCCAACTTCATTGTGTAGTTTTACAGAAAAGATTTTTAGGAATGCTAGAGATCTACTTATTATTAGCTGGGTAATTATTAGCTTGCTAAGGATGTTATCTATTTCTAAAAACTGGTCATTAAATTTGCTGTTTGAAAATCTTATCATCCAGAATATATAAGCAGAAAAAACCAGAGATGCCAAGTATGTGACAGTCTTCCCATATTTACCTGACAGCAAAATATAAACTTTTAAATCATAAGGAAAACACAGAGCTACAAATAGCTGCAGAATCTCTCAAGCACTGTTTTATCACTTTTCAGGCTGCCAATTTACTTCTAGGTACTACATGAGGAATTTGTTAATGGATCCTCTAGAAATGTATCTCAAGTGCTCTTCCTTTACTGAAAGAAACATTTCAATGTCCTTTTGTTGCCACATTTGTCTTCAATTTCCATTACTAAACACAAATAATAATGGTATATTTATTACAAATATATCCTGAATGTCAAATGAAGACAAAAAATGATTATAAAATTGGAGGTTATTTCCTGACTGATTTTCTAAAATCACTTGTATTTGAAAGCTAAGCTATTTAACAGTCTTATTTTCCTGGAAAAAGGCAAAACTATTACAGGCAGCAAGAATCAGGTTTATTCAGGCACCTCTAGGAAATGATTCTTTAAAATTCCCTAAAATTTCTAGAGCTTTTTCCCCCAATTTTTGAAATTTATAAGATTAGTCATTTATTTAGCTCATCTCATTTTAAACCAAATGTATTATGCTTACTTAGCAAAAAAAAAAAAAAGTAGACACAGGTAGATGAGTATAATCAAACTTCCAAAGTATTTGGAGACTAGTCTAACTATATTTTCCTTTACAAAGATTCTTAATTTTTTTCCTAAGAAATTCCTTTCAGGAAAAAAAAAGCAAATCTTCAAATATAAATAAGTTGAGTTTCTAATATAATATAGGGAAATCACTTTGATTCAAATCCACGCCCTACTATTCTGATAATTTCTCTAGGCTCATTAACTCCTTCAAATGAGAATGTCTAAAATGTTAACTGTACCACAAAAACTATGTAAGGATCAAAGCCATGTTTCATTTCCCCTCACCCCTTCCCCACAAAGGTTAGAAACTGAACAAGTTTGGGTCCTCTCCAAATACAACTGATATATTTAAAAGTTAGAAACAATAATGTTACCTCTCCTTCGCCCATATGTCCTTGCTGCATGTCAAATGAGAAAAAAACAAAAAACAAAAAAACAACCTTTCAAACATTGTCAAAAGAATCAACTGTGATTTTATCTACCAGCTTTTGAAACTGAAAAAAACTGGCTATATTCTTCATTTTCTGGTAAATGTCTCAAAAACAAGGAACTAGATGGTGAGAGGTCAATTTAATGCATTCTTTTTTTCAAAAAAAAGTTCTTCAAGGACACTGTAAAGCTTTATTGAATCTTGTTTTAAGGAAAGCTTTTTGCTGTAATTGTCACCCAAGGTTCAAACTATTATGAAACTAAGGCAGCATATAACATGATCTAAACCAACTATTACCATATTAATCATATTTTCTCTCAGAATTCCCTACCTAGCAATTTAGTAGATATACCAATATTTCATTCATGACTTTTTCACCACAAGATAAACAACAATTTTACAGTATTTTTCAGTTAATCCCCAACATAAGAAAATCATAACAAATGAAATCTTTAGGCAAGTTATAAACTTCTTTTTAGCCAACAGTTTCTTGTCCCTAATCAAATCTACCAAGTCCCAAATGTTGAAAAGTAAAAGGTTTGGCATTTTTATCATAAGCAGGCTGCAGCCAAGGGGAAAAGAAAAGGTAATTAGTAATCCAGGAACATATACCTAAATACTCAGGAAATGACAGTATAAAATTTTAATCGGGAAACTTTTGAGAAAATATCTTCCCTAAAACAAACCGGCACTTATAAGCCCAACCTGTCCAAACCTCTCAATTCTATTCAACAAACACTTCTTGAATGCCTGATCTCAGTAGGCACTGTGGGTAAATAGCATATGGCCCTGACCTCAAGGAACTCGCAACCTTAAATGCCAGAGGGCCACATAAGCAAATAATGATAATGTCCCATGCCTCTTGCTATACTAGTTATGCGACAGGTGCAACAGGAACAGAGGAGGAAGAGCAAATAGTTCTGATGAAACAGCGAGGGGGAGCATTTGAGGTGGCCCTTAAAGGAAAAACAGAGGAAGGGCATCCCAGGCCTGGCAATGTTACAGGCAGGGCTGCTAGAATGTTCAGGGAAAGATGGCCAGGACATAAGCAAATGGAACAAGTGGGGATTTGGCTGGGGATGAGGTTTAAACAGGAAGCTGGGATAGGTTTTTCAGTTAGAAAATATTGCACCTTTAAGAAGTCACTACACAAACTGGTCAGGGTTTTTATTCTCAGCCTTAGACAAATGCTAAATAAGTATAACTCAAGAATACCATGCGGTATTCTCCAAAATTAAACAATATTTCATACTCAAATGCATTTCTACCACTACTAGATAGCCCTGGATTTCACCAAAGTACTTGAGCAAATGGATTAAAATAACATAAAATCTCCTTCGAGCAGTTAGGTTTTCCCTTCAATAGGTCTTAAGTTTAGGGGAGAAAAGGTATTCTCTGACTTAGTCAATCATACAGAGGTTAGAAAGACAAGTGATATCACAAAAGCAGTTGCTTATTTAAGAACATTCTATTCATACAGTTGCTTCAGAGACAAGGGAGTTTGGGGAAACAAATTAATGATTTGAAAATCCTGGTTCTGTCAATCTTAAAAAGTTGATTGATGCTGTTTGGATTTCTCAGAAAACAGATATTTGAAAAGAATAAGATTTTAAAAGCTACAAAATTAACATGGAAACTCTCACAGCTTTTATTATTTTAAAAATAAATATAGTTTCAGGCATGTAAGGGCTGTAGATTGAAAGTTAAAATCAAATACCCTTGAAATTTTCAAATGTGTACTAAAACTTTGATTTGAAGAATTCATGGTTAAATTCTGAAAACCATGTAGACATTTCTCATATTAAGAAAAAATAGGCTATAGGCGTACAATGTTTACAGCTATAAAAACTGCCCAAATGGGGAAATCAATGTAAATTAATACTGAAAAAAGTAAAAACAATGACATTCTAAGAATATATATTAATAAAATGAGAATGTATAATTTTTGGTTTCTGCTTATTATAATAGTTTATATATTATTTTTAGTATAAATTTTAACATATAACATATACAGAAAAGTAAACTATTATTATAAGTTCAATGCATTTTCCAGAGTGAACATATCTATGTAATTAGAACCCAAATATTAACAGAATGCTAAATGGTGTTACTTTATCCTATATATAAAAGATGTACTAAGCACCTTTTTTTCACCTATTTCAAATTACACCGGCACAAACTTTGTGACAAAATGTGGTAACACAGATCCTCGCTGCTTTCCTGAGGAAAATGTCAGACAGATTTCCAATCTCATGACTTTCAAGTGTTGTTTGTTATTTGATGTTTCTCACATATCTGAGGAAGTGGCAAGTTTAAAAAAAATGGCTATAATTATGTTTAAATAAATCTGTATTTTGGAAAAGTTCAAGCTAAGTCATCTGAAATAAACTCTTTTCAGAATTTTCCTTTATTTACCAAAAAGTAGACTGTTAAATGATTTTTATAATACATGCTATCACCACTGACTAAAAATCTCCCTAGTCCCAGAGTTAAAATGAATACTACTTATATATTTATCCACTTTTATTGTTATTTCTCAGTTTTGATTTTAAAGTCCTCAATAATTTAATGTAAGATTAACAGGATTCAAGAATGTTAGAATAGGCTTGAAACATTATGGCCATAAATTTTTATAACTTCTGGATGCATGTTATTAGATCTATTGATAAATACTTTATTTCCAAAAACAGTTTACAGGATTGCTTACAAATGCTTTCTTTCCTTGTTATTAGCCTATTCAGCATCAAATTCGCTCCAGTAAATTATTCTATTAATCTGTGATGTCAGATTTGCAAAGTTACAGAAAGACTTGTCAGGACTTCCCGACTCTCTCTCTCTCTCCACACATTTCATTATAGAAATAAAGTATTACTTATCTCCTTAAAAGTATGTTTTTCTTATTTGTTGTAACATTTGTAATAGTCAAAAAGAAACAAAGTATCCATAATAGTGATACACTCAAAAGAAAAAATACCTAGCATGCAGCCATTTTAAAATGTGGCACATGTTCCTAAAGCTCTCTAATATGTAGCTTGAACGTGTACTGCATGATCCTTATTGTGTAAATTTTACAATAAAGAAAATATAAACACATACGTGGGAATATGCATAAATTGTTTTTCTAGAAATAACCATAAGAACCTTTAGAGAAAGAAACTCAGATGGGAAAAGGTGGCTTTCACTTCTTGTTTTATCCCTTTCTGTGTACCATTTTCTGTACCATTTCTGAATTTATTAGTATTGTGCATGCTATTTGTTAACAGACCCTTTTTGGTTTTCTTCCTGGTACTTATATTAAAAACGAATAAATGATATATTAAAGAAAAGCATCCTTTCATACATGAGAGTACCTAGCCAATTTTGCAAACAATAAGACTTTAGGCCATAAAGGATAAACCACTACTGGGTATCAGCAGACAATGGAAGACCTGATCCTGTGGCATTTCTCTAATCTACCTTAGGCTCTCTGTCCATGTGCACCTCTCACCGTCCCCATGGTGAAAAGGCAAGTAGCAACTCTGTTTGGACAAAAAATGTGTGTGTGTGTTGGGGAGGTGGGGAGTGGTTGAGACGACAAGAGATTATCAAATAACCTACTTTTCCAGTAGGACCAAAAAAAATGTGGGGGAGAATTAACCAAATTACTAAATCAGTTAAAAAGATATAAATCAAAGGCTTGGAGCTAAAAGGAGTTAATCTGTGAACAAAAGAATAAAGATGGTAGAACCAAAAAGCAAACACAATCATTACAAAGATCAAACCATACAATTCAACAAAGATGCAAAGAATCATTTTAAATGATTTTATAAATTAACCCCTAATTTTACAGGCCCACTGCCACAAAATTAATTTACATATAGGCTTTATGGTTAGACTTACCTACGTCACACTGGCTTGTGTTTATATTAGCTTATTGGTACAATATTCAAAGTATATTCATAAGATATGATAAAGATATGACACTTCATTATTTGTAAACACCTACCTTAGAGAAGAGCAGAAAATGCAACTCTAGTTTCTGTATATCCCTAACCTTCAGTTTCCTTATTTATAAAAACTGGGAGCAAATGAGGCAATAATGAAAGATACCATGTGTATATGTAATACTCAATAATTTCCTACTTTTCTCAAAAAGCAAACTCATATGTATATATTCTTAGTTTGATCTCTGACAATCACTCTTGGCTTTTCTCATTACTATTCTAAGGCTAACAATTGTAGAACACTTTAGACTTTACAATATTTTTCATATTATCTTTTTCACAAAGGGATCTTTTCACATGCTCCTTATTGTAGCAACTAGAATCATATTATATACATTTTCAGTAAGTGATCATAGTCTACATATCTCTTGGGTAATTTATGCCCTCCCTTTTGACAGATTTCTCTCCCACTTCAAGCAAATAATCTTCTTACCTTTCATTCCAAAAAACTATAATGAAGAAACATTGTTCTTTTTTTTTAATTTCAAAATATTAACGGGGTACAAATGTTTTTGTTACAGGGATAGCTTCTGAGATAAGTTCTATGCTAACTTTTAAAAGATTTCTTATTAACCTCCTCCTTTGGGACAAGCAAATATTTAGTTGATGCTTCTGAGTGAACAGATACCCTCAGAGGAAAGGAAATACATACATGAGTTTCTTTTTTTTTTTTTTTGAGACAGAGTCTCACTCTTTTGCCTGGGCTAGAGTGCCGTGGCGTCAGCCTAGCTCACAGCAACCTTAAACTCCTGGGCTCAAGAGATCCTCCTGCCTCAGCCTCCCGAGTAGCTGGGACTACAGGCACACGCCACCATGCCTGGCTAATTTTTTTCTATATATTTTTAGTTGTCCAGATAATTTCTTTCTATTTTTAATAGAGACGGGGTCTCACTCTTGCTCAGGCTGGTCTCGAACTCCTGAGCTCAAACAATCCGCCCTCCTCGGCCTCCCAGAGTGCTAGGATTACAGGCATGAGCCACCGCGCCTGGCCTCATACATGAGTTTCTTTTTTTTTTTTTTTATTACATGAGTTTCTTAAAACCTAACATTTGTTGTTGTTGTTCTATAACTTTCTCCTTCCACAAGGTTCATATCTGAAGCAGCTAATCCCGAGGGCTAAAGTAATGGAATGGGAGGTTAGGAGACGGAAAAAAAAAAAGTACAATGCACAAGTACTTTTACACAGAGGTGGTGATAGTTTCTTAGGTAAAATTAAAGCTTCAAGCTGGGTAAAAGGAAAATTAATCTTTTAATCCAATGTCTATCTTGGAGCTAAACCAAGATATTCCAGAGGAATTTGAGGTAAGTCCAGCTTATAGGACTCCCCCTTGCTTAGCTGAGAAACTAAGTTTCAGGCTTACTTTTTATAACCATAAGATAGATATTCTAACTGTATTCCTATTACATGAAATTTACTAGTAAAAGGCATCTGTTAGGGACTAGATGGTGTCCCCTCACCCCAATTTCATATGTTGAAGTCCTAACCTTCAGTACCTTAGAATGTAACCTAATTTAGAGACAGGGTCTTTAAAGAGGTAATTAAGATTAAATGAGGTCATTGGGATGGGCCCTAATCCAACAGGACTGGCGCCTTTATGAGAAGAGGTTAGGACACAGACAGGCACAGAGGAAAAACCACATGAAGACACAGCCATCCATAAGCCAAGGAGAGATGCCTCAGAAAAAAATCAACCCTGATGACACCTTGATCTTGTACTTGTAGCCTCCAGAACTATGTGGAAATAAATTTCTATTTAAGTCATGCAGTCTATGGCACTTGTTATGGCAGCCCTAGCAAACTAATACAGCATTCAAAAAGTACCTAGAAAGTTTGGTTTTTAAAATACATTTAAAATCCAAAAATTTCGCCCAAGACTGCCTCTCAAAAAAAAACCTCTACAGCTAATAACACAGCAGTAAATTGAATAATTCCTCAGAATGTACATTATTAACACTCATAGCAATTATCAATCACTGTTGAATTATATTGGCATTGCCTTTTACAAGTCATGAGTGGTACGTGAAGGTCCCTGCATAGTATAAACACTGATGGTTGAGCATGGCCAATAATAATAACAAGTAATTTGATCTATGGATGAGGAAGCCCCATTTATTTTTGTACACGGAAATTCTAACATTATTCCAACATAAACTGCAAAAAACTGGTTGACAACTCTGACTTTTTTCTTTTTATTTATTGAAGGTTTAAGCCCTGCTTCTTTCCAGAAAGCTTTGAGATTGCTTCAAAATTTCAAAACAAATTATACAATAAAAATCAGTTGAAATTCAAATGTACATGTTAAAATGTTCATGTGAGAAAGAGGGTAAACAGATCTTATATGTTTATCCAAACAAAACAAGAAACAGCTTTCAACTCAACAAATACTTGGGGGGGGGGAGGGAAACTCTGAAAGTTACAACTGAAACAAAGCATAGTGGCTATATAATCACCTTTTTAAAGGTTTTTGAAAGTTGGAATAGTTTACTTATGGCAGACAGAGAAGAATATAGCTCCCTTCAGTCTTAAAATTAAACAATGACTCTACTGGGCTTTTATTTTCAGTTTTAAGAAAAGGCTGCATAGGTACAAAATGTGAAGAAAGTACACTTGAAAGTGAATATAGTTTTAGGTTATCTATCTTAATAATAGATAAAGTATGTTCAACCATAGACAATTTTTACAAACTCATCTTAATCCCTTGCGATGTATTTTTTCTTATAAATTTTCAGCATAAATATTCCTAGACAAAAATATTACTTATTCTAATTATTTTATTTTGACTTACTATGTGTCAGGTGCTATGCTTAGTGATTTACATACATTTAATCTTCACCACAATCCTAAGAGATGGTTCGGTTAGTATCTGTAATTCTTGAGTTTACCTTCATTAAGTACAATTCATTACAGTAGGTTTGCAATATAGTTACCTCCAAAACTTGAGCTAAAGTGACAACAAAACTACTAAGAATCAAGACATGAAGGAGATTAATTTATTACAGAAGTGATCCACTCTAGATGTTTCAAAAATATGACTGGGAGAATGGGCAATGCCTACACCTAAATCAAGGTCACTAAGGAATTGTATCAACACCTCTCCTCTCCACCTAGCTTTAATTTCATGATGACTTTTAAGCAGTCTTCTGCTATATATATCTGGACTTTGCTGCTGGAGAGAGAATGGGTCTCAGTCACCTCCAGCATCTGGTCTACCTAGAAGATTTATCCTTTGTTATAAATGAATAAATTGGTAGTAGTTGGTTGGTTATTAAAAGCTAACACTTGATCAAATGTGACAAAATCAAGTTTTGGAGCCCCACAAAGCTGAGTACCAGACCATGGCAGTCATAACCCCACACTACTGGGTCTTGCTTAAGGAGCCAGCAAGTTTCTCCTCTTTGATATCTCTTCTTGTTCCTTATCTTCATATCTTTCAGTTTGAGACAATGTTAACCTCAGCCAGTACACCTTTATAATAAAATTTTCATGTATGCAACAGTAAAAACTATCTAGTCCCCGCCTAGAGTTCATGAACCAAAACAATTTCCAAACAGAAATATTTGGAAGAAAAGTGACCTTAATTTTTTCTTTGCCAAGTCAAGGTCATTAAAAAACAATCTATTCATTTAAAAAGAAGCTATTAATGAAGAAAAAAGGAAAGGCAATCTCATAATCATAGACTTTTTTCTTAACTAAGTGAATTTAGCTTTAAAGGAAACCCACTAGAGAGAGAATTTAGAGATAGGCCCCAGAGGCAACCTAACCAACTGAACAACTTCATGAAGAAACTGGGACAAAGAAGAGTTGATCACTTTGCCTAAGATCACACAGCAATATCCCAAATCTTGGCTTACAGCAATTTCCAGCACGTGGACCTGACTCCAGAACTACTTCCACAGGAAAAGGTAAATCCTTGTACATGAATCTCTTATGTCCTCCTTATCCTGATGCCACTGTTTAGTTTTTGGCCTATACACATTTATGCCACAATATTATATTATGGTATTAGTTCTGCCACTGTAGCATGAAAAAACCAAAGTCTAATAAACAAGCAAGGTTTTCAGAAACTATATAGTCTCCAGAAGATCAGAAGTACCCGGCAACTCTCATAAATCAAATCTCCTGATTTTTCCTGGCTCAGCAATCCTACATTCCACAGCACACTGATTTCAAACACTTACTAAAAGGAGATCCAGTTATAAAAGCAATTTTTTTTTGTTTATTTGTTTTTTTTGAGACAGAGTCTCACTCTGTCACCTGGCCTAGAGTGCAGTGGCATTATCATAGCTCACAGCAGCCTCCAACACCTGGGCTCAGGCAATCCTCCTGCCACAGCCTCCTGAGCAGCTGGGACTATAGGTGTGTGCCACCACACCCACCTAATTCTTTCTACTTTCAATAGTGACAGGATCTCACTCTTGATCAGGCTGGTCTTAAACTCCTGCCTCAGCCTCCCAGAGTGCCAGGATTACACGAGTGAGCCACCTCGTCCAGCCAAAAGCAATTTTTAATTCCCCATTCACAACATACTATAGACAAGAAGTAAAAGACTTTTTGTTTGTATTTGTTGTAGGAATGATGAGAAGATAACAATTTAGTCAACAACACTTCTTAGAGGTGGTGGGACTTAAAATGAGCTTTGGCAAATGGAAGGCATTATCTACATTTTAAGCAGAAAAGTAAATAAGACCTCTTTATTTCACCCAGTTGTTTGACATTATGCTACTAAAAAATAGACACTAAAATTCTTTAATTCTGTGAGTAGATGTCCCCCTCTTTCCTTTGAAATTTAGCTTGCTTCATTATGCATATAAAAAGAAAACTTGACAGAAAACTTGGTAATATCTGGAACAGGTAAGAAGAATCTACCAAAGATACTGTGAAAGCCAATAAAACTTCATTTTTCTTGTTCTCATTAGACAGAAAACAGAAAATGACTTTGTCCGATGCAATGTCAAGCACTGTGGGCTTAGGCTGCCTTTTTCTGGTTTTAGATCTCTGATTATCCTCTCCTGCTCCTGAAACATTTTTCTAGGCTTTTATATTGACTTTTCAAAGGTCACTCTACAGAAACTAATGTTAGATGCAGCCAGTCTTTATATGTCATTTTAGGATTCTTATTTATTCTCATTGTCACCAAGTTCAGGTCAGGGAATTGGTTGGCTCTCAAATTAAAAAAAAAAAAAAAACAAAAAAATATGCTCTGCCACAATTTTGAAGTAAAGAAATTATTCTTAAAATAGCTGATAGTTTAATAGCAACTTACAATTATCATTACAGAACAAACTAATGTCATTTCTCCAAGTGTTCAATTACAACTACTGTATTTTCTCATCTAGTACTAGCTTATATCAGTTTTGTGCACTTCACTAGGGTAAATCAATTATCACTTACCATTAACAAGCAGAGAGCTATCGGATCCTGGATATGAATAGTTTAGACGACCTGAAGGTAAAAGAAGGCCGTTACTAAATTTACTTTTTTCATAGATGTTTTAAATTTATTCAATAACAGAGCTGAATTGACTGCTTTTAAATAGGCAAGGTATTTGAATCAGAGGACATATCAATCAGGATGTTCACCAGTATTCAAAAAGGGAAAGTTTGAAAGTGGGAAAATAAAATATCCCTCATTCTTAACTACTAGGTCATTCTAATTTTCAAATCCCTAACCAAAGTAATTTTCTTTATTCCGTTATGTTCTAAGAACAACTCATAATGACAATCTTCACGTTTTTTTTTGCCCCATAAATGTGAAAAATTTTAATTTGTGTGGTGTTTTGTTACTTTTTAAAAGTATGTAATTAGCAATAATATTTTCCTTTGTGACTCATAACAAAAGTGCCAGGCTTATTCCTACATGTACAGACATGCTGATGGGTTTAATTCATGTTTTGGGGAATCCGTACATAAAGTAAAGAACATTTTATTGTACTTACGCAGGACAGAAAATACCAAAAACCCCGTGGCACGGTTCCCAGAGCACAGTAGGCACTGAACAAATGCTACATTGCTTTCCTTTGAATTTTGAAATGTGTCAAAAATCTAGTTTGAACCTAAAATGGGCACTCAAAATGCCCTCGAAAATGAATTATTGAAGGTACTAAAATTTGGTTGTTAAGAGCTGTCTTCCAAATTGGTAACCACAGATGAATGGGGGAAATAAATGTCACTGGGATTTCTCTACCTTTAAGAAATTACATTTCTGTTTTGGAAGAGTTTCTACATGTAAGTTGAGGTATCTAGATCACAAATCCTTAGGAGATACACCATGTATCTAGTTCTACGCTGTAAGTCTGCAGTCCCCAGCCCCCGGGCTGTGGACCGGTACTGGTCGGGGGCCTGTTAGGGACCCGGCCACAGAGCTTCGCTGCCCTCCACCCCCGCCATCCCCGGTCTGTGGAAAAATTGTCTTCCATGAAACTTTAGAACAGGGCACAGCAGGTGAGCAGCAGGTGAGTGTACGAAGCTTCATCTGTATTTACAGCTGCTCCTCATCGCTCCCATCACCACCTGCGCTCTGCCTCCCACCCTCAACCCCCAATCCGTGGAAAAATTGACAATTGTCTTCCATGAAACCGGTCCCTGGTGCCAAAAAGGTTGGGGACCACTGCTGTAAGTTATAAAACAAGAATCACCACAGTAACATTTTAAGTCTCTAAACCCTGCATGCTATCTGCACCCACCTTCGGAAGAATGGTGGAGAACCCTCAATAGTCTTGCTCATGTAAGGAATGGAGAGGTGAACCTGCTTGTTAATTCTCTGCTATAGTTCAGCACTCTATAAATCAGGAGTAGGATGAGAACTTGAAATCGACTCAGAACTACAAACATTCCTTTAGGTAACAGCAGTCTGAACTCCAACCCCACAAAACCATGATTCTCAAAGGCTACGGAAAAGCAGATTAGCAGAGGCTCCCCCATGCCTTGAGGCTGGGATAAGGCTTCCAAGATGCCAGCAAGGACTCTCTCTAGTTCCACTGAACATTCTTGGAACCAGAGACAGCTACATAGTAACAACTCTTCAGAAAAATCCTGCTTCTTTGAAATAGTCTCCACAGAAATGAACTCATGCCATGAAAAGAGACAACTATCCTCTATTGCCAGCAGCTATAATTAATCCATATCCAAAATTTGGAGTCCAACAGGAAACAAAATCTGAACTTTATAATTTTCCTACAATTTAAAACCAAATAAAAGGGTTTTTAAAATTGTTATTTTTTCCACTTAAAATTTCAGCTTATTCCTATTTAGAGAGTAGAGGTAGAGACAGAGATGGGAGGGAAAAAAAGTGAAAATTAGTTTTGATTTGTTAATTTCTTCCTAAAAATTGGTTTCATTCTTTATTGCTAATGTACACAGCCAATTATCTGAAGCTGGTGAATTCTATCTGAACTGCTTTAACTACAGCCTCGATCTTATGACTTGTCACAAGTATATTTTTAAAAAAGGATAAACTTGAGATGCTAGGAAAAAGAAAATGACCTTTAACTGTTAAAATCTGGAGAGAGGGGTAGAATACTATTTCTGAATCACAACTCAAAGTAGCAGCTAATTTGTAATGGAACATATGTATACATTTTAACCTGTAAAACTCTCTAATAAATTAACAAGAGCTATCACACATACCATTTTTTATATTAATAAAACATTTCTAAAAGATGACATACGTCAATACAGAAATAAAAACATTTAATTATATTAGTTCAAGTTAAAGGTTAAGAGGAAATGTTTTATTATTATATTTCAAAGGAGATATTCTTATTTTTTTTAATGCTAACATGCCAATTGAAACTAAGACTGTTCTATATGAACCACAATGGCTCTTGTTTGATGCTAAGGAAAGATAATTAACAATAAGAATCCAAAAGACAATTAGTAAACTGGCTGGCCCAGTTTAACAAATGAAGTTTCACCTTATCAGAAACGCATCTTTTGGGTAACTTTTAAGGAGAGAGAGAGAATTTCAACTTGACAGGAACAAAAATATCCCTTAACTCAATTATGAGTTTACCTCATCACACACCTCCTGAAGAGAATCCCTTTGCCACCAAAGTAGATGACACTTAGCACTTTTTCTGGTGCTTATTCTGAATATAAAGTATTATAAATTCTACCCTTCAGCCAAGACTCATGACACTGAAGAATCACTGGCAAAGTTCACAGTTGAACTCTGAAAGTGAGACTTGTTTTCACTGTTTTGATCTGCCTTGTGATATGATTCCCGTCAGGCTAGAATCAATTTTAGCCTCTGAGTAGCACATACACCTGTGACATTTCTGTTAAACAATCTGTAATTCTTTCCATTTAAACTTTTAAATATAAGCAGTGATGTTAAGAAAACTTTTCTTTTTTAACTTTCATAATGCTGCTCTAACCTGTGTGCCCTACTCTTCTGTAAATTCTTTCTACAACTAAAATATCTAAAGGATCATCCATAATCTATTATGGATAACACATATCAGTCATTTCCTTTCTGGAAATCTACCAAAAATTCCCATTATAAGTGCCATGGGAATTTTAAGTCTTCTACATGCCTTTCACATTCTGCTTGCACTCTTTCTTTTATTTCTGTTCTGAAATCCTCTCTGTTCTATAGGTGACAATTTACACTTCTGCATTTTCTAGTCCATGGCTAGCTAATTGACCATCCTCTCGCACATCTCCGACAGCGGCCCTCATTCCATGTTCCCAATGAAGGGTGTAGGGGGATATTTCATACACACACACACACACACACACATATAAAATATATGAAGATTGTATTTATTTTTTTAGAGCAGTTTTAGGTTGACAACAAAATGGATAGGCAAGTACAGAGATTTCGAATATCCTTCCCTGTCCCCACACATGCACAGCCTTCCCCATTATCAACATCCCCCACCAGAGTGGTACATTTATTACAACTTATTAACCTACATCAACACAACACTATCACCCAAAGTCCACAGTTTAGAGTACATTCTTGGTGTTGTATATTCTATAGGTTTGAAAACATGTATAACAACATGAATTCATCATTATAGTATCATAGTTTCACTGCCCCCAAAATTCCCTGTGCTCCACCTACTCATCCCTTCTCCCTGCCACTCTCAACCTCTGATCTTTTTTCTCTCTCCATAGTTTTGCCTTTACCAGAATGTCTAGAGTTGGAATCACAGTGTAGACTTTTCAGATCAGCTTCTTTCACTTAGTAATATGCATTTAAGGTTTCTCTATGTCTTCTCATGGCTTGATAGCTCATTTCTTTTTAGTGCTAAATAATATTCCATTGTCGGGATGGACAACAATTTACTTATCTATTCATCTACTGAAGGACATCCAAGTTTTAACAATTATGAATAAAGCTGCCGTAAACATCCACGTGCAGGTTTTTTTATGAGTGTAAGTTTTCTCAAGGGTTTTCTCAAATCTTGTTTTTTCAGGCTCAACTTTTTACAAGACACTATTCCCAAAAGGGAAAACACTTTTTAAATTAACTCACCTAATTTTATTTGTAGCTACAAAACAATATCCAGCCTTTTCACCTAGTCATTTCACCTTCTGGCTAACTTTCTTATCTGTTTACATAACAGCCCCTCTTTAGAACTTGAGCATTTTTTTTTAACTTAGGCATCCTGAGTTTCCTGTTTGGGCACCGGGTGAGCATTCAATGAGTTCATGCTACTGAACTTAAAACATCGGCATTTCATATATAAATAAAGGGTAACAAAATAAAAATAATTAAGATAACTGAATATGACTATAACCCAGTGTCTGTGGTTTTGTTTGATTTTTTGATAATTCATCTATCTATAATCATAACCCAGGTTTTGGCACATTTAGAATTGAATTGTTTAAGGCAGAAGGAAGGCATTAGGATTTCAGGCACCTGAACCTAATTAGTGGGTAAAATTCAATCTTTGAATGCTCTTGGTATTGAGTGTGTTATAAATATAAAAAACACTGCCTGATCAGCAGCCCTAATCTTAAGGGACATTATGAAAGGAAAAGTCGTAGTCTCCAGAGGTCAGCTGTGGCATTTGGAGCCAGAAGCCTGGCATACATCATGCAGAAGGCATAGGCTATATTTGGCGACATGACTCACCTTAGCCAAATATAGGCAACAGACACAGTATGACTCTGGGGATCCACATTACCAAATTCTACATATCCGTACACCAAGCAGGTAATTCTATGCTAGGTATCTGCGATTTGGAGAGAAGCAATATTTACCGAACAGACTGACTTAGAATAGGTAGGAGGAGGAGGTGCTCAAAAGAACAGTATGTACTATCATATTCTTTTAAGGCGCTAAAGTAACCTAGCCAAAGAGATGAAAGAAGAAAAGACTAGAAGAAAATATTCTTTTATATCAGCAATATGTGTATTACTTTCATAATTAGGTAAAATAAAAGTTATTTTCTAAAGAGTAACCCAGATATTATTGTTACTGATGATTCAATAGGAAACAATACAATAAATGCTGCCATTTTCAAATACACAAACACTGGAAAATACCAAATATTCTACAGTGATATTAGATTTCATGCTATGATCTTCTCTTTTTCAGAGTCATGCCAGTATTGTTGGTGACATGGTACAGGCCCAGGAACAATAACAGAAAATAACTCTGCAAGGTTCTCTAAAACATAGTTAATATAGTCCTATAAAGTGGTAAGTAGCATAAAATTCTAAGTTCAATTTTTTTTATTGATTCACACTATTAACACTTAGATACTCCAAAGGAAAGTAGGGGGAGTCTGTGGTGAACACAATTAAAAACTTCTAACACACACATACATAAAGATACATACATCTGTTGTTGTTTAACTAGAAGTACTCCTTCTACCTCTGCTCCTATTAATTTGATATAGTTCACATCTAAGTATATCAAAGCTATTCTATGATTAATAATTCTTTAAAGATGATACTTCTACCTACCTCTATACATTTGCTGTTTTTACCAACACTGCCTGAGACTTGCTGCAAGATGGTGTTGTGGGGACCTGGACAATGTACAGAAAAGCTCAAGAAATGGGTAATAAATTCCCTGGTTTTGAATACTAACTTTATACTTATACAAATGCAAAACACATATCAACATGAACTAACAAAAACTTATTCAATATGAATGATAAATAAAATTTTAAATAATTTATTATACTGACCTAAAAATTTGATTTGACTCCCCAAATCAAAATCAGAAACCTTATTCTACTCCCTGACCTATGTGTGCCATAACCAACCTCCAATAAAGAAATTGTGTTGCAAAATGACAAAGGAGGAACTGGCTGGGACTGATAACCACTGGAGAGTCTTGCCCCCTCCCAAAGAACTACTTAAAATTCATTAAATACACGCACAGAGTTTAGGCTAAACAAAACCCTTCTCTGGGACAGATCGGCTTTCAGTTTAAAGGCTAGGGCTTATAAAAATTCTTGAATTCACACCCTTTCCTATCTCTCCACACTGCCATTTCCCTTCCCACGTCAGGCACTCCAGTGATCTAGAACTGCTGGTCTATAACTTCTACTTCTGGGTTACTCCCTATGTCTGGAATGCCCTCCTCTCTCTGCCCCCCAGTGTCTCACCACTCAAGCCCCCACCACCCTTCTGTCCAGGCAATTCCCCTCTTGGGCCTCACATTCTATAGGAAGTCTGCTCTGCCCCACTCCAGCTACCCTCTCTCTGATTCAGATAATCCTATGTGCTCCAAAGGGCATCCTTTACACCTACTATACTGTATTTAAATTACCTATTTTAAGCTATCTCTTGCTCTAGGGCAACAAGATCTTTATGGACGGATTTTGGGTCTTGCATGCCAGAGCCTGGAGCAGAGAAAAGTGTTCACTAAATAACTGCTGGAATGAATGAAGCAAAGCCAGCAATTGGTCTCTTTGTCATGAAAGATGCAGTGAAAAGAGTAAAGTCTAGTCAATCTCATCTTGTGACCTAGGTCAAATTAGCTTTGCTGAAACTCAGGAAAACAGATATTTCCATTTATTAATACTTCATAAAGCTGTTGTGAGACATTCCCAAGATAACTTTTGCAGAATACCAAGAAAAGTCCCCCACTATGCAATAGGTACTTAATTAATATTAATTCCTTTCCCCTCCCCAACTATAAGTCCAGAGATAACCAACAGTTTTCCACTTGTTTGAGAAAGGAAGAGGGAGAATTCCTTTTGGCCAACAAATTGCACACTGGGACCATGAAGAAAGGAGTGGCAATCTGGAGTATTTTTCAGCTTAAGAGAAATAAGAGTTTACTAGTGTCCTTGGTTACAAACAGGGATATAATTCTTCTTGGGGGGAGAGAAAAGTAAAAACCTAACTCTTTACTTTAATCAAAGCCAAACTGACAAAGAAGCAGAAGAATTTTAGGAAATAAAACTTTGAAATTCAAAGTTAAATATTTATTAAAATATTTCCTTTCATAAAACCAGGGAGGATCTTCCTTTTGAACCAAAAACTCAAATTTAATTTTTCAATTGTGATAGGACAGTTGAAAAACAGACTGTAATAGTAGCAAAAGAAAATAACATTTATCTATAAGATAAGTAAGGTCAATGGAATATGTTTCTACAGATTAAGGAAGGTTTCATATAAAGGAAGGCTTGCTTTGACTATAACTTAGGGCAGGTGCAACGTTGCAAGACCTAAAAGCATCTAAGAATGTCAGACAGAAGGGAATATCTAGAGAGAAACTCATAAACAACTGACCCAATTAAGGAATTCAAAAGATTTCCTACTGCCAGTAAAGCTAACAACAAACCAGCAAGCAGGAAAGCTATTTTTATCCTCCCCAGAAGCCTTCTGACTCTGGATGCTACATTTAGAGGACAGAGCAACAAGATAACTTGCCTTAAGAGGATGTTAACGATACTAGTGATTAATGGTAATTTTTTAAGCTCTAAAAAACTAGGCATAGTTTTTGTCCAAACTAAACCGGCCAAAGCCAGTTTTTGTTGCTTTTTTTTTTTTTAGGGTGGATAATATAATGGAAAGAAAATTGGAAAAACAGACCAACGGGTAGTAGAAAAATTTTAAGTAATCCAGAAAAAGCCAAGCCAGTAAATTAAAATTCTTCTACCTTGCAAAAAGGTTGATTTAAAAAAAACATGCGTCACAAGAGGCATATCTTAAAAGAACCAGTGAATAAACATAAAAGAATTGGCCCCAAGGTAAAAATGATTTTGAAAAATGGCTCTCTGTACTGAGGTGAATATAAAAAACGATTAAGATAAACTTATGAAATCCATAGGGACCGCAAGCTAAACTGCTGTAAATGATTGAGAACTTGAGAGATAAGACTAAAGAAATCTAAATAGACTTTTCTGTGATGACAGGAACTAAAAAGAATTAAGAGTGATTTCCTTATTTATAAGCATTATTTTATAAAATAGAATACTATTCCTACACTCATGAAAAGCTACCCTTAAAACTGGGTACTGAAGTCCAAATCCCAAAAGGCAATCAGCAAAGTCTCCAGCTGGCTTTCTGCATACAGATCTATCATTAACTCTAATCACTTATTTAACATAAATTTTGATGACTTTTTGTTTTGTTTTGTTTTGTTTTGTTTTTGAGACAGGGTCTCACTCTGTTGCCTGGGCTAGAGTGCAGTGGCGTCATCATAGCTCACTGCAATCTCAAACTCCTGGCCTCAAGCAATCCTCCTGCCTCAGCCTCCAGAGAGAGTAGCTGGGACTACAGGCACACATCACCATGCCCAGATAATTTTTCTATTTTTTGTAGATGGGGTCTCACTCTTGCTCAGGCTGGTCTCAAACTCCTGAGCTCAAGCAATCCTCCCACCTTGGCCTCCCAAAGTTACAGGTGTGAGCCACCCACACCCCACTGACTTTTTTGAACTTTAATGAAAAAGGTACTTGAATTTCATACCTGATCTAACATTTCCACCTTTTGTTAAAATTTCTCAATAGGCCCAGTCTTTATTTTCTCCTATCAATATTCGAGGTTCTCAGTTTTCCTCTTATTTATTAACTTTCAAAATTAAATAATAAACGGGCTATTCAAAGATATATGCTAATTATTTAGAGAATACGCTGCACAAGGCCAGGTGTCTTTGTTTTTAGTCCCTGGTGGATCCAAACAGACTAAAATAGCACCTGGCGCCTAGCAGATGCTTGATGTATATTTGTTGCACAAGAGGTCTTCAAAAAGTTCATGGAAAATGTGTATTATGAAAAAACTATGCATAGCTTTCAAATTTTTTTCACCAAAATAAACTTGCATTAACTTGTTATAACATGTCTGAACAGAATCTAACTTGGGATAAGACATCAGTTTGAAAAGAGCCTCTAGCAGAGCAACATGAATTCTGCTAAAATTGAATCAAGAGCAAACATCAAATTTATGGTGAAGCTTGGATGGAAGAATGGTGAAATGACTGATGCTTTATGAAAAGTTTATGAGGACAATGTCCCAAAGAAATCAGCAGTTTACAAATGGATAGCTCATTTTAAGAAGGGACAAGGCAATGTTGAAGATGAAGCCCACAGTGGCAGACTATCCACATCAATTTGTGAGGGAAAATTTATCTTATTAGTGCCCTAAATGAAAAGGATCGATGATTAACAGCACAAACAACAGCCAACACCACAGACATCTCAACTGGTTCAACTTACACAATTCTGACTGAAAAGTTAAAGTTGAGCAAACTTTCCACTCAATGGGTGCTATCAGCTGCAGATAAGAACAGATCTTTCAATGGAAATTTTAAACAAGTGGGATCAAGATTCTGAAGCATTATTTAAAGAATTATAACAGGAGATGAAACATGGCTTTACCAGTACAATGCTGAAGACAAAGCACAACCAAAGCAATGGCTACCAAGAGGTGGGAGAGTCCAGTCAAAGGAAAAGTGGACCAATCAACAGTAAAAGTCATGACAACAGTTTTTTGGGATACTCAAGGCATTTTGCTTGTTGACTTTCTGGAGGCCAAAAAGCAATAACATTTGCTTATTATGAGAGTGTTTTGAGAAAGTCAGCTGAAATTTTAGCAGAAAAGTGCCTGAAAAAGCTTTACCACCATGTTCTCCACCATGACAATGCTCCTGGCTTATTCTTCTCATCAAACAAGGGCAATTCTGTGAGAGTTTTGATGTGAAATTATTAGGCATCCACTTTACAGTTCTGATTTGGCTCCTTCTGACTCTTTTTTGTTTCCTAATCTTAAAAAATCTGTAAAAGGCACCCATTTTTCTTTAGTTAATAAGGTGAAAAAGACTGCATTGACATGGTTAAGTTCCCAGGACCCTCAGTTCTTTAGAGATGGACTAAGTAGCTGGTTATCATCACTTACAAAAGTGTTTTGAACATGGTGGAGCTTATATTGACAAATAAAGTTTCTATTTTTTATTTTAACCTTTTAATTCCATTTTTCCATGAACTTTTTAAAGTCTCCTTATAAGAATGGCCTCAGACAGCTTTGAACTTTATATATACACCCAAAGTGGAGTCAAGGTGGGAGTGGGAAAGGAGAGCAGTATATCTAAGTCAACTGAGGAATACACATGATTAAGTTCCATGACAAACCGGGTGAATCAGAATCAGGGAAGAAAACAAGTCAGCTTCGAAAAGTTCCCTCAGTGATTCTATCTTGACCTCCAGCCCCCAAAAAGGAATTCTTCCTATAAAATCAGCAAGAGTGAGATCCAAATCTTTCACAGAGGATTATGGTGATAAAATCAGATTTTAAAATCTGTATCCAGTCTTCTAAAGTAAAATTAAGACATATTAATGCCTACCCTCTGTCAAACCATACTAGACAAAAATGTTTAAGTTTTCTTGTATTTGTTTCCCTCCTAAAGGATGCACAATAAATACTTGAGCCATTGAACCAGGAGCCAGAGGTTGTGTTCCTATCTTGACCCTCTAGGTACCAGAAAGTTGAATGACTTTACAGAAGCTGTTGCATCTCTCTGAACTTCATTTTTTTTCATCTGTAAAATGGAGTCCACAAAACTCACATAAAAAGTTACTGTAAGGATTTAGGTTAGAGATAATTCTCAGAAGGGGCACCCAATAAAAGAAATGGTGTCGGAAGTAAGTGCCCTTTCACTGGAAACTGGTTGTTAATGCTTCTTTCCATAGAGATTGTCCAGGTATACCTCAAAAAGAAAAAATGCAGTCCAACATCAAGTGTCCTTCCGCCTACCTGGTAGGTAGAATATGCGCAAATGTGAGCGGAGCTGAAGTATAAGCAGAAGCTAAATTGTAAGATACTTTCAAACCACTTTGCTTAAAGAAGGTTTTAGTAGTACTGTCTCCCCCTCCCAACAAGAACTGCCATGCTACACAATGTCAGACATTATCCAGGATGTAGCCTAAACAGTCCACACTCCTAGCTCTGCCTCGAAGGGCAAAAAGATGGTTTCAGATATCAGAAGCTTCAAAATGCTATTTGGTAGAGATGACAATCTAGGATAGGGTAAGGGACCTCCTCCCTCACTCCTCTCTGTCCTCCTCCTCCTCACCATTTCCTCCATTAAATTCCTTTTTATGTTATGTTCCTTTTGGCGACAGGGAGCATTCTGATGGTAGGAGTATAAAGCAGAGCAATTAGAGAAGTTCTCTAGAACAGTTTCATAACCTTTTGTAACTATTAAGACCTACTTTAATCAAAATATTTCATAGAGGCTTTCCTCCATGGAAACTGAAGACCCCTATCCTCTACCTCACCCCCACCCCAGCAAATGCTACAAGTAAAACAACAGCAACAAAAACTTTCGTAACGAAAGGCCACTATGAATTCAGCAACACCTTTAAATGTGTTTTAATTGCATTACATTAGCATCTGAGTGCTTCTGGAAGATAATCATACATACATAAGTGACATATCTATCATGTAACTGGAATGCTCAGTCACTGATGGGTTCACAGGCTCCATCAAATAATTCTCATGGCTGAAGAGCCCCATGGGCCCCAAATGAAGAACAAAAACATTTCGTTGAGGCCAAGTTGAAACAACGGTTTCCCAAACACAATAATTTTTAGGCCTATCTTAAAAAAGAAAAGATGCAATCTAGAAGCAAAGCCTTTACTCAACCGACTAAATTTGATTTCTGGTTATATCCCTTCTACAAGCTACTCAATATTAAATGCTGCCACACCCAGATTCACATGATATTTATGTGCTACTTTCAGTCATGAAACTATAAAACCTTCAATTTTGTAACATAAGACTGTATAGAACTGCCAAAGGTAATTTAAAGGTCATTAAGTTCAACTCGTCCATTTACAGGTGAGGAAATCAAGGTCTGGTGACCACCCTAAGGCCAAAGAACTGCTAGTGGCAAAGCCAGGTTTGAACACAATCCTAAATACTTCTGCTTTTATTTAACATTTGGGAAAGCCTGTTATATGTTAACAACTTCTGATCATTAACAACAAAGAAATCAAGTGGTTGATTTAAATACCTCTATTTAGTCATCCTTGCCAGACATTCATTATTGGAATATCATAGACAGTAGAAGTTAGATTTTTTTTTTTCTTAGTTCTTTATACTTCAATTAATCATGGCTGCTCTTCAGAATTAAGATCTACACTTTATTGCTGGTTTCTCAAGCACTAAAAAGGTCCTCTAATTGGTTGATTCCTCCTTTTCTTTCCCAATGTATAGCAACTGGCATCTGCCCAACTGGATTCCAAAGAGATTATGGAATTGCTTTCCCTTCAAAGTTCCACTAATGTTCTTAATTGACCTGGGTATTACCAGGTAATACCCAGAAGAAAACAAAGCCTTGCTTTTAGAACTAAGCACACTAATGTGGGACTAAATTCAGAATCAGTCAATTTCAAAATAAAGACCAGAGGCACTCACTATCTGATTCAAGAAATGGTAATTAGTTTAAAACTAGGTAAGAAGTATTCCTTTTATAAATTGTATTGCTAAACCAGGAACAAATTCACTGAGTTTTCTCTCTTTCCCCTCTTTTAGCTTTGGTAATAAGGATAGTGGCAACATGAAGGGAAAAATAAATTCATAATTCAGGTAGATACAGCTGATTAAACAGCTGATAAATTAATCAGCTGTATACCATATTCAGGTAGAAATTCCATGCATGTCAGGAAGTAATAATTTTGTGGCACAATTGTGAACCGTTCCGTCCTTCCTGTTGCTAAATCGAATGCAAAGAGAATCTTAGATATTTTCATGACAGCTATGAATCAGGAGGCATGGCTTCCTCTCTCCCGAAGTCAGCAAATAACACAGTCCAGGATTACATAACAGGATCAAGGAAAGCCTTAAGACCTTCATTGAGAACAAAGTGCTTTTATTAAGCAGATATTAGTACATAGGGATGCTATAGTAGCTGTCAGGAAATGAGACAGCAAGAATCACCTCTATAGAATTTTAAAATATAGAAGGAAAAAACAGAAAATTAATGTGACACTATCAAACGTACACAATCCACTATATTAATTTGAACATGGAGCATGAGCAACATGGATCCCTATAAATGTTCTGAACCCCCTTCTCTTTTATACAGTAGGGGGGCGCCTAATATTTATCTTTCACAAATTGCAGGCAAAGTCTGAAAACCTTACTATTTAAGTATCACTCAGATTTCATCACTGAATGGAGAATATTATTATTTTTGTCCATCCATATGATAAAATCTAAGCTTAAATTGTACACAGAACTTAGTGTGACAATGTAAAACACAGAAGAGAAGCACTTGTCAGTTTGTTACCCGATTGCTGCCTGTTTTCTGATTTATCTCTATTTACCACACATAGTTTACTCCTTTACTCATCCCTGCCCCAAATGTTTGCTAAACAAAATTAAGTCACAACAGCCACAGAATAAGAGAACCTTACTACAATTCAAAAGAAAAAAAATGCTAATGGCTTGATGAATCATTTATAGATATGTTTAGAATCTTCAACCTAATATTAATAAAATAAAAAGTTTACTATTACTTTTCCCTTCCCCCCTTTACTCCCACCTCTCACCCAGGTAAAATCAGCATTGCAACAATATTTTAAGATGACCATTAAATTTCATGGACGCAAAGTAGGATTCCTTGTGTCTAATGTTCAGGATTAAGATAAGGGGCTGCTTAAGTAATCAAGGACTCACATCATGGATGACATAAGATAAATTCTTCCTTTGTGACAACTGCTTATCTGATTTTCAGAGCAAATAAAAACAAGAGTCAAATATTCTATCACAGTATGTGGAGGGCAGCAGGCAGAAAATCACTACTCTGATTAAACAGTAGGTGTTATGTAAGTAATCGGGGCAGAGGCGGCTCTGGCACATGCACAAGATACGTTCGGTACAGTTTCAGTTCAGAGGCTAGAGTGAGGAAGACCTCCCATCCAATCCTATGAGCATATCAGAGTCCACACACATCACACTGTTTTCTTTCCCAGGCATTTCACCTCATCCTCCTCCCCTTAAAAAATCCCAAAAGGCAAAAACAACAGCAACCCCAAATCTGAAAAAGCGTAGTCACATTGTTCAAAATCCACACCTTTGTAAGCTCCACCTACACCGTGCCGTGAGGGATCCAACAAATGCTAATCAAAAGTAAACCAGAAAGCAGGCAGTGGTTCAAAATTAAGAATGGCCCTGCACCAAGTAATACAAAGAAAATCATGACATAAGGCTTTGTCCTCTACTTCCTCACAACAGAAGTTACCTCAACACAGAAGCCCAGGTCCCAATCCTACAGCACAACTAAGCCAAGGCAAAAAAGAAAGACTGTTTAGGATGTTCCATTTCCGCAGTCAGGAAAGGGAGAGTGCAGGAGGAGAGGAAACACACTTCACTTCTAAATAGCCACACACAAAGTTAATCGCAGTCCAGTTTAAACTGTACTCTTTGCTAGGTACCTTATTCCATTACTCATGACGCTTCTAGGAGGAAAGCAATTTTCTACTCTCAGGAGACCTCAGCCACTCCCCTGCTAGGCTGCTTTGAATTACTTGGTATTATCCAAACAGAGCAAGAAAGAGCCAGCCCAGTTCAGGAAGGCTCCAGCCAGACTTGCAGGGCAGCTGCCTGGCTGACTCTGAATCCTAAAGACTTATTTGTAATATTTAAAGATTCCCCAGTTCGCCAGAAGACATTTTATGCCACACAATAGTAATTTACTTGGAAGGAGAAATTTGATTATAAATCCAAGTAAAATTAACTGGTTTGCATTATCTATTTCTTCTCTATGGTACTTTGAATCATGCCCCATTAAACGTGCCTTAAAGGAAAATGTCCACCTAAGCCTTTAAAAAGGTTGGGAAAGTTGGGTTAGGGTACATAGTAATCTGTTCCCAAATTGCCACAGGCAAACCCATTTAAATAGAAAAAGGTTAAATACTGTAAGAAATGATACCCTCTCCCCACCATTCCTAGTTGAAATGAATCATTCTAATATTAAAGCAACAGAAACTATTTTAATAGGAGTTCCTTTCATTTTTTAAAATTCTATTTATTCCCAAATTATTTCCAATTTATGACATACATCATGACAAATGAACGACAAAATTCAGACCTATATTCAGCAACTCTCATAGCAGGTTTCTAGAGCTATCTTAGCCTGCATAAAGTCAGTATTCATATAAAATATCCGTTTTAACACATCTGTATCAGTATACAACATGTTCTCTAAAACAGACAACTAAGGGACTGGAATTTGGAATACAGGAATATTAGGAGAATTGTATATCAAAAGAAAACTTAAGGTTTCCTGGCCATTGTTGTTCTTTTTAAAAGTAACACTAATCCCATTCTCTCCCTATTGTAAAGATATAGAATTTAAATAGTTAACCCAACAGCCACTCTCTTACAATGACATTAAAAAATCTTTTATGAAATTAACGAAACAAGCTTTGTGTCCTAAACTTTCAATTTAGTTTCATGATTTTCTTCTAGAGAGACTATTATAAATTCTTTCGCTTAGCAACAAAAAAAGGAGGCACAGATGGAATCATCACTTGCCCACTCATTTAAGCATTTGTTTCAAACAAATTCACAGCAATGAAAATTAGTGGGGGGAAGGGCCCCTAACTAACATGTACATAAAGAAAAAAATATCAAGAGTGTTTTAAAATGCAAGGTTGCAACACCTTTGGCAGTCAGGAATTTAAAACACAGCATTTTTGGAGGAGAGCCACAGCTCTTAAATAATACTAAACGAATACATGAAGCAAGTGAAGCAGTAATGTGTTTAGCTGTATAACATGCTCCCACTACTTACTCTTCACATGCAATAGGTTTCTTGGGCACCATGGGGATATGTAAAAGACTGGCACTTGAAACAACTTGCTTTTCTGAATGCAAACATTATTGCTTACATTCAAATTAAGTATTTGAAATGCCTAAAACTCAGAGGAATTGTGGTGAATATGTTGAGTTCTCCCTTCCAAAAATTGAAAGCAAGATACATTTTATAACAATATGAAAAGAAAAAGACTCCATTTTGCCAATATTCAAAGGAAAAATATGATGATATTCTGATTCATAAGTTAGTTAGTTAATATCTGAAGAACTACAATGTTCTGACAATTTACAGATTACCTTTGCGTTCTCAATAATTTTGCTGCCTGAATTTGGCTTTCTAGTGAAATGAAGCAAATTGGGTATTAAACAGTTTTCATATATCAGATTTAAAATACTGCACCACTATCATGAAATTGTGGAATGTTATATTTCGTTTGACATCTGATAATTTTTAAGCACTGTTGCTGTCTCCCTCTGCTTCCATTCTATAAACCACTACTTCTTGGTTTATACCGACATCCCTTTATTCCCTTCACACACAGGAAAGAAAAAAAGCCTCCTTAATTTTCAGAGGTCTCTCTGACTATACACTGAATATAACACTGCTTCATGAATCTGTATTTCACTGTGTGCAACCTATGCTTCAGGAGGCTGAAAACAGATGTATCCACATGTGGTTTTAATCTATTTCATGCTGCTCCATTTCTAAATAATAAGTACCAATTTCACAGGCGAGAAAAAAAACACGAATAACAGTAAGATACAATATTCCCCAAATAATCATCTGAGCACCTACGATAGTAAAAGATTTTTCTGTCTAGGTGAAGAAAACACTTGATAAGCCTAATAATATTGTAGGAATGTGCAAGCTTCCACCTGGGAGATCAAAATTCAAAATCAGTCTGTAGCTCAGGCTCTTAGCTTATGAGACTGGGTGTGCGGTAAAGAAAATGAAATCGCTCTGTGGGGAAGAGCTTCCTCAGATTGTCACTGGTGTTGGTTATAGAGAAGGCAATACACAATTTCGTGGATAAAAATAACTTACAGACATGCCAGACGACCAGAGAAAGGACATGGAGATAAGGTATGGGGAGGACCCTTTTCCTCCCCAAAGAGCTAAACCCATGTATGTGGAAAAAAATGATAGCAGCCTTAAAATTCTTAGAAAAACAATTAAAAATAAACTGTAAAAAACTAAGATAAATTATGAAATGAAGGCCTATGTACTCCTTTTGAAAATTTGTTAAAAGAAAAAAAGAAATAGAGAGAGAGAGATAAAAGGTTTCCAACAAGCCAGTTGGAATCAACAACACATTCATAAAGAAATTCAAAAACTGTATTTGAAGGTTCCTAGGCACATTAAATATCTTGTTTGTTGATAGGAAAAACAAAATTTTTAAACCCCACCACATCAAGGGGGATATTTTTTCCCAAATGAAAAAAGCCAGTTTTCTGGCTTTTTAAAAAATTTAAAGTAATAGCAGTCACACCAACAGACTCAACTTGTAGTTCTTGTATCAATTTTAGGCTCTATTATTTAAACCCACACACAAACCACGTATGTATGAAAAACTGGAAATAAAAGATAAAAATAAATGTGGTCATTCATAATATATTTTATAAAATTGTTTTTAATATAAAATGAACCCAAGTATAAAATTATAAAATGGTGGAGTCTTTTCAAAACAACTCTCAAATTTATCCTGTTAGTTAAATTTCTGTATTTTTTTTCTGAGAGATATATATTCTACTAGTCTCAGAATTAATGCCGATTTTCTGTTTTCTGTGTCTAAGCAAGCAAAACACCAGGAGAGTGTTTCATTTATTTCTTTAATTTCAAAATGAATTGGCAGGTGTTAGATACCTATTTTAAAATGACAATGTGTTATTTTTTAAGGTATTCAAATTTTATTATCACTTTAAACAAAATCTCACAAAATAAAAAATTAAAAATAAATAAATAATTTTTTTTAAAAAGTTAAGCATAGTGTTCCTAAAACAACCATCTAAATCAGAAGAGAGTTTGGCAAGAAATAAAATATTAACCTGAGCAAAACAACATTTTGGTAGTGATAGACTACAATGATACAAAGTTCATGATCTTGGTTTCAGAAAAAAAATCAAGTGTAACTATAACCTGGCATTTTAGTTCCACGCACTCTTCTGTGAATTTTTTACTGCTCTTTGAAGGAAAAAACTCACAAAGTTAATTTATTATACTCAAGCCAGATTGGCCCCTAAACTTAAATTGAAACTGGCTTTCTCAATTCAACTTACTAGATGTTTAGTAAGAATTCATATCATCTGTTGAGTGTCTTCTACAAACAAGGCAATATGCTGAATTCTATAACTGCGTCATATCATTTAATCCTCCTGGCCTCCACAAACTGTAGTGGCAGAGTGGTAGTTTAAATCCAGATCTGATTCCAAAACCCACTGCCTTTCCATTCTGCCATGCTGCCTTCTATGAATCACAATTTTACAAAATCTTTATGTTCCCAAACTAGACCAATCAGACTTAATTTTTTCTATCATCAGACTTAACTTTCGATTATCCCTACAGAATTAGCTTAAAGAAACTTAATTTAGCTAAAAATTGGTAAGAAGAAATTTAAAAGGGAATACAGAATAAAGGTGGAACTTTATACAATAACCCACTTAGCAAACTAGAGGAAATAAATAAACCTAAGGGAGATAACCTGGCTGAAACTTGGAAATCTGACTGTTAATCCTATTAGAACAACCTGTGCAAACTCTTATAGCTAACCTAAGAACTAGTTAGAGGCTTGCTTCTTAGAAACATCACATCACAAACTGTTTATATCTACCGCTGTTTGTAACCTGTGTTTTCTCTGATAAAAACCATACACATTTATCATAAAAAATGATTCCTAATTACTTATTATCCCTAGTATCTAGTACCATAGGAGGCGCTCAAAAAAAAAATGTGCTAAGGTAATTAAATACATCTAAGGATAAACAAATGTACTTTAGCTACTTTTTCTGTACTTAACTTTTAATTTTGAAATAATTATAGATTCACAGCAAGTTGCAAAAAGAAGTACAGAGATCCTTTTGTACCCTTTATAAATCCAGTGTTCTCAAACAGTAACATTTTATATAACTATAGTACAAACCCAGGAAATTGACATTGGTGCAATTCAAAAACCTTATTCAGATTTTTCCTTCAGCTGCTTTTTAAGAGTGTATAATTTTTCTGGTGCTAGAAATAGCCTCTGACTCTATTTTTTCTGAGGAGAAAACAAACGGTCAAAGAGGCTGAAGGACTACCCAAAGTCATAGTGCTAAAAAGTAGCAAAAATAAAGCCAATTCTGAATGAGAGATCATCTTTCCTCAGACATAGAGCATGCATCTGGATTAGAGACAGTCATCAGAATTTCATCAGGAATTCAGTAAAGACCTTCAAAATATTCTTATTTCATTTATCTCATCAGATGATGCCTATTTTTTCACACATTATTTTTCATCTTTCCAGAATCCCCAAAACTTTCCTCATTAAAAAATTATCATTATTGATCTATTGAAAAATACCGAAAAGTTTTACTGCATCAGTAATATGATAAGCCAACCTCAAGGGAAAGCTGGGCTAGGCTGGTCACCACTTGAAGCCATAGGCTGCCTTGCCACCTTTGACCCCAGAGCAAAGCTTTATGTCTGGTACAAAGCAGACTTGGGTAGTAAACACTGAATCATTGAATGAATGAATGGACAAACCAAGGAAAAAACTAACAACTTAAGTGGGATGATCAAATATAGCAAACATAACAAATTTATTTTTTAATAAAACTGCTTTCTAGTAAACTGAGATTTTTTTTTGTGAAGAAAAATGTTTTATTTTGTGTGGTAGTTTTCACAAAACCAAACAAAGGAAGGGCCCTTAGAGAACATCGAGTTTGATAATTCTCACCCTGGCTACATGTTAGCATCATCTGAGACATTAAAAAATAACATGCGAGCCCCCACATATATAAGGTGGGGCCCAGGCATCTGTATTTTATTTGTAAAGCTCCCCGGTGATTCTAAATCTCTTATTATAAAGATGAAGAAACTGAGGCCTAGTCAAACTGAATGTCTTATTCAAGATAATGCAGCTAGTCAGTAACAGAATTGAGACCACAAGCCAAATAGGAATAGTACTATTTTTTTAAACATAATACATAGAAAAAAATCTCAAGAATCATGAAACTTCATTTTAACTTTGAAACTGTTGGCCATTTTTTAAAACGGGAAACCAGGCAAAAAAAAAAAAATTATCTACCAACACTTGAACAAACTCTTCCTGGTGTACAGTCACTGTCACAAGTGGGTAGACACATACCGCCGAGGCACTGGGAAGTGATTGCCTAAGATATTAAAAAATGAGATATATGGTTCTTGTCTTTGAGTTACCTGTCCACTCTTACCAATTAGTACTCTTGTAGTATGCTTCATTGGTATCATGATGTCCATCAAACATGCTTGGTTTTTTTTTAACAAAAAGAGGTACATGTATAAAACTGATGGAACTTTATACAAAATATGACTCCATAATATCTGTCATACTGCTCATCAGAGTAAATAAATAATACACATTTTTAACTATTTTCTAAAATCAACTGGTTATATTTCTAAATTTACCTTTAATGGTATCATTTTCAGCTCTCATTATGTCAATGAGTGAACTCTCCAGTGAGTGCATGTCAAATGTCCTGGGGCGATCCTGTAAAAACAAAGAGCCACAAACCATTTTTTAAAATTGCATTTTAATGTAAAAGAGGGTAATAAGTTGCATTCGATGGGATATAGATCAAAAAGTAACAATTTTACTGTATGTATAAAGTAATTATTAAAGGTTATTATAATACTTACCAAACATTAAAAACCATAAAAGTACATACACAGGGCTCAGCAAAGAATGATTTGATTTCTAACAATAATTTCAACAAAAGCATCTACTTTAATGTTTAAAATAGAAACAGTAAAACTAATTTCCATATTAGTTAAGAACATTAAACAAATGTAAAAAAAAAAATTCTTAATCTTCTCACCACTTAAGACTGCAATAGCATGGTAAAGCTTTCCAAACCTTCCAGTAGTTATCTGCCAGATTGGTGCTATTCGGACTTGCTATATTTTCTTACAAGCCAAGGTTTGAAAATAAGATCACTAAATGGCAAAGCATCCCAAAATAAATATCACTGGGAAATCATGACAAATTATGTCCTTATTTTAAGAAAATAAAAATATGATTCATTTATCCATCTTTATATTATTAATGCCAAGGCTGCCCGTGAATGTTAATAAATTTACCTTCTCTAAAGATTTGCTTTTAAAACTAATAATCCATACGGAAAGTAGACAAAACCTCCCCCACTTCCCCCCAAAAATACATAAAAAACAATTTTAGTAGAATCTCCCCTCCTCCAATAAAAAAATAAACCTGGAAGAACGAAGCACAGGCACTGTCAGGAGGCATTCTCTAAGGAGAAGATTGAGCATAGCAATAGAGAACTGCTGAAGCATGGTCTAGCCCTTCCTATCCCCAGTGCAACATGTTATTAGGTCCCCAAACAACCTAGTCATTACTTCTGGTAAATAAGGATAAAAGGACAACTGATTAGAGTTAGAATCTGGATGAAAAACCAAAAAAAAAAAAGAAAAAAAATTTTTTTCAATGCTTATTTACTATCTCAACTTGCAAAGTTAGGCTTGATTTTACTGCCATTAAAATTAAAGGGAAGAAAGGGTGTGGAGTACATTGCTGGTCTAAAACCCTAGCTTAACCAAGTACATTTCAAGAGTGGGTGAGGAATCCTAAAATAATACAACATCCCAACTGCTCTGGCATTCCTCAGGATGAAGAGTACTAGAGATAACTAAAATTAAAGTTTAGCTTGATAAATTAAAAGTAGGAGATGAAAACTTTTTAAAATTAAACTCTGAGAGGAAGCAATAATACATGCTTCTGACCTACCTTAAGAATAAATACTGAACACACACACACACAGGCCACTGCATGAGTATTAAAGGGAAAAAAAAGGCTTCCAAAGGAATCTGACAAGCAGGATTCTAAAATCTTCTCTTCAGTTATATTTCCTTTTACATTACTTTTTAATTCAAAGCTTTGGCTTTTAAAAAAAATCACCTCCTAATTTTATCCTTTGTAAAAAGAAACAAAAAACCAAACAAATTTGTTGGGACCTCACTTTTCTACTTTCCTAGCTATTTTCTAGAACCTCTAGGCTGACAAAGCATGTCCTTGACTAGAGAGCACTTTTTTTAACTGACCTGACATTTCTTCTCTGTGCTTCTATAACACTTGTCACCCTGTGTGATTATTATGCCTCCCTGAAATAGGGACCACTCCTCCTGATCTCATCTCATCATGTAGATATTCAGTTATGTTCACTGAGTGAATTGTTTTAGATACAAACATTTTACCTCTGCAACTCGAGGGGTCTAAGGGCAGTTATATTTGGATATAATCTAGTATCAGAGGTAGGAGAGAGCACTGCAGATTTTTCCCCAGGGTGGGAAGGTTGGGGTGAGGATGAGGATAGGGGAGAAGGGACAGGTGTCTTAACATCCTATTCTGCTCTAAACGGTATGATTCCCTCCACAACATCTTTGCCCCCTTTCCTCCTGATTTTTTCCTCATTATCCTCATCTCCTCAACAAGGTCTATCTATAGAGAAGGAGCAGGATGTATGCCCAGAATCAGAATTTCTAAGGGTTAGTATTCATAAAAGAAACTGATCTGTTCCGCTCCCCCATCTGTTTTTATACTTCCTCATCTCAAGCACTGAATTACATCAAAACCCCCTACTGCATATTCTTTTGGAAGCAAAGTGGATTCGAGGCATAATTTAAGGTTTAGAAGCTAATACAAAGTTACATCATATTTTTCTATAGTAGCTGGATTTGTTCTCCTTTAGCAATCTACAAACCACTCCCATAACTGGGCCATCCACTCTTTCCGTCCCCATTACAAACCAGTCTTGGAGGCAATGATTCTAGGTGTCGGTTCACTGATTGTGAGCTTCCCAAAGGCAGGAACTATGTCTTTACATCAAATGTCCCCAGCGTGTCCACCTCAAATGGGGTGATGGTGTGCCAAGATAGTCATGTCCTCAGCCCACAGGACTGCCTGGAAGGTCCTGAGGTGGCAGAACCTCCCTGGCAGATGATCTCTGTTTAAGTGTTATCATTTTCTACATGTGTCATGATGTGAAATAGGTTGAGAAGCACTGCCCTACATTTCCATATCACTGTGCCTCATACAGTCAGGCAGAAAGTACGCAAATGTTTGTTAAATCAACGAATGGATGAATCCCTTCCAGTAATTTTTAAACATTTAAAATACTTCTCTCCTACTTCCTTAAGATTTGTTTTAATATTTCCTCTTTCCCTGTATAGAGCTCTATGTTTTCTTTTGCCACAATAACTGATGGTGGGGATGAGGAGAGGGGAGAATTCAGTCTATTCTTTTTCATACAACTAGCATAGTAAGCAACCTTGTGAATTTCCGGAACTGGCATTTTGCCAATCACTGAATGACAAGAACACTAAAAAGAAGCAGTTGATAAAGAATATAACAGTATTTTTGCTTCGTTTATTTTATAAAAGCTATTTCTAGTAAGTCAAGAGGCCTTCTTTTTACCAAGAAGTTTCTGAATGTAGTACTAGAATTTAGTAAACCATACCAAACCACTGTCCTACCCCAAGTGTACTGCCTAGAATATAAAGATTTTTGCTAAATTTATAACCACTGATATGTAACTGTTAAAGTACATTAAAACTAAAATTCTAAGCGAAATTTTAAAATTTCAGTAATATTTTATGGGATAAAAGAAAAAAAACTATTGTTTTTACACTAATTTTTAGTAATGATACTAATTTTTCCTTTAATTTGCTATAATTTAATACATGGATGACAAGTAAATACCAATATACAAACTCTGATCAATTGGTACTGTCCCTCAGATGCAATGTGTTGAGAAGGATGCACAGGCTCTACGTGAGCTCAGAAGGAACCAGTGCCTCAACAGGCAGCTGATGATTAGTAAATACAAGGTCTAACGCCTAATGGCACTGGTGCCACATTCTTGTCAAACCTAGTCTAATATGTATTTCCCATGACCCAACCTTATTGGCAATTATACTTATTATAAACTATTTTACATTTGTTTAACATTTTATTTCTTATGATGCATTGGTAAAGAGTCCAAAAGTCACAGATTTTGTCAAATAAACATTCCGTTCTCAGAGAGGGTTTAAAGTTTATAATTCTTGATTTACTCCCTCACTGATCTTTTCTGTCCATTTTTAACATCTAATAACAAAAAAATCCTAAAATATAAGTGTCTGTACCATTAGGAAGTAGATAGAGGGAGACAGAGACATAAATAAATAAACCCGAGGTATAAGAACAGCACAAACAATGCTGTTTTCCCTGTGTAACAATCAGAGTCAAATCAAAAAAATAAGAGTACTTTGATTTCCATATTTCATTCTTTGATTTTGCCTTTTTGGTTGCTAATTGGACCAAATATAACCACTGGCCTATTTTCTAGGATCCATTTTCAGAAAGTAAACTAACTGTAAAATAGAAACCTTGTTAGGTGATAGCTCTTCTTTTATTGCTAAACAATCCAGGGAGAAGTGATAGTTCTTCTTAACTGAACTTGAGCTGATGACCAAAACACGAACACTAGAACACATCAATTGAACAAACATTAGACACTAGGAAGCCTCGATTCTGCCGGGCATATTACGTGAGCTTGGGCACTTTCACCCTCTGACCTCCTTCCTGGTCCATAAAAGGAAGTGGTTTGATTAGACCTCTAATGTCCCTTTCCTAGCTCAAAAATAAATTTGTACTCTAGCTTTCTGATATCCTAAGATGTCTGTGATCTTCCAAGATTTACAGTTTAAATTATGATGACAATTATAGCAGGAACCAAAAATAAAGATGAGAATGACTAATCAAAGCCCATTACCTTTTTGCTCACAAAAAGGCAGGGGTCAATAATAGATCAGTAAGAAAATGAACTCTTAGAGTCTTAAAAGAAAAGTCATTGCATTTTCATTATGCTATGCATAATGCAAAATAACAAGCTTTTTTGGGGAAAAAAATCTATTTAAAACAATTTGTTGGGGAAAGGAGAGTGAAGTATCCTGGTTTCAGATAAAAAAATCAAAGAATCGCTTATAAAACAAAAGACACTGACAACTCTATTTGCTTCCATCCATCACTGCCAGTTTCTTGAGAAAAAAAGTAGAAAAGAACTACCCTTTACTGAGCATCTACTAAGTACCTGTTATTATTCTAGGTACTTTAATAATACTGCCTTAATCTTCAAACCTCCTAAGTTAGATTTTACTATTCCTGTTTTACTAATAAAAACTGAGACTAAGGAAAACTTACGCAGTTTACTATTAATACATAGCAGGTTACTGCATAGTTTAGCAACCTGATCAGGATTCAAGCCCTTTAAGTATCCCTCCAAAACAAGTGATACTTTCTTGGGTAAGGCAATGATCATGGCAGTCAAAGGACCACACTAATTAAGACATATATTTGAATAAAAGAGGCACTACTCTTCTTTAAGGCCCCTGAGGGCATGGACAGCCTGGCTAGTGCCTGGCAAACAGTAGGCACTCAAATATTACTTACATTTTACTTACACAAATATTAATTCATAAATGATATTAGAGCTGCTAAAACCATAAGACATGAAAGAGAAAAATTATCTTCTTTCTTCTCACAGAGATGACAGATAGATATGGCACACAAATTAGAGACCTATCACAAATGCATCTCTGGGTTATCTACTAACCATAGGAGTAGAAGTGGTAGTAATAATAATATCAGCAGCTACCGTTACAGGTTATGTGCATAATCTCATTTATTCCTCACAAAAACCCTATACAATCCGATATGTTCACTTACTATACCATTTCACAGATGAAGAAACTGAAGCTTAGAGTAATTAAATAACTTCATCAATGTTAGGTAAGTGGAGGAGGCAGAATTTGAAACCAGGTCTTCTGACTCTAGAACATGTGAGCTTAATGATCACGAATGAAAATTTTTAAAAGAGCACCAATTATGTTCAAGGCTCAGCAAAGCAAACTATATTACAATACTTAGATCTCATTTTATTTTGTAATTTTAACTGTCATATTTAATATATGGAGTTGCATGTCAGTAACTGGTTGGTTTCAGTTTCTGTCATCTCTACTTCAGAGGCTAATTTCTAAAAGAAAAACCATATGATACTACTATGAAAATAAAAGTTGCCAAAAATAAACTGCTGACAAAACAAAATGAATATTTCAAAGGACAGGACCCTTCCTTTTAACATACACCTGAATAATCTTCCCTGCCATGGCAAAATAGGAAGACCTACATCAGCATACAGCTAATGACAAGGCATTTCATAATATTTCAGAAGTACCGAAAAGAAGCACGTGAACCTGTTGGTCCATTACTATCAGGAAGAACCACTAAATTGTAATTATGCCACAAACCAAAGTAATCATCCATGGCAATTTTTAACATCCAGATGAATGATCTAAGTCAGTGTTCCTCATACTTCAGAATACATCAGAATCACCTGTAGGTCTTACTAAAACACAGATTACATTTAGGAGATCTAAGTAGGATCCAAAAATTCACATTTCTTACAAATTTCCAAATGATACCAGGGACTATACTTTGAGAAGTACTGAGTTAGCAGTTCCATTCAATGGATTAACTTCATTAGATACTTGGGGGTGTGATTTGTAGCTTACATCTTGGTTGACTGGCTGTGATATAGACCAGCTTAAATATTCTATCAGAATCACTGTAACCTTTCCTTATGAAAAGAAGGGCTTTGCTCTCAAAATCTGAAACAAAGCTCTGTCTTCCAAGCTCTAAGGTCCACACCTTGAGAAAGATTACAATCAAGTTCAATGCCAACAAATGCAGAGTCGTTCTTTGAGAAAAAGCCTGGAGAGGTGAGTGGTTCACCATTATGAAGATACAAATCTGATGCTTACGTTTTCATTTGAAATATTTTTTACATTTGAAATATTATCTTTGGTTTCTAAAATACTATATTTGGTTTCAATATCTTAAGCATATGGCTCTTTTTTCATTCAGCAACACAGAATATCTGCCCTTCAGGTATTTACTAATGCTGTGTCTCCTCTCTCTCAAAACTTTTGGTCAAATGCCCTATAAGCCATCTTTATCCAAGAAAAACAGTCTAAATAAAGGATATGCTAATCACGCATTCCTTAAAATTCTACCTATTTATTAAGTCACATCATTAGAAAACTATATAGTATATCCTGGTCCCTTCTGACTTGCCTACAGAATTGTGACTTAACAGTATGATCTCAGATTTTAATAAGTGGAAAATATTAGTAACTGCCATTTGTTAAAACATCTATGAATTTTCTTATAAAATCTGTTAGCAAGTAAAAATTCACTATGTCTGTCAATGCCCCATGATTAGAGACCCACAAGGCAAATTTCTCTCAAAAAGGCTTCGGTCTTGTTTAAAAGTATGCTTACTTTCATTAAGAGAATGAGAGCTGCATAACTTATCATTTTTCACTTTTTGTCTGGGATGGTGGGATGTTCACAGCTAAGTTTTGTGCTCAGAGGCAATAACTCCTCAACCTAAACTTTCTTATCTAAATATACTCCATGCCACCATTACCACCAACATGACCAATTATCAGTTCTTTTTATACTTGAGTTAGCATGTTTTGGCATTACTAGACTGGGTCTAACTAAAACACAAAATGTAATTAATTGAATGTAACCACATTATTAAGAACCAAAGCCAAAATCCATCTACCCTTTACTCATTCTCTTTCTCTAAAACCATACATTACTGTGATCATCACTTCTCGGACTGCTACATATCTGAATCAGGCTATGGAAATTTCTCTTTCTGGCTTAAACTTTCCCTGGTGAAGAAGGGAAAGGAAAATATTTTGGTTTGAAAGTAAAGTCTATGCCAGTGTGTCAGCTGCCAAAATAAACAGGAAGTTTGAGATGCCAGTAGAGCCCATAATTAATCAAAGGTAGCTATGGGAGTTTTAATCCAAGATTTTCCAAAATGTAAATATTCTTCTTGGATTAAATAATATTTAAGCCCACAGATTATCGAGAGTTAACTATATAGTCAACTTTCAAGATCCTACTTCCAAATGACCCTCACATCCCTGTGCAGGCAACATGCCCCTTTTCCCTTGCATCCCCCTAGTACTCTGACATCCCACATGATATTGATAAGGTCTGGTATAACTATCCACTCACTGAGCTGTGACCTTCACTCATCTCTAAATCCACAGATTGCGGTATATGTGTAGCATGCCATAAATCCACCACCACCAATATAGAAAGTGGCTAACATGTTCCTCCTGGCTCTGTGTTGTGCATCTTACATGAATTATATTATCAATTACATACATTAGTTCCTCACAACCACAATGTGAAGTCAGTAATGTTATTTATTATTCCCATTTTAGGCAAATGAAGCTATGAGAAGTTAACTAACTGCCTACAAAGTCACATAGTAAGTGGTAGAGTCTAACTTGAGAAGAAAAGCTAAAAAAAGTAGTCTGCTTAAATGAGTCTTGTCACGGCCTAGAATTCTCCTTTTACTGATACCTGCAAGGTATGAAATACTTCATTGTATGGACCTGGCCTGAATGCAAACAAGTGTCAGAGGTTAAAGTCAAAGAGGTAATTATCTGACTTGAGGAGGAATCACATTGAATAGCATCTCATATTTCTTAACAACTTCCTTCTTCAGTCAGTACTTTTTCATCCAGACCTCTTTAATGAAGGCAGAGTCTTACAGATCTTAGGCTACCAAATGTTCGCTAATAGAATTACAAACTGGAACTAAATGGATGAATATCTTCAGGGCATTACCCTGACTGGATCAATAGCTCCAGCTGGATCCTACCTGAACTGACAAATCAGATCATTTCTCCAGAAAGCCTTTGGGAACATTTTTTAATTCCACCTTAACTAAATAAACTACACTCATTTTGAGCATTAGAAATCCTTAAAGTGATAAACACTTCTTGTCACAACTTATTCGTATTAAAAAAAAAAACTGGCATTCTAGGCTCAATTAGTTCCTAGATCAATAGACCTTTTCTTCTTCCTGACAGTTTATTCATTCTAATCTTGCCTAGCAGAGAGAAATAATTAAAATCTATTACAAGGCCTGAGTTCAAATCACCATATCCTAAGCAAGTGATTTTTACACTGCCACATCACTGAACCTTGATTTCATCAGCAAAACGAGGATAACAACACCTCCTTTATAAAACTGTGGTGAGAAGGAAATGAGACAAGGTATGTGACAGCACAGGCACAATGCCTGGCATTTGGTGGACTTATTCAACGACCATTCCCCCTGCCCCTTCAATCTCTGGTGCAATGGACAAAGAACATGAAACTCACATTTTAAATTAGGTATTGGCTGTATCTGAATAATTCGGCTGTTCTGCGCTATTTCCTATAATGCATTTTCATAGAGATAACCAAAATAAGCCCAAACCTCTGAACCCAAAAATATCAGTATAAGATTTCTTCTCCTACCTAATAAGCTATTCAGGGCGAGAGGTCATTAGTTTAGGTAGGTAAATGTACTAAAACTCAGCCCTAAGGAATGTCATGAAGACCCGCGAAGATTTTGATTAGCTGGCAAGGTTCCTCTTTCTCCATGTCATCTAGGCTTGAGTAGGGTCCAGGGTCAGCAGGGAGAATGGGCCACCCAAATGTACAATCTTTTTTCCTAAACTGTAACCCTTGTGTCCTATAACCCTGACATCTCTTCTCTTTTGGGAGCCTTGACAGCAATTTCAAAAAGCAGCCTGTGCCCAGTCTCCACCTTTCTGGGCCCTCACAACTCCTCCCACACCTTAGCTCTCCAGAGTCTCTTGGCAGAAGGCACTCCTCAACACTCAGCACAGAAGAGGAGGTCACCACACTGTACTTCATGAGAAGGATCATGCTGCCCATGGTTAAGTATCCCCAGTTCATGGTCCCTTGAAAACATCAAACATTTGCACATCAAAAGCAAGAAATAAAAAAAGTTTGATGCAGTCCAAAGGCCTGCAAAAGACCCCAAACCTCTACATTCTTCTTAAAAAACAAAAACAAAAATACTACAACCAAAAGGCTCAGTCCTGTTCTCTCTTCCTTCCAGAGGTCCTGCCCACAAGTCCACAGAAGCCTGAACCTAGAGGAAGGCTGAGATGAAGGGAGGAAAAGGTACAATCTACTCCCCAAATTTCTGGTCACTGGCGGATATTTTGGTGCTTTAGCTGGATCTCTCTTTTTTTCTTTTTGATGGCCCAGAAGGAGGAGATGAAGACAACAGAAATTTCCTTAGAAATTAGCAGCGGGTTCAGCAGTGAAACAGGCTGAACACAGGTACAACAGAATTGTGGACCCTGCTTTAGTTTCTTACTATCTTTCTTCAAAAAATAACTTGAAAAAAATTTTAATTTTTTTTGTTTTTATAAAAAAGATTTCTTACCTTTTAGAGACACATACTGAACCATTTACAGATGAAGTGATATGATATCTGGGAATTACTTCAAAATAATATCAATAGGAAAAGGGAGAGAGAGATGGTTTAAGGGTATAGATGAAAAAGAACTGCCCAGGAGCTGATAACTGTTGAAGCTAGGTGACATGGACATGGGAGTTCACAAGACTATTTTGTCTATTATGGAATATGTTTAAATTTTCCCGTAATAAAAAATTGAGAAGACATGGGGGTAAAAAAATCACCAGTTGGTCATTGCATTTTTCAGCAGTGTTCAAGAAGATCATCAGCCCCATGGTGATTTTA